>NC_090436.1:472411965-472712324 GCF_031143425.1 Pleurodeles waltl
GACCACCCCATCTGGGACCAGACTCACCTCTGGGAGGTCATTGCCCAGGATACAATCTAGGGGAAGGTCAGCACTGACTACCACCCTAATCCAGTCAAGGATACCCTCCCTCTCTAGGGGCACTATGGCTGCAGGTTTGGAGGTGACCTCCCCTGTGGCTATCCTGACTTTCTTTGTCTTTCCTGGGACATACATGTCTGGGGTCACTAACCGGTCACTCACTATAGTGTGACTGGCACAGGTGTCTCTCAGGCCAGTGGTAGGGATCCCATTCACTTGAATGTGGTGGAAGTGCCTACTCCCACCCTCAGGGATCACCAGCTTACCATCTGGTCCTGTCTCCCAGCTCAATGCTAGGAGGACTTCATCATCTGAGGAATCCTCCTCTATGGCTACACTGGACAGCCCAGTGCTAACCACCTTCTTTGGACAGGCTGCATCTCCTCTGAAGTGACCTGTCTGCTGACAGTCAAAGCAAGCCCTACTGTCCAAGAGCTTTTTTAACCCTGGGTCTCCCTGTCTCTGCTTGTCAGAGTGGGAGTGGGATTTTCTCTCCTCCTCCTTAGGGTTCTGGGGTACAGAGGGAGTCTCTGTGGTGGGCTTACCACCTCCCTCCTTAGGTTTTTGGGGACCTGTCCCCCCCTTCTTGGAGTCTCCCCCCTGGGACTTGACAACCACCCTGGTTCTCAACCACTCATCAGCTGCCTCCCCTAGCTCTCTAGGGTTGGTCTGCTTAGAGTCCTCTAGATGCTGGCGTAACCTTTCTTGGATACAATTGGTCAAGATGTGCTCTCTCATGATCAGATTGTATAACCCCTCATAAGTATCTACTTTGTTACCAATAATCCAGCCCTCTAGTGCCTTTAGTGAAATGTCCACAAAGTCAACCCAAGACTGGGTAGTGACCTTCTGGGTGTCCCTGAACTTCATTCTATATTGCTCTGGGGTCAGACCAAACTTCTTGGCTAAGCACCTCTTCATACTAGGGTATGAATCTGCCTCCTCCCCCCTTAAGGTCAGAAGCCTATCCCTCCCTGAGTTGGGGACCAACTCCCACAAAAGGGAACCCCAGTATTGAGGCCTAACCCTTCTCATTTGGAGTGCCCTCTCAAAGGCCCCCAGCCACTTATCTATGTCATCCCCCTCTACATAAGCAGGAACCACCCCCTTGGGTAATCTGGGGCAAACTTCCCCACCCATGGACACCTCAGCTTCTTTATCGCTGCTTCCATCTCTTTTCTCTTTGCTTGCCCACTTTTTCTTTTCTAGGGCCAGCTTCTCTGCTTCCAAAGCTATGTATGCTAGCTGGGCCTCCAGCTCTCTTTCTCTGATGGATGGGTTCTCTTCTCCTGAAGGGACCCCCTTCCTACCACTAGCTTTGGGCCTGCCCCTAGTGACTGTATCGACTGAGGACCGTTCTTCCTCTTCCTCACTTAGGCTCGGATGCCTTCCCTCCCCTGAGTGGTTAGAGTTAGCATCTTCCCCTTTTTCTTCCTCCTCTGGAGCTTCCTCTGTCTCTACCTCTTGGGCCTCAGCCCATTCTGTCAGGGATTTAATCAGGATTTGCTTCCTGAGATCAGTGGTTGCAGGCAACCCTCTCTCAATACACAACCCCCTAAGCTGGACTACTGTCAGTGTGGGTAGGCTAGCCAGATCAAGCTCCATGGTTCCCTAGTTTTGTGTCAACAAAAACTTTTTGCAAAAATTGGAGACAAGAATTTAGAAAAATTACAAAAATTCAATAATTGAAATTAATCCAAATTAATAATTAATAAAAAAAAAAAAAAAAAAAAAAAAAAAATTTTTGCACTAAGACAATTTAAAGGATTTTTAATTTGTTTTACTTAAACTGTAACGTGATACTGAACACAAGTACAGGATCCCGTCGCTGCTTCCAAAAATTTTGGAAAATGGGTTATTGGAAGGGCAGGTAGGTACCTACACCTAGCAACAAGCCACTAACCTCCACCTAGGTACAGTTAGGTCTCAGTAAATTAATCCCAGCTCAACCCTTGGTAGCTTGGCAACGAGCGTCAAGGCTTAACTTAGGAGACAAAGTGTAAAGCATTCAAATATCACAAAACAGTAATTAAATAAAACACAGGAAACAGTTTAAAAATCCAAAACCAATTTATAAAAATAGTTTATATTTTTATCTTTAAAATGACACCAAAACAAATAAAATCGGTTCAGGGGAACCGGAGATATGAATTTTTAAAGAATTATTACTTTTCTAGCGCTTAGAAACAAAAAGCGCCAATCGGGTCATCTGGTTGCACCAGGACCAGGGCAAAGTCAAACTTTCAGGCCGACCGCGATGGAGCCCTGCTCGGCTACAGGTCGCGGGAGGCCTCGGTCAAAAAGTTACCTTCTGACTTAGGCGGTCATTCTGACCCTGGCGGTCAAAGACCGCCAGGGCGGAGGACCGCGGGAGCACCGCCGACAGGCCGGCGGTGCTCCAATGGGGATTCCGACCGCGGCGGTAAAGCCGCGGTCGGACCGGCAACACTGGCGGTCTCCCGCCAGTGTACCGTCGCCCCATTGAATCCTCCTAGGCGAGGGGATTCCGACCCCCCCTACCGCCATCCAGATCCCGGCGGTCCGACCGCCGGGAACCGGATGGCGGTAGGGGGGGTCGCGGGGCCCCTGGGGGCCCCTGCAGTGCCCATGCCACTGGCATGGGCATTGCAGGGGCCCCCGTAAGAGGGCCCCTACAAGTATTTCACTGTCTGCTTGGCAGACAGTGAAATACGCGACGGGTGCAACTGCACCCGTCGCACAGCTTCCACTCCGCCGGCTCGATTCCGAGCCGGCTTCATCGTGGAAGCCTCTTTCCCGCTGGGCTGGCGGGCGGCCTGAAGGCGGCCGCCCGCCAGCCCAGCGGGAATGTCAGAATTAACCGCGGAACGGTAACCTGACGGCGGGACTTTGGCGGGCGGCCTCCGCCGCCCGCCAAGGTCAGAATGAGGGCCTTAGTCTTTATTTTGAAGTTTTTCTTCACCGGGACGAACCTGCCAGTTGAATCCGACCTCCTGGAGCCCTTGTCCGGATACGCGATGTGGGTTTCCTCGGTGGTGATTTCTACCTTCGGACTTAGTCGTTTTTCCGAGATGAAAATCCTTCGACCGGGGTAAACCTGGATCTTGATCCGACGTCCGTGGAGCCCTTCTCGGATACGATGGCTGGGAGGTCCCGGTCAACTTTTTACGTTCGGACTTAGGGGGTCATTCTGACCTCGGCGGTAAAAGGCGCCTACCGCCGGTCAGAAATCCTCCATAATCCCGCCGCGGTCGCGGAAACCCGCCACGGTCATTCTGACCCGCAGAAGGCAAACCTCCGAAAATCCGACCGCCACAACAGACCGCCAGACCAGCGGTCGGCGGAAAGGTGGAGGTGACCAAACCTCCACCGCCACGCCAACAGAAATACGCCCATCCCATTACGACCCACGAATCCACGCGGCGGTCATTCAAACGCGGTATTCCATTGGCGGGACACACCGGCGCGGTCAGAATACCCACCAACGAACAAAACTCACCCACATTGGACGATTTGAATCCCACACACCTGATACACATACACACACCACTCCCACACACACAATACAATATAAAACACCCACCCACATCACCCACAAACCCCTACGCTTACAAAATCGTAAAGAAGGCAAGAGCGAGACACCAGCATCCAAAACATAAC
Source organism: Pleurodeles waltl (assembly GCF_031143425.1). Taxonomy (NCBI): domain Eukaryota; kingdom Metazoa; phylum Chordata; class Amphibia; order Caudata; family Salamandridae; genus Pleurodeles; species Pleurodeles waltl. The sequence continues at coordinate 472,415,665 of NC_090436.1, forward strand.
AGCCACAGCCACTCAACACCATCACCCACACACTATCCACACACAAAACAACACACACCACCACACTCAACTGACTTAAATACACATACTCCACCCCACACATCATACACACCACCCCATGGCACCCCAAAGACAACCCCGCTTCACAGACGAAGAACTCAGGGTTATGGTGGAGGAAATCGTTCGTGTAGAGCCCCAGCTGTTCGGCACACAGGTCCAATACACCAGCATTGCCCGGAGGACGGAGCTATGGCAGAGGATTGTCGACAGGGTGAACGCAGTGGGACAGCACCCCAGAAATCGGGAAGACATCAGGAAGCGATGGAACGACCTACGGGGGAAGGTGCGTTCCATGGTATCCAGGCACAACATCGCCGTGCAGAAGACTGGCGGAGGACCCCCACCTCAACCCCCACAATTCACATCATGGGAGGAGGAAGTCTTGAACATCCTGCATCCTGACGGCCTCGCAGGAGTCGGCGGAGGAATGGATACTGGTAAGTTGAAGCTTCAATACTGCTTCCCCCCCACCTGCATGCCAAATCAGACCCCAACCCTCACCCCCATCCTCGAACCCCACCCTCACCCCCACCCCCATCCTCACCCCCACCCTCACCCCCACCACCATCCTCACCCCCACCCTCACCCCCACCACCATCCTCACCCCCACCACCATCCTCACCCCCACCCCCAGCACACCTATTCCCCGCCAATGTCTCACCATCACAACCCACACATCCCAAAACCTAGGCCTGCATGCGTCCACTAAGCATGGACACCCATCACCAAAGCATGCCCAATGCATATACACATCCCCCCCACAAGCCACCCTCACCAAAGCCCCCACACACGAATGCCAGCACTTGGGGACACGGGAACCCACAGATACACCCATATGCCACACATTGAAACTATAACCATACCTCTATACCCCTGCAGGACCCGACCGTCAACACACCGCGGCGGAGGGGCCAGAATTATCCACACCCCCCACCCAAGAGGCCGTCAGCGATGACAGCAGCTCTGTCGATCTGGACACCGATGACCAGCCCGGACCATCGGGGACCTCTGGACAGTCGGTTCCCCTCACACAGGCACAGGCCACTATAGACCCTAACCCCTCTGGGAACACCAGCACAGCTCCCACCCAGCGGGCCCATGCCTCTGTCTCCAGGGCGCGTCAATCTGCGGTGTGTCTACCACTACAGGGCACCCAGGATAACCCACCACCCCAACAACAACAGGGACCTGGGGGCAGTGGTAGTGGGCACACCGGCCAGGGGGCAGAGGCCCAGGGAAACAGGGCAACTCGGCGGGCAGCTGTGCGACAGGGGGGGGAGGAGAGGCCCAGGGAACCCACTCTCCACGAGGTCCTCACCACCATCATGGGAGCATACAACCGCTCCCAGGAGACGATGGCGACGGTACTGGCCCGGTTCCAGGAGATCCAGGTGCTGCAGGAGGAACACTATCGGGGGTACAGGGAGGACATCCGAGCCATCAACACCACCCTGGTTACCATGGTAGGGCTGCTGCAGGACCTCGTAAACAGCAGGGCGGACACTGAACAACACCCAAGGGCCCCTGCCACTAGCCGGGACCAAGAACAGCCATCCACCTCCGCCGGCGCTAGTGGACAGGAGGCCCCCGCACAGCAGCAGCCCACCAGACCCCCACCTCCTGCAGGAGAAGAACCACCCCGCAAGAGGGCCCTGAGATCTCGCAAGACAGAGTAGGATGTCAAGACCCCCGCCAGCAATGGATACCACCTGATGTCATCCCACTGTCCCACATTGTCACCCTGTCCATCCTCGAACTGCCCATGCTCCATCTCTCCACAGGCCTCTGGACAATGCACCTGTGTGACTGTTACTCTGGACTCTGCCATGGACATTCCTTCACCATAGCCCCCACCCACTTGAAACCACCCATCCCATTTTGAGCACTTCAATAAACACCTATTTTGCACCAAAATATCAGGAGTCTGGCTGTGATTTCAATAGATTGTAATTGACATGACAGTGCAAATATGTCCTTGTACATGGTGAAGTCAACAAACAGCTGCCACAAAGCTGTAGTCCATGGGGAAACGAAGCACAGGACTCGTAGTGGGGACCCCAGATCTGAAATAGGGAGGGAAAAGCCAAAACTCAGTCATCATACACTGGGGCAAATAGACAGGCAGCAGAGATGCTGCAGAGTAGTTAACTTTTACTAAATTATCTTTGAAATGTTACCTGTGTCCTATTGGAAGTACTGTTCAATGATTCTGTCCCTGTTGTCTGTTTCAGCCCCGTCGTCTTCCTCCTCGTCACTCTCCTCAGGTTCCACCGCTGCCACAACACCACCGTCTCGACCATCCTCCTGCAGGAAAGGCACCTGGCGGCGCAAAGCCAGGTTGTGAAGCATGCAGCAGGCCACGATGATGTGACACACCTTCTTAGGTGAGTACATTAGGGATCCACCGGTCATATGCAGGCAGCGAAACCTGGCCTTTAGGAGGCCAAAGGTGCGTTCGATCACCCTCCTAGTACGCCCATGGGCCTCATTGTACCGTTCCTCTGCCCTGGTCCGGGGATTCCTTACTGGGGTCAGTAGCCACGACAGGTTGGGGTACCCAGAGTCCCCCACTAGCCATACACGGTGTCTCTGTAGCTGTTCCATCACGTAAGGGATGCTGCTATTCCTGAGGATGTAGGCGTCATGCACTGACCCTGGGAATTTGGCATTTACATGCGAGATGTACTGGTCAGCCAAACACACCACCTGGATGTTCATTGAATGGTAACTTTTTCTGTTCCTGTACACCTGCTCCCTGTCTCTTGGGGGAACCAAAGCCACATGGGTCCCATCAATGGCACCAATTACGTTGGGAATATGTCCAAGGGCGTAGAAATCACCCTTCACTGTAGCCAGTTCGCCCACCTCAGGGAAAATGATGTAGTTCCTCACGGATTTCATCAGGGCAGACAACACTCTGGATAACACCTTTGAAAACATGGGCTGAGACATCCAAGAAGCAATTCCCACGGTTGTCTGAAATGACCCACTTGCCAAGAAATGGAGTACTGACATGACCTGCACCAGAGGGGGAATCCCTGTGGGTTGGCGGATGGGGGACATCAGGTCGGGCTCCAGCCGGGCACACAGTTCATGGATAGTGGCACGGTTAAGACGGTAGGTCAGGATAATGTGGCGTTCTTCCATTGTCGACAGGTCCACCAGCGGTCGGTACACGGGAGGATTCATCCGTCTCCTCGCCCAACCCAGCGGACGGTGCCTAGGAAGGACAACATGGAGCACACAGTCAGGCAACCCACAGGTACGTACTCACAGCTAGCACAGTATACGATTCTCTATGCAGTGAATGGCGTGTATGAGTGGCTATGCAAGGCCTAGGCCTGTGTGATGCAGTTGAAATTGAGCCATGTGGGCCCTGGAAATGGCGGCTGCCTGACCTGTGAAGTGTGACAATGGGATGTGAGGTCAATGCGCTGGCGTGGCACACCGCGGCGGGCGGCGGGCCAAGACCGCGGCGCGAAGCCGCATTGGTTAACATTGAAGCCTATGGGTTTCAGGAGCCAATGGCGAAGGGCGCCGGCGGTGGCGGGACGCACCGCCGCGGTACGCACCGCCGCGGACGTGACCGCCATTTTCTATCTACTTATCCACTTGCGACTTGAACTTTCACAGGAGAGGACCTATACTGCAAGTGTTGCTGTGACCTCGGTCTGGAAGGGACAATGGCTGCTGCGACTGGGGAAAGGGCCCCTGCCTTCACTGGAGAGGAGTTGGAGAAACTTGTGGATGGGGTCCTCCCCCAGTATGCGCTACTCTACGGTCCTCCAGACCAACAAGTGAGTTTAATTCTATCTGGATTTGGGGCCACTGGCTGGCTTGGGGGCCTGGCGGGGATGGGGGGCATGTTGGGGCTGGCGGGGGGCCTGGCGGGGATGGGGTGCATGTTGGGCATGGCGGGGGGCCTGGCGGGGGGCCTGGCGGGGATGGGGGGCATGTTGGGCATGGCGGGGGGCCTGGCGGGGGGCCTGGCGGGGATGGGGTGCATGTTGGGGCTGGCGGGGGGCCTGGCGGGGATGGGGTGCATGTTGGGCATGGCGGGGGGCCTGGCGGGGGGCCTGGCGGGGATGGGGGGCATGTTGGGCATGGCGGGGGCCTGGCGGGGATGGGGGGCATGTTGGGCATGGCGGGGGGCCTGGCGGGGGGCCTGGCGGGGATGGGGGGCATGTTGGGCATGGCGGGGGGCCTGGCGGGGGGCCTGGCGGGGATGGGGTGCATGTTGGGGCTGGCGGGGGGCCTGGCGGGGATGGGGTGCATGTTGGGCATGACGGGGGGCCTGGCGGGGGGCCTGGCGGGGATGGGGGGCGTTGGGCCACTGGAAAGGAAAATGCTGAGTAACTTGAACGTGGTATTTCTCCCTCCCTGTACGTGTCACATAGGTCCGCGCCCATGAGAAGATCGGGATTTGGCGTGCCATCGCCAAGGAAGTCCGGGGCCTGGGGGTCCACCATCGACGGGGCACCCACTGCCGCAAGAGGTGGGAGGACATCCGCCGCGGGACCAAGAAGACCGCCGAGTCTCTGCTGGGGATGGCCTCCCAACGTAGGCGGGGTGCCTGCCGTCAACTGAGCCCCCTGATGTTCCGGATCCTGGCGGTGGCCTACCCTGATTTGGATGGGCGCGTGAGGGCAGCACAGCAGACACAAGGGGGTGAGTACAAGCATCATCTACTCTGTTGTCGTGCAGTGGAGGTGTCTGGGTGGGGGAGGAGGGCTGTGGGTCCCCCTAGGCCAGGGCGATATCTGTAGGCTGGGCACCCCCGTAAGCCCCTGTGTCCCCAGCCACCACCCTCAGTAGTGTGTCAGTACAGCCATCCCTGGGCCGTGTCATCCATGGGTGCAGTTGACAACTCTAGGCGTGTAGGGCATGTTCCACGGAATGCGTAGCGGACCCCAAGTGCGCAACTTAGTGCAGGGGGCATCTGTGTCTGTCATGTCCGCTAACTGTACCGGAGATCCATGTACTCAATATCCCTTTATTTCTCTCTCCCCCCCCCTTTTTGTTTGTCTTTCTGTGCTTGTGTGCATCAGCATCATCAGGCGGAGGAGAAGTGGCATCGGGGCAGGAGGGAGCTGCATCTCACATGGCCCAGGAGGGCCATGCCACAGAGTCAGACTGGACCAGTGAGACGGAGGGCGAGGGGAGCTCCACGACGGGGACGACTGGAGCCTGCAGCGACACGGACATGTCCTCGGAAGGGGGCTCCCTTGCGGGGGTGGCACCATCCGTGCCCCCCGCCATTACAGGTACAGCCGCCACCCAGCGCACCATCTCCGCCCTCCCAGCAGCCCCTCAGCGTTCGCCCCGTGCCCGCTCTGCCAGGAAGCCGGGCATCTCCTTCGCCCCAGGCACCTCAGGCCCTGCCCCTGTTACCCCCGCTGCCCTCAGTGAGGAGGTCATTGACCTCCTCCGAACGCTCATTGTTGGGCAGACTACCCTTTTGAATGCCATCCAGGGGGTGGAGAGGGAGGTTCATCGCAGCAATGCGTACCTGGAGGGCATTCATTCGGGTCAGGCTGCCCATCAGCGATCGTTCCAGGCTCTGGCCTCAGCACTGACGGCAGCCATTGTCCCTGTCTCCTGCCTGCCTCTACTAACTCCCTCCTCCCAGTCTCCTGTTCCTCTGCCTGTCCCACCCACACCATCAGACCAGCCTGCACACACCTCAACACCCAAGAGAAGCTCATCCAAACATAAGCACCACAGATCACCCAGACATTCACACACGCAACATTCCGATGCAGACATGGCAACAGTCACTACCACCTCTGTGACCCCCACCTCCTCGTCTCCCTCCTCCCTCCCTGTGACGTCTACACTCACACCTCCATTCACCTCACCATCAGCCAGTGTTTCCATCACCAGCACACCCTCCACTCCAGTCCGCACACGTGCAGTCACCATCCCCACTGCCATTTACATGTCCCCTGTGTCCTCTCCCACTGTGTCTGTCACCCCCTCTTCCACACCACACAAACGCAGCCACCCACCCACCCAACAGCCATCCACCTCACGACAGCCTATCCCTCCTGCACCTGCATCCAAAGACAGCAAACGTGACTCACCTACAACCACATCCTCTCCCTCCACTCCCATTCCCACTGTACCTACCACTCTCCATTGTCCCAAGAAGCTCTTCCTCGCCACTACTAACTTCTTTCCTGACCCTGAGCCACCCCCTCCTTCTCGTCGGGGTAAGAAGAGCACCTCAGCCACCACCAGCCCTGCAGCCCCCTTGACAAGGGTGCAGGGGTATTGGAGCCCGCCAGCCCGCATGTCTGGATCTTCGCCCAGCAGCAAGGGGACAGCCAGCCCACCCCCTGGGAAGAGGAGCAGAAGGCGGAAGGGGCGCCGCAGGAGCCCGCCTTCTACATCCCCCCCGGACACCACCCAGAGACAGTCACCAGCCACAGCTCCAAAGGGAGGCAAGGGCCACAGGCCGACGACTAAGGAGGGCAAGGGCAGCAAGTTGGAGAGGTCAGGCAGCAGGCCTGCTGCCCAGGAGGAGCCCACAACCCCCATAGCCGCTGCCCCGGGAGGAACCGGCACAGCTGCCCCGGGAGAGCCCACCACCCCCATAGCCGCTGCCCAGGGAGGACCCAGCCCAGCTGGCCAGGAGGGCCCCACCACCCACAGCCCAGGTGGGCAGTGAAGGAGCACCATCCCCGCTGCCCAGGAGGGCACCACCAGGCAATTAGCAGTTGGCCATAGACCGTCCGCCGTCTCAAGAACCGCTGAACTGGGCCCCGCCGTCTCAAGAACCGCTGAACTGGGCCCCGCCGTCTCAAGAACCGCTGAACTGGGCCCTTCAAGGCAAGAACCGCTGAACTGGGCCCCGCCGTCTCAAGAACCGCTGAACTGGGCCCTTCAAGGCAAGAACCGCTGAACTGGGCCCTTCAAGGCAAGAACCGCTGAACTGGGCCCCGCCGTCTCAAGAACCGCTGAACTGGGCCCCGCCGTCTCCAGAACCGCTGAACTGGGCCCCGCCGTCTCAAGAACCGCTGAACTGGGCCCTTCAAGGCAAGAACCGCTGAACTGGGCCCCGCCGTCTCAAGAACCGCTGAACTGGGCCCTTCAAGGCAAGAACCGCTGAACTGGGCCCTTCAAGGCAAGAACCGCTGAACTGGGCCCCGCCGTCTCCAGAACCGCTGAACTGGGCCCCGCCGTCTCAAGAACCGCTGAACTGGGCCCTTCAAGGCAAGAACCGCTGAACTGGGCCCCGCCGTCTCAAGAACCGCTGAACTGGGCCCTTCAAGGCAAGAACCGCTGAACTGGGCCCTTCAAGGCAAGAACCGCTGAACTGGGCCCCGCCGTCTCAAGAACCGCTGAACTGGGCCCCGCCGTCTCAAGAACCGCTGAACTGGGCCCTTCAAGGCAAGAACCGCTGAACTGGGCCCTTCAAGGCAAGAACCGCTGAACTGGGCCCCGCCGTCTCAAGAACCGCTGAACTGGGCCCCGCCGTCTCAAGAACCGCTGAACTGGGCCCTTCAAGGCAAGAACCGCTGAACTGGGCCCCGCCGTCTCAAGAACCGCTGAACTGGGCCCTTCAGGGCAAGAACCGCTGGCCCTTTGGCAGACGTGGCAGGGCAGGATCTATCTCGGGCAGGGCTGCAGGATGTCCTCTGGCCAACTTGCCTCCTCCAGTGGCAGTGGGGTCTGTTATGGACTGTATGGACTGTGGCTTTGCTCTCCCCAGGATGGCCCAGTGGGCAGGCCACCCACTGTATGGACTGTATGGACTGTGGCTTTGCTCTCCCCAGGATGGCCCAGTGGGCAGGCCACCCACTGTATGGACTGTATGGACTGTGGCTTTGCTCTCCCCAGGATGGCCCAGTGGGCAGGCCACCCACTGTATGGACTGTATGGACTGTGGCTTTGCTCTCCCCAGGATGGCCCAGTGGGCAGGCCACCCACTGTATGGACTGTATGGACTGTGGCTTTGCACTCCCCAGGATGGCCCAGTGGGCAGGCCACCCACTGTATGGACTGTATGGACTGTGGCTTTGCTCTCCCCAGGATGGCCCAGTGGGCAGGCCACCCACTGTATGGACTGTATGGACTGTGGCTTTGCTCTCCCCAGGATGGCCCAGTGGGCAGGCCACCCACTGTATGGACTGTATGGACTGTGGCTTTGCTCTCCCCAGGATGGCCCAGTGGGCAGGCCACCCACTGTATGGACTGTATGGACTGTGGCTTTGCTCTCCCCAGGATGGCCCAGTGGGCAGGCCACCCACTGTATGGACTGTATGGACTGTGGCTTTGCACTCCCCAGGATGGGCCAGTGGTCATGGAGTCCCCTCGTGGATCTGGCGTCGTGTACTCAAGTGGCTGAGGTGCCCCCCCTTCCCTTCCCCCTGAGGTGCCTGTCCTATTTTCTTTCTGATGCCCCTGCAGTGTTCTCTCCGTGGAGTTCTTGTCGTGGGACTGGGCCTTGCCCCTTTGCACAGGACCCCTGTGATCCACGGACAGTGGTTGGACTACATTTAGTAGCTGTATATATTTTGTACATAGTTTATTTATTTATTTGGATTACTGGTGTCCATATTTCAATATATCTGGCCGTTTATGATCTCTTCTTTTGGTCTTTGCATTATTTCGGAGGGGGGTGGTTTGTGGGTTGTGACAGTGATCTGTGGGAATGCATTGATGTGTGTGTTGTAGTGGGTGTGGGTGGGTGGGTGTGTGCCGGTAATCTTTTCCCTCCCCTGTGTCGTAGGTGCAGTACTCACCGATGTCTTCCGCGCCGCCGGGCGTGCTCCTGGTATATGAGGAGGAATAGGAGTGCGGGGATGACCTGTAACTCTGGCTCCATACTGCCGGAATCTCGCGTGGAGTGCGTAGAGGTGAGCGTTTTCCCGTTCGTAGTCTGTTTCCGCCGTGTTCTTATCGGCGGTGCTCCCGCCCCGGAAAAGGTGGCAGATTGGTGGGTCGTAATAGGGTGGGCGGTACTTTGTCTGCCGCCGGGCTGTTGGCGGGAACCGCCGCGCTGTTTGTTTGTACCGCTGTGGCGGTCGGAGTGTTAAGTTGGCGGGCTGTGTTGGCGGTTCCCGCCAGGGTCAGAATGCCATTTTTAATACCGCCGGTCTGTTCGCGGTCCGACCGCCGCCTCTCCGCCGACCGCCAAGGTCAGAATGAGGGCCTTAGTCTCTTTTTCAGATGTTTTTCTTTACCGGGACGAACCATGAAGTCAGGCCGGGTCGTGGTTGAGGCAAGCCGGCTAGAATTTCCGCGGCGGGTCGGTCCCTCTCTGGAGCTTTTTTACAAAATTTGTCAAATCTTCTCCAAACTTCTGGGGCTTCACCTAGATGTCCTTTTAAGGTTCTTTTGGGGTCCACAGCTCACCCCAAGGGTCCAGAAGTTCTGTGATGGTCCTTGGGGGGTGCGGACTTCAACTCCCAGAATGCACCTGGCGCAAACTCCTTTTTGGCCACTGGACAGTGGTCAGCTGGTCGCTTTCTTCAGGAGTTGGTGCAGGGGACTCTGGTTAGCAATTTTTCACCTGTAGCAAACAGGGAGTCCCTCCTTGAACCAGTTGAAGGCAGGCAAAGTCCTTCTTGTGGTGAAGCCCAAGTGTGCAGCTGGTGCAGTCCTTCTGAGTGCAGGTTCCAGGTGCAGGCCAGGGGTCCAGCAGGGCAGTCCTTCTTCTTCTTTAGTTCCTTTCTTGTTGAATTCTGGAGGGGATCTGAGGTGTGGGTGCAGGTCTGCCAGTTTTATCCTTGCTCCTGGGTGAAAAGCAGGGGGGCCCTGGTTCTCCAATCAGGGACAGGGTCGTCCCCCTGTGATGACCACTTCCTGGGAAGTGTGGCAAAAATCCATCCCAGAAGGCAACAGTCTCTAAAAATCCAACATGGATGAATCTGATTTTTGGAGGTTACATCTGGCTGAGCCCACACACTGGTGTGGCTAAAAATCATAAACACACCCCTCTCCTGCCCTCTCCTAATCTAATCAAGGGGGCACCTAATTGTCTGGGGTTGCAGGATGTGGGGGTGTTGCTGGGTGCTCCAAATGTCCTTCTCTGCCTTTGAAGACCAGTTTGGCAGCCCTCCCCCTTCCTGCCTCACCATCTGCTGAGGGGAGATTCTCTCCCCCAAGCACATTCCTTTGTGTGAAGCCAGGCCACTTCACACCTAATCAAGGCAGCCTGGCAGAAGCTGCTGCAGGCTGGCCAATCAGAGCACAGCAGCAAAAACAATGCAGAGCTGAAATTGGCAACTTTTTAGGTAAAGTCTAAACTTTTTACCTGGACAAGTTATATTAAATCCAACAACTGGAAGTTGTGGGATTTATTACAACAATCAATTTGATACCAAATTCTTGGTATGTAACATTTAAGGAGACTTTAAAATTTAAAATAAAGTCCGCCCATTCTAGCCTATGGAGGCCATTTACTTCAATGAGGGAAAAACGAATTTGGCTGTTTTTACCTCACCAGGGCTTATAAATCTATTTTTATAAAGTCCCTGCTTATAGTTACATGGCACCCAGCCCTGGGGGCACATAGGGCACACCTTAGGGGTGACTCATATGTAAAAATAAGGTAGTTTAAGACTTTGGAAGTACCTTTAATTCCAAAGTCGAATTTACATATAACTTTAATTTAAAAGCAGCCAGCAAGGCAGGCTTGCTTTTAAAATGACACTGGGCACCTCAGCAGTGCACCTAGGTGTGCACCACCTATGCTGTGGTCCCTAAACCTACATGCCCTACCATATACTAGGGACTTATAGGTAGGTTAACTTAGCCAATTATAATTAGCCTAATTTGCATATCCTTTTTACACAGAGCACAGGCCCTGGGACTGGTTAGCATACCCAGAGCACCATCAAAGTCAGGAAAACACCAGCAAAAAGAGGAAAATGGGGGCAAAAAGTTATGGGGCCTCTGCAATCAGCCCTGTTTTCTCACAGCCTTTCTAACTCTTCCCCAGGTCTGCAAAATCCTAGATTTTGGGTTTGGGAAAAATGACCTCACTGACCAGCTCACACAAGAAACTTCAATAAGAATACAAGTAGTCATCTTAAACTGCCCAGTGGTAGACCCTAGCTCCACCTACTCGGTAAAAAGCATAAGAATGAAGTGTAGGACCCGACATCCAGACCAACTGTTGGTCACAGCAAAACAGTTCTGGGAGAAGCAATGAATGGGTAGGTTAAAAGTAACAATCAGCTGGCAAAACTTGATAAGATCATTGAGGAAAAACAATTCATAGGTTAGAAGACCTCGAATACTCTGAAGAGGATGAAAATACAACAAGAATGCTGCTGGATTAAAAAATATGTCCATTTCTTGTCCTCCTATTACATAAAACAGGCAAATTCAAGATCTTAAAAAACAATAAGCAAAGCGCTAAAGAGGCTTTGACTACCCGGCCCAACCAATGACATTCTAAAGTGATTGAGGGAACAAAGGCCCATATTTATATTCTGTTTGCGCCAGATCAGCCAATTTTTTTTTATGCAAATCCGGTGCGAACTTAACACCATATTTATATTTTGATGCTAGACCCCTCTAGCGTCAAAATATCAGAGTTTGCGTCATTTTCTGGATGTGTGAAACCGCCTTGCAACAATGAGATGCAAGATAGACATTCCCGTCCAAAAAATGACTCAAGTATCCCTGTGCCAAATTTATCCAACAGGACAAAAATCATGCACGGGTGGAAGGCGGTCCCAAAAAATGACGCAAAGCCCAATTTGCATCAATTGTTAATGCCTGGGACAGGACAGGTGTTAAAATGGGGCAAACCCACCACTATTAAGGAAAACATAATTGCTCAAGAAAGACGACATGGAGGTGCTACTCATGCAGCATGCCAGACGATGCAGAGCACAGGACCAACAGCAGCAGCTACCACCACACTAACATGGACCCCAAAGGCAACGCAGAAGGCAGGAGTGGGTCTTCAGGACCAGGACAACCCTCCTGGGCCTCAGGGAACAGGATATCATCCAGAGATACAGACTCAACTGGCAAGCCATGCAGCAGCTGCTGCGCCAAATTGAGCCATAGATAACAGCCAGTCTGGAGACACCACAAAATATTTCACCGGTGACCAAGCTGCTAGCTGTCCTGCACATGTTGGCAAGTGGCTCATTCCAAACAACGGGCGCCCTGGTTGCTGGGGTATCACCACCTTAATTCTCTGCCTTCCTTCCCAAGGTCCTTGATACCATCCTCTCCCTCATACCCCGCCACATCAGCTCCCCAACACACAGCAGAGGCAGCAGGAGACCTAACAGGAGTTTTACCAAATACATGGCTACCCATATGTGCTTGGTGCTATTGACTGCACCCATGTCCGGATTGTACCACCTGCTGCAATAGAGCATCTATACTGCAACAGAAAGCGCACCCACTCATAAATGTGCAGTCCATTGTTGACCACCAGGGATTGTTTACCAACATCTTGGCTAAGTTTCCTGGGAGTGTACATGATTCCTTCATCGTTCGCCACAGCACCATCATTCGGCACTTCCAGTACGGACAATATGGCAATGGCCTTCTTGTTGGTAAGCCCATAAACCTAGCAATACACACATGGCACTGCAACCCTGTAGGACACATAATACATACACCACTACATTGACATGTGAACAGGAAGACACTGAGGTGTGACATAGGTAGTTATGTTGGACCCCCTGACACAATGGGATACACACCTATGGACAAATGACGGCTGCCATTCTAGAGGTACAAGGGACCAATGTCAAACCACACAGTGACAACGACATGGCCTGCACTGGAAGTACAACTTGGAAGATGAACCATTTACTATTACATTAGTCCACATAGTCAATCCCACACCCTCCCATGCAATAAGTACTGTGGAAGGGGGGTGCAATATGTGCTGCTGCAGGTCAAACACCATGAGACACATAGCATGATGATGCTGACTCACATGTAGGTGACATGGAAATACTGAGGCTGCACCAACATCACACATCACTCCTGGGGTGATGTTGCCAGCTAGCAATAAGGAAGTGGACTGTGTTATGAACACTTATTGATGTGACACTAATGCAAACTGCACACTGCTGCACATACTGAAAGATCCAATTCGCAATCCAAATAACAGATGTGCAGGGAGCTGGCCCTTCCTGCACTGATACATCCACCTCCACAAGGCAGTTAGCCAGGGTACCTGGAGCAGGTTCGGTAGTCTCGGTGCACAGTTGCACATGAGCCACTGGCAGAGGGAACCACAAAGGTTTACATAGAACCAAGTCACACATGGGACAATTGTGCATTGTCAATACTGAACACCTCCGTGCTGCCAACTTAGGGAGATTTGTTGGGCATTGCCACCAAGCCCAATGAAAGGGCCTCACTTCTGGTTTTCATCTGCAATTACATATGTCCCAGTAGATGGGATGTCCAGGACATGTGGTGCAACCATGTTACCACCACATTGGAATCTACTGTCTGTGTGGAAGTATCATGTTCCCTCCAGTGAACTCACACTAAAATGTGTAGCTCATTACACAACGCATGGGAGATACACACTGAACTGCATTTTGGAAACTAAACCATAGATATCAGGTCACTGAGCCAAACACAAGTTGTCAAGTCAAACAACCCAATGCAGAAAGAACCTCACAGAAGCCCAGGATCTCACACAATGCCACAAACACATATGAGTCACAGACGACGCAAGATATCAACTGTCTTGCTTCATGAGATTACTGGTGCAAGCAAAAATAAAATACTTAGGCCCATATTTATACTTTTTTAGCGCCGCGTTTGCGCCCCTTTTTGACGCAAAATCGGCACAAACTTACAAAATACAATTGTATTTTGTAAGTTTGCGCTGATTTTGCGTCCAAAAACCACACAAATGCGGCACTAAAAAAGTATAAATATGGGTTTTACTTCTATTTTCGTTTTTTAGCTGATCAGGGTTATGGGATCCAGACATGGATCATGCCCCCATTCCTCAAGCACAGCAGCAGAGCATGTCTATAATGAGGCACATCGGAGGACACGCACCATTGTTGAACGGACTTTTGGCATCCTGAAGTCCAGATTCAGGTGCCTGGACATCACCAGAGGCAGCCTCCTAAATTCCCTAGAGAGGTCTGCAAGATCATATTGACTTGTGCAATCCTGTACAACATTTGTGTTAGGAGGAACATCCCCCTATATGAACCCCAACAAGAACTGCCTGAGGAGGAGGAGGAGGCATATGGTACCAGGGAAAATGAGGGGGATCATCCAAACAGAGCTGCAGGAATGCATTGCAAACAGCAGATAGTTAAAAACTTTTTTCAACAATATGGAATTAAACACCTCACTTTATCACTCAGTCCTGCTCTGGGTACTTATTTATGCACATGTTCCTTAGGAATGTGAGTATTACCTCAGGGAGCATGTCACAAAGACAAATCTAACTACTTCTGATGCCACATCACATGTGATGCATATGATTGTACAGCAAACATCACACAGTTTGTAAATAATCATCTTTCTATTTCACACAAGAAGGGAAAAATGATAAGACCACAGCATATGACTGACATCCACATTGCCAACATGGTGTACTGTAGCACATGACACACAACTATGACATCTTCAATCATAAGGTAAATAAGCACATCATACATGAGGCAGTGGATGTGAAATATCATTGGTAACGGGAATGTATGAACAGACCCCTGACATTAGTAAGTGTGACATTTGCTATCTCTGCAATGAACTTGTGTGACCAGAGGTGCATCAATCCTGAAAATGGATAGCATGAGTGTCCCAGGAATGACAAGCAATGGTCACAACACATGCCCTGTGCAATCCATCCCTGGTAATAAATCCTGCCACTGCCATGTGTTTAGTCTCTGCCCTCCCTTCTCTAGGGGGTGCTGTAAATGGACTATCTGTGCCCTGGGAATCATCATTAACACTTACCCAGACTCACATTCTGACTCCTGTTTGCTTCCCTTTTCTATATGGCATGCTATAGAACAACTACATCAGCCTGCATGGACTTCAGGTCCCATAATGCACTGCCTGATAGTCGGTAACACCTGTAATCTTCTGTCCATAGCTTTCCATGGGAAAAGTCTGATTGTCCCCTTATACTAGATTCTCTTCTCCAGGACCTATGAGAGACTGAAGCTGCACACACCTTTGAGCTCTCTCGTGCAGCCCAGCCATGTGACTCTGCCCTGGGCTCGCTGCTGCCTGGAACTGCTTAGAAGCTGCCATTCCCTGAAGCTCCACATCGTGCATTTAAGTAAAATTCATTTGTGTACCAGAGCCCTTGTTGGATTGTGTTCCAGTCCTGATTACATCTGAAAAAGCTTCCACAGTGTTGTTCCTGTTTGTTCCAGTCAGACAATGCTTCCCTGAATACACCGTTCAAATTAAATTGTGATAGGTTGCGCAGTTTATTGCCAAGCACACAAACCAAATACTACGGGGACAAAAAATTCTGACGTACTGCACAAGCTTCACAAATATTACTTTCTTTTGTGAGGTGTCATCATCTCAAGTATTCATTTATGCACCTAGTCCGACCACAAATCTTTGCTCTGGGCACACGAGTGCTCATCCCTTTAACAATGAATGTTATTTATTTCAGAGGCAATAGACTATGGACACAGAAAATATAAGCAGTCCGAGAATTTCAAGACTGTAGTCAAAGATATAAGCTTTGAGAAATTACATGACTTGCCCAGGATCAGAGGCCGATGCAGAGATTCAAATATTGATCCTAGTTCACTTAAATGTGGGCATTTCTCCACAGGATGAAAGGCTCACTGAGAGGTGGTGTTGGGGGGTCTGGAAAAAAACAAAGAAAAGTATTCGGCAATACCACGCAGCACTCATCCTCGATCGGGTGGGGAGGGGACAGGAGCCTGTGGCGGAGGGAGCACCCTGGCACTAAGAATGTAGAGCAGGATGGGGCATAGATAATATAAAAGAAGAAAAAAACAACAGTAAGTACCTTGGGTATTTTTATGTATCTGAAGCAAGGGTCTGCTTTTTTTAATGGTGACACTGTGGCACAGCATGCAGATTGCAGAGCATAGCAGCATGCGCCTAAAGGAGCGCTGCTGAGGAGTGGCACAAGGTGCAGGAGTGACATTAGTGGCAGACGGTGCAGCGAAGCAAGGACAGTGCCAACATGAAGAAGGATGACTGTGCATGCTCAAGAGGCTCTCAATGTATTTTTAGAGGTGAGTGCCGGTAAACTCTGTCTCGCGACGGTTGGTGGAGGTTTTTCCCACCACTAATGAAAGAAATAAAGAAGATGAAAATAAACACGGACCATGGTACTCTTGCTGTTACTTCTGGAGTGGGACTATGTCCCCCAGGGTCACTGCTGCTGCCAGGAGGAGGAGCCAGGGCACACAACTTGCTAAAAGCACTTCAAGACCCTCGCGGCGCGGGACTGATTTTGTGCACTGTGATACTCTTGCGCTACGTCCCGCAAAGTCACAGCTTCTGCCAGTAGGGGAGGCCAGCCCACACAATGAGCTGAATGCACCTCAAGGCTCCATCAGTGCAGGACTGATTTTGTGCATTGTGATAATCTTGTTGTTTCCCCTGAGGTGGGACTATGAAGGTCATTCTGACCCTGGCGGCCGGTGGCCGCCAGGGCCACCGACCACGGGAGCACCGCCAACAGGCTGGCGGTGCTCCAATGAGCATTCTGACCGCGGCGGTTCAGCCGCGGTCAGAAGCGGAAAGTCAGCGGTCTCCCGCTGACTTTCCGCTGCTCTTTGGAATCCTCCATGGCTGCGGAGCGCGCTCCGCAGCCATGAGGATTCTGACCCCCCCTACCGCCATCCAGTTCATGGCGGGAAAGCCGCCATGAACAGGATGGCGGTAGGGGGGGTCGCGGGGCCCCTGGGGGCCCCTGCCGTGCCCATGCCAATGGCATGGGCACGGCAGGGGCCCCCGTAAGAGGGCCCCGAAAAGTATTTCAGTGTCTGCCTTGCAGACACTGAAATACGCGACGGGTGCCACTGCATCCGTCGCACCTTCCCACTCCGCCGGCTCGATTACGAGCCGGCATCCTCGTGGGAAGGTCGTTTTCCCCTGGGCTGGCGGGCGGTTTTACTGGAACCGCCCGCCAGCCCAGGTGGAAAACTCGTAATACCCGCCGCGGTCTTTTGACCGCGGCGCGGTAATTTGGAGGGCGGGATCCTGGCGGGCGGCCTCCGCCGCCCGCCAGGGTCATAATGAGGCCCTATGTCCCTGAGGGTCACCACTTTTGCCGGAAGGAGGCGCTAGCTCCCACAATGCGCTAAAAGCATCTCAAGGCCATCACGGTGCTGGACGCACGGGGGTCCTGGGTGAAGACATTGGCCAAGAGCGGGCCAACTGCATCCGTCAGATGCAAGAGGAGGGTGGGCTTGGCCAGTCTCTTGGTTTGCCACCACAACCATCTAGCAACAAAGATGCAGCCGAGGGCGTGAGTTATAGTTATCTTAGGTCAAAAGTTATAGTTACCTTGCAGGAACTCTAACTCTAACTGGTGAAGTTCTCTGGTTTTGTATGTTGAAATTGTGAGCCTAACTATAACATCCCTGTAACCTGTGGTTTTTTAAGTGAATTTATATGTTTTTTTTATTTTTTATTCTATTTCCTAACTATAACGTCCCTGTAACCTTTGGGTTTTTTTCAGTGAATTTCTGTGTTTTTTTAACTTATTGTAATTTACATTACTATACATTAATTAAACTACCGCCATACATGGCCTTTTGCATATGGGCCAGGCCCTGCAGCCAACCCCCTATAAGCATCCAACCTTGCACTGTGCATGTCCTTCCCCTGCTTTAAGTAGCAGCTCCATGGTTGCTGGAGCAAAGTACCAGCTCCATGGTTGCTGGAGCAAACCTTTCATTTTTGTTCCCTGCACGCATATCTGCGTGTAGGGATATATAGGAAAACTATGCATTGTGACTGAGGGACCTGTTTGACAGGTCCTGCTGTCACAAAGCTGAGTTATGTGTGCTGTGACTTGGCTGCAGCTGTCAAGGTTGTAGCCAAGCTGCAGTAATCAGGTATCTCCTGGGGGGTGGCACCCCAGGACATAGGAGAAGCCAGCCCGGGGGTGGGTGGTCCCCAGGGTCATCAGTGGCTCATCAAGGGGGGCCATCTGGCCCCCTTCCAATGTGGAAATAGTCGCAGAGAGGTGGTAGTCGCCGGGCTGCACGGGGTCAGAAATGAACCCCCTTTCTATTGTTTTCAGGTTGTCCTGGGGAGGTGGTGGTCCCTGGGGTTGGGGAGGGCCGATCAGCCCCTCTGCATAATATTTGTGTAATGCCATGGGAAAGTGGTGGTCCCGGAGACAGTGGGAAGGGGCCATGCACCCCCTGCAAAATGTTTGTATAATGCCCCAGGGAGGTGATGGTCCCCGGGGCAGCGGGAGCCCCGTGGCTCCCAGATATAATATTTATATACAGTCCTGGGGAGGTGGTGGCCCCTGGGGAAGTGGCGGGTGTGCAGCCCCCTCACATATTAGTTATAAGCTCCAGTGATGTGGCTGTCCCAGGGCCAGCAGGAGGGGGAAAAGAAAAAGAAAAAGGGGTCAGGGTTGGGACATCCTGACCCCTTAGTCTGGTGTAAAGGTCCCTGAGGGACACAGTCTGGCAAAAAAGTCCTGTTTAAAAAAAATTGTATTGCAAATTTGTGATGTCATTGTGAATTTGTCGTAAAGATGTAATCAAAGACAAGCACAGTCTCTTTTGCCTGTTTGTATTTCAGCCCCCAGGGTAGGCCAGGCCCGGGGGGCTAATGCACAGACATAAGAATACTCAATCCTGCAGGAGAAAATAGGTGGTTGTTAGAGAAGTTGTTTTTGTTTAAAAATAAACAGGACGTAAATGCACTGCAATCTGCAGTGCTCCCTAGGGGTAGTGAAGCTTAGTGCATTCTTGGGACTGTTGGAGTTCAGAGAATACAACCAGAATCCTGCCAAGTACTGCTTGCTCGAGCTGTGTGGGAAGAACTTTGGCACAGCCACTTTAAACTGTATCACTGCAGAACACAAGGCGCTGGACGGGGTGAGCCAGGTATCTGCTGAGTAACAGCTGTTTCAGATTGCTTCAACTCTAGTGAACTTTGGGATGGAATGACATTCTGTGAGGGACAACGTAGGGCAGAAATTGATTATCGGGTCTGAAGGTTTCTCCTATGTAAATAAGATTTTGGCACTATTAACAGAATTGCATATCCAATAATCCAGATGGCGATCGGTCTACCTGACTGACATGAACTAGAGTGGCACAAGTATTGTGCTCCTTCTCAAGATGATCAGCACATGGCTGTGAGTGGACTCTAAAGAACAATGATGGAAAGCCATGCCTTTTACAGATGAGACACCGTAACTAATGCTGCATTGATGCAGTACAGCAGATACTTGAAAGCCCACTTAGAATCCTTGTTCCTGAATGAAAACATTAACCTTCGCAAAAAAATAGCTTTGGCTGTTGACATTAGGTAAATTTGAAATGAAGTGTATACTCATACCCAGTGGGCATTGTACAATGCTGGTATTGTGGATCTGGTGGCCATCAGTAACCAGAGTGCTACAAGCTGCCCCTTCCAGTCTTCTGAGCATGTTCTGAACTGTGATAGTTGTGAGAGCCTCCACTGTCACCAAACAAAGGCCCTGCAGGAGAAGCAGTTTAAGTTGAAGTTGGCCATGCTGTGCACGGTCTGCTGAGAGGACGAAATCAATTTGCCCATGTGACCATATGGTGTGTTGTAAGGGTTGTGCAGGTAAGTTGGTAACGTATGTTACTGGTGCTCATATAAAGTGCTCCAGTGCCATTGGGCCGAATTTGCGCTATATAAAACTGCAAAAAAATAAATTCAAATTATTTTTTCCCCTTGAACCCCTTTTGACTTCAGTCATGTAATATTTTAGATGCTCAACTAGTCCGGAGGAAAATGGTGAATGGGCGCCCACAAGGCACTGCTTTGCCTTCTTCCTTATGTTTCACAATGTCCCACCCTCACTTATTTGCATTATGTACTGATTCCTCCTGTGTCTGCTTTTTTCCTTTAATCCCTTTAAAAACGAAATCAGGACACAAAAGCATCACACTGGGCAGTGGACTGACTTGTGTTTTTTTTTACTATCTACAATTCTTTAGTTGTTGCTCTGTACAATTTGCACATTGCAGTAAGTGTTCAATAGCAACATATAGGGCAGTTTTCCTGTTTAAATATTTAAAGACTACATATTAAAATTGCCTCATTAATTACCTTGCTTTCTCACTATGGCGGTCATTCTGACCCTGGCGGTCAAAGACCGCCAGGGCGGAGGACCGCGGGAGCACCGCCGACATGCCGGCGGTGCTCCAATGGGGATTCCGACCGTGGCGGTAAAGCCGCGGTCGGACCGGCAACACTGGCGGTCTCCCGCCAGTGTACCGCCGCCCCATTGAATCCTCCAAGGCGGCGCAGCTTGCTGCGCCGCCGAGGGGATTCCGACCCCCCCTACCGCCATCCAGATCCCGGCGGTCCGACCGCCGGGAACCGGATGGCGATAGGGGGGGTCGCGGGGCCCCTGGGGGCCCCTGCAGTGCCCATGCCACTGGCATGGGCATTGCAGGGGCCCCCGTAAGAGGGCCCCTACAAGTATTTCACTGTCTGCTTGGCAGACAGTGAAATACGCGACGGGTGCAACTGCATCCGTCGCACAGCTTCCACTCCGCCGGCTCGATTCCGAGCCGGCTTCATCGTGGAAGCCTCTTTCCCGCTGGGCTGGCGGGCGGCCTGAAGGCGGCCGCCCGCCAGCCCAGCGGGAATGTCAGAATTACCGCCGCGGTCTTTTGACCGCGGAACGGTAACCTGACGGCGGGACTTTGGCGGGCGGCCTCCGCCGCCCGCCAAGGTCAGAATGAGGACCGATATTCTTTATTTAAATTTACTTTAATGTGCACCACTTTCCACTACTTTTTCTCAAATTTTTCTCAGCAGTGGGGGAAGAACCCCCAAACCTTCCTTGTAATAGTTCATCTTGCTCACTTCACACGTTTCCCTTGTAAAATCCAGCAGCAGTTTTTATGCCCCACCACTTTAAAATATCACCAGCCACCACTAATCAGCAGCGTCTTAGTGGTGTTCTTCATTAGTTACTTTGGAAGTCAGTGGCTGAGGCCGCGTTGGTTCGCTGTGGGTGGTGTGCTCATCGCTCTCGAGTTGCATATTTCTCAATACCTGACTTTTTCCTCCCCTCCATATTAGTTACAAGAGATGAACTTCTCTCTTTCTAATGAAGGCGTGTGTTTCAATGAGAATAACTCAGCCAAAGACCTTTTGAAGTCATCAGTGTGCTTCAAGGAATCAGATGGGAACGAATACTCCCGGTACGTAGCTTTATAAATTTGTGCACAATACTTATTGGTATGGGTTGAATGCCGATAAACACTCTGGGACCAACCTACCTAGACGAAAACGTCAAGAAAGAAAATGCAGTACTTTCTGGGTAAGATTTTGTTCTTACTTTTTGATCTTATTGGCCTTCCTTATGTAACACAGTGTATAATTTAAATGTGAAAGAGCATAATTTAATCAATTCATGGGTTGGTAGAAATTTCAGGATTGGTACTATTCATAAACATTCCTGTTCCTTTTGTTGTGTTTATTGTGTGTAACATATACCATATAATATTCAGCCACTCTCACATCCACTCACAGACCCACACAGCCACTCACTCACACACTTGCACACCCATACAGACACTCACACACCCACTTACAGATCCATATACCACTAACACACCCATGCAGCCAAACGTACACCTATTCACAGACCCATAAAGCCACTCACAACCCCACTCACACACCTGCACAATTACTCATGCACCTACTCACAGACCCATACAGCCACTGATACATCCACTCACAGACTTACAAATCTACTTACACACTCACTTATATACCCTCAAATCTACTCTCACACGCACTCATACACCCCTACAGACACTCAGACACCGACTCACAGACCCATACAGCCACTCACACACCCAGTCATCGACCCATACAGCTACTCACACACCCACTCACAGACCCATAGAGCCACTCACACACCCATACAGCTGTCTAACAGACAGGATAAATGTTTCTGTTAGCTCAGGGGCTGTTGTATCCATTGCTAAATTAAAGGTTTGTGTTGGGCAGAGTCAAATTTTACCTTAAGGGATAGCTTCCCGCTGTCCTTTACTGAAACTGTTGAAAATGTCGGCTTGTGTTCTGGTTCTGAAGATGAATTGCAATCTTGTAACTAATTAGAATTAAAGAACATCTTATTAAAGGATTCATAAATTATTTTGATGTTATTGGAGAAATACTAAGTTAATGACTCCCATAATTCATGACTTGATAAGACTAGAGAGTGTGGCAGCTTAATAGGTTGTTTACAATGCTGAAAAGCTTATTTTCTAAGTTTGAAAATGCTTTATTGGAAGGATTTCAATGAAAAGTATATTGGACACAAACAGAACAATGTAGAATTTAATACAATGCAGTAAGTGAAGTAAAATAGTAAACATCTGCAAATTAGTACCTAATGATATTGTATCTCTCATATTTTGTGGGTTGAGGCAAAAAAAGAGGGGAAAAGGGAGAGGATGAAGAAAGGAGAAAGTCAAGAAAAGAAAGAAGTGATTCAATCTTATAAAGCCTTACTGAAGAAAAATATGTAGCTGACTAAGGTGGTCATTCTGACCCTGGCGGTCAAAGACCGCCAGGGCGGAGGACCGCGGGAGCACCGCCGGCGGTGCTCCAATGGGGATTCCGACCGCGGCGGTAAAGCCGCGGTCGGACCGGCACCACTGGCGGGCTCCCGCCAGTGTACCGCCGCCCCATTGAATCCTCCACGGCGGCGCAGCTTGCTGCACCGCCGCGGGGATTCTGACCCCCCCTACTGCCATCCAGATCCCGGCGGTCCGACCGCCGGGATCCGGATGGCGGTAGGGGGGGTCGCGGGGCCCCTGGGGGCCCCTGCAGTGCCCATGCCACTGGCATGGGCATTGCAGGGGCCCCCGTAAGAGGGCCCCTACATGTATTTCACTGTCTGCTGCGCAGACAGTGAAATACGCGACGGGTGCAACTGCACCCGTCGCACAGCTTCCACTCCGCCGGCTCGATTCCGAGCCGGCTTCATTGTGGAAGACTCTTTCCCGCTGGGCTGGCGGGCGGTCTGAAGGCGACCGCCCGCCAGCCCAGCGGGAAAGTCAGAATTACCGCTGCGGTCTTTCGACCGCGGAACGGTAACCTGACGGCGGGACTTTGGCGGGCGGCCTCCGCCGCCCGCCAAGGTCAGAATGAGGGCCTAAGTTTCAAGTTTAAGTTTAGTGACACGGTTAATTAAAACCATTGCAATTTAAACATGCATATTTGTATAAATACTTAGCATACTCACTGTATTAAATAAAGACTGATAAAACATGAAGTGCTTGTTTAAACTGAAACTTATCAATACGATAAATTTGTACATGGCTAAAAAGTTCTCCACTGATTCCAACCTTACTTGGGGCCTGATTCTAACTTTGGAGGACGGTGTTAAACCGTCCCAAAAGTGGCGGATATACCACCTATCGTATTACGAGTCCATTATATCCTATGGAACTCGTAATACGGTAGGTGGTATATCCGCCACTTTTGGGACGGTTTAACACCGTCCTCCAAAGTTAGAATCAGGCCCTTAGTCTTAAATCTAGTACTTTCTTACTCCCATACAGAACTATGATTGCAGACGTGTGAGGCTCAGGGAATATTAAAAATTATTAACACTAAGTTATGCCTGAGACTGTTTTCTGGCTGCAGTTAACCTATTAAAAGATTTACTAACATAAAATGATAACCCGTGCGCGCTCGGCTAGACTTTATTCTCTAGTTCTTTCTGGGCCTGTACCATAAATTTGGTCCCTCGACAAGAAAACGGGATTGAGAGACTGCCTGCATGAGGCTATGTTCAATGTCCTAAAAATGTTTTTCAGATACAATGTCTTGTAACCTAGCAACGCCGACACACAGAAACAATGTTTTCTAGGTACTCCTGTCTGTGCCCATACAGTTGACAGGAATGTGTTGAATCTTGTTTTCTCCATGAAGGGACCATGGTGGTCATTCCAACCCTGGCGGTCAATGACCGCCGGGTTGGAGGACCGCGGGAGCACCGCCGACAGGCCGGCGGTGCTCCAATGGGCATTCCAACCGCGGCGGTAAAGCCGCGGTCGGACCGGCAACACTGGCGGTCACCCGCCAGTGTACCGCCGCCCATTGGAATCCTCCAAGGCGGCGCAGCTAGCTGCGCCGCCGAGGGGATTCCGACCCCCCCTACCGCCATCCAGTTCCCGGCGGTCCGCCCGCCGGGAACCGGATGGCGGTAGGGGGGGTCGCGGGGCCCCTGGGGGCCCCTGCAGTGCCAATGCCACTGGCATGGGCACTGCAGGGGCCCCCGTAAGAGGGCCCCTAAATGTATTTCACTGTCTGCTGCGCAGACAGTGAAATACGCGACGGGTGTAACTGCACCCGTCGCACAGCTTTCACTCCGCCGGCTCGATTCCGAGCCGGCTTCATCGTGGAAGCCTCTTTCCCGCTGGGCTGGTGGGCGGCCTGAAGGCGGCCACCCGCCAGCCCAGCGGGAATGTCAGAATTACCGCCGCGGTCTTTCGACCGCGGAACGGTAACCTGACGGCCGGACTTTGGCGGGCGGCCTCCGCCGCCCGCCAAGGTCAGAATGAGGGCCCATGTCTTTTGTTTCCATCGACCCAAATCAAAAGAGCATGAACTAGTGTGTCATTAACTGGTTGAAGGATGCTGCTAGATATTCCTGTGCCTGTAAGGTTTTGTATGATGTTATTACAGTCCAGGCATGCTGTCGTCTTGCCAATTCTTGTTTGTCAGAATTTAAAGACTTTGGGGGTCATTACAACATTGGCGGTAAAAGCCGCTTACCGGCGTACAGAAGACCGCCAACACACCACCGCGGCTGCGTAATTCCGCCACAGCTATTATGACCCACAGCTCGGAATCCGCCAAAATTCAGACACACACAGAAGTCCACCACACCAAAGGTCAGTGATAAACTGGCAAAAACAAAACCTCCACTGTCAAGCCAACAGAAATACACCCACACTATCACGACCCACTAATCCACGCAGCGGTCTTTCAATCGCGGTATTCCATTGGCGGTACACACCGCTGTGCTCAAAATACACACACATATACAAAACACAGCCACATTGGACTATTCCAAATACACACACCTGATACACATACACACACCACTCCCACACACCCAATACAATATAAAACCCCCACCCACATCACCCACAAACCCTTACGACAACAATTGCGATAGAAGGCCAGAGAGAGACACCACAATCTATAACCAGGCATCCACAGGCACACAACACCATCACCCACATAACATCCACGCACCCCACACAACACACCACTAAATATCACCCCACATATCATAACACACACCACCCCACACATCACCCACACCACCCCATGGCACGGCAAAGACACCCCAGGTTCTCGGAGGAGGAGCTCAGGGTCATGGTGGAGGAAATCATCCGGGTAGAGCCACAGCTATTCGGATCAGAGGTGCAGCACACCTCCATAGCTAGGAAGATGGAGCTATGGCTCAGAATAGTGGACAGGGTCAACGCAATGGGACAGCACCCAAGAAATAGGGATGACATCAGGAAGAGGTGGAATGACCTACAGGGAAAGATGCGTTCTGTGGTATCCAGACACCACCTTGCGGTACAGAGGACTGGTGGCGGACCCTCACCTCCTCCCCCACAACTAACAACATGGGAGGAGAAGGTCTTGGCGATTCTGCATCCTGAGGGCCTCGAAGGAGTAGCTGGAGGAATGGACTCTGGTAAGTCAAAACTTAACTACCTTATCCCCCACCCTACCTGCATGCTATCACATACCCCCACCCTCGCCCTCACCCCCATCACTCCAACTCCTCACACATGTCCCAATATCACTAATCACACATCCCAAACCCAAGCCCTGCATGCAACACCAAAGTATGGACACCCATCACCAAAGCATGGCCACTGCACATACCCATACACCCCCCTAAACCATTATCACACAAGGTCCCACACAGGAATGCAAGCACTGGGGTACACGGTCACCCACCCATTGCACACCATGGTATACACAGATGCAATAATCATGCTTTTACACCACTGCAAAGACCCCTACCCAACGTCACCACACAGGAGGGTCCACACATGTCCACACCACCAACAGAAGAGGCCCACAGTGATGACAGCAGCTCTGTACAACTGGATATAGACGACCAGCCCGGCCCATCTGGGACCTCAGGACAGTCGGTTCCCCTCACACAGTCACAGGCCACCACAGAGCTTCCCCTCTCTGGAAACACCAGCACGGCACCCACCCAGCGGGCCCATACCTCTGTCCCCAGGTCACGTCTATCAGCAGTGCGTCCACCACTACTGGGAACCCAGGCCAACCCACCACCCCAACAACAACAGGGACCTGGGGGCAGTGGCAGTGGGCACACCATTCAGGGGACAGAGGCCCAGGGAAACAGGGTAACTGGGAGGGCTGCAGTGCGAAAGGGGGAGGAGAGGCCCAGGGAACCCACTCTCCACGAGGCCCTCTCCAACATCATGGGAGCGCACCATCATTCCCAGGAGAAAATGGCAACGGTACTGGAGAAAGTTTCAGGAGACCCAGCGGCTGCAGGAGGAACAGTATTTGGGCTTCAGGGAGGAACTCAGATCCATGAACTCCATCCTGGACACCATCGTAGGGGTGCTGAAGGAAGTCCTCAACACCAGGAGGGACACTGAGGCACAACAAGGGGCCCCTGACACTAGCCTGGACAATGAACTGCCCACCACCTCCGCTGGCGCTAGTGGACAGGAGGCACCTCCACAGGACCACCACACCAGCACCCCACCCCCTGCAGATGGAGAACCACCCCACAAACGGTCCCTGAGATCCAGGACAAAGACAGAGAACGATGACAAGTCCCCCGCCAAGAAATTAGACCGCCCTGAATGTCATCCTTTTGTCCCACTTTGTCACCCTGTCCATCCTCAAACTGCCCCAGCTCCACTTCCTATGCCCCTTTGGACAATGCACCTGGGAGACTGATAGACTGGACTCTGCCATGGACATTCCTCCACCATCACCCCTCCTCATTTTACAGCACCCTCCAATATTGAGCACTGAAATAAACACCCTTAAGGCACACAAAAAATCTGGAGTCTGTCCGTGATTTCGAATTAGTATATTAGCAATTACAGTGACAAAATGCTCTTACAATTGTAATGTCAACATACCTATGTCACACAGCTCTAGTCCATGAGGAAACAAAGCAGATGTCACACAGTGGGACCCACATCTGTGAAATCATAAGGGAAAGTGAAAACTCAGTGACCAAACACTGGGTGAAAAGGACAGACAGTAGAGAGGTAGTAGTGTTAAATTACATGTAGTAGGCAGGTTTGTCTTCTTACCTGTGTCTCACTGGAAGTATTGCAGGATAACCGAGTTCCTGTTGTCGATGTCCTCTTCTTCTGCTTCCTCGTCTTCACTGTCCACAGGCTCCACAGCTGCCACAACACCTCCATCTGGACCATCCTCCTGCAGAAAAGGCACCTGTCGTCGCAAAGCTAAGTTGTGAAGCATACAGCAAGCCACGATGATCTGGCACACCTTCTTTGGTGAGTAGAATAGGGAACCACCTGACATATGGAGGCACCTGAACCTGGCCTTCAGGAGGCGGAAGGTCCGCTCTATAATCCTCCTAGTTCACCCATGGGTCTCATTGTAGCGTTCCTCTGCCTTGTCCTGGGATTCCTCACTGGGGTCAGTAGCTATGACAGGTTGGGATAACCAGAGTCACCTGAAAAAGGTGAGGGACAACTGTTAGACACACACTAACCTGTAGGGATATCCCCAGACCCAGACAACTATTCCCACTGATTTGGTTCCAGGTGCTCACCTAATAGCCACACACGGTGCCTCTGGAGTTGCCCAATCACATAAGGGATGCTGCTATTCCGCAGGATGTAAGCGTCATGCACTGAGCCAGGGAATTTGGCATTCACATGGAAGATGTACTGGTCGGCCAAACACACCATCTGCACGTTCACTGAATGATAACTCTTATGGTTTCTGTACACCTGTTCACTCCTGCGGGGGGGTACCAAGGCCACATGTGTCCCATCAATGGCACCTATGATGTTGGGGATATGTCCCAGGGCATAGATGTCACCTTTCACTGTAGGCAAATCCTCCACCTGAGGAAAAACGATGTAGCTCAGCATGTGTTTCAGCAGGGCAGACAACACTCTGGACAACACGTTGGAAAACATAGGCTGGGACATCCCTGATGCTATGGCCACTGTTGTTTGAAATGACCCACTTGCAAGGAAATGGAGTACTGACAGCACCTGCACTTGAGGGGGGATTCCTGTGGTATGGCGGATAGCTGACATCAAGTCTGGCTCCAACTGGGCACACAGTTCCAGGATTGTGGCACAATCTAGCCTGTATGTGATGATTACATGTCTTTCCTCCATTGTCGACAGGTCCACCAGCGGTCTGTACACCGGAGGATGCTGCCATCTCCTCACATGTCCCAGCGGATGGTGCCTATGAAGGACAACAGCGAGCACAGAGTCAACCAACTCAGAGGTAGTTACACACAGCTTACACAGAACACGATTCATAATCTGAAATAAGCATGTATGTGTGCTGAGGCAAGGCCTAGTTATGTGTGACGCAGTTAAAAATAGAGCCATGTGGTCCCCTGAAATGGCGGCTGCCTGACCTGTAAAGTGGGACAATGGGATATGAGGTAACTGCGATGGCTTTGTACACCATCGCGGTAGGCGGTCGAAGACCGCGGCACAATACTACATTGGTTAACATTGGACCCTATGGGTCCCAGGAGCCAATGACGATGTACGCCAGTGGTGACGGTACGCACCGCTGCCGATGTGACTGCCATTTTCTATCTGTTCAATCACTCGATACCTGATCTTCGACAGGAGAGGACCTACACTGCAAGTGCTGCTGTGACCTCAGTCTGGAAGAGACAATGGCTCGTGCGTCTGGGGAAAGGGGACCTGCCTTCACATCGGAAGAGTTGGAGAAACTCGTGGATGGGGTCCTCCCCCAGTACACGCTACTCTACGGTCCTCCAGACAAATAGGTAAGTACACTGGGAGCATGCTGTATGGGCTATGCCTGTGTGGAGTGGGGTGGATGAAAGATAGCGGGGGAATGAGGCGTGCATGAAACGACAGTGAGTGCATGTGCCACATGGCAAGGGTAGGGATGCGGGCCAATGACTGTGACGGTGTAGTTGGAAATAACTTCTCTTTTTCCCCTGTACAATTCCTGTAGGTCAGCGCCCACCAGAAGAAAGATATTTGGCGTGCAATCGCCAAGGACGTCCGGACCCGGGGGGTCTATCACAGACGGAGCATCCACTGCCGTTCGCCACTGGAGCAAGAAGACGGCGGAGACCCAGCTAGGGATGGCCTCCCAACATGGGAGGGGTGCCTGTCGCACCATGACCCCCCTGATGTTCAGGATCCTGGCGGTGGCGTACCCAGAGTTGGATGGGCACTTGAGGGCATCACAGCAGCAACAAGGGGGTGAGTACACTCTCATTCTGCTGATTCAGCGCGCAGTTGAGGTTTCTGGGTGGAGGAGGTGGGCTGTGGGTTCCCCTACGCCAGGGCGAGTGTGCTAGTTAGGTCTCCTTTTTCTGGCAGGCCCAGTGGCACCCCACCCCACCTGGGTACAGGGCCAACTACACCTAGTCAGGCTCCTGTGACTTCCATGTGTGCGGATGTCACCCATAGCCTTGTAGGCCATGTCCCAGGGATTGAATAGTGGATCCCAAGTGCGCGGTGTAGTGCAGGGGGCTTCTGTGTCAGTCGTGTCCGCCAACGGTAGCGGTAATGCATGCACTCAACATATCTTTCTTCTGTCGCCTCCCCCCTTTTGTGGTCTCCCTGTTCTTGTGTGCATTAGCATCATCAGGCGGAGGAGCAGTGGCACCGGAGCAGGAGGGAGCTGCATCCCACATGGCCCTGGAGGGTGACACAACGGAGTCGGATTTCACCAGTGGGACGGAGGGCTAGGGGAGCTCCGCGGCGGGGACAGGTGCTGACACCAGTGACACGGACTCGTCCTCTGATGGGAGCTCTCTTGTGGTGGTGGGCCCATCTGTGCCCCCCCATCTACAGGTACAGGCGCCACCCCCCCTTCAAGCACTGCCCTTCCAGCAGCCCCTCAGCCTTTGCCCTGTGCCCGCACACCCAGGAAGGTGGGCATCACCTTCACCCCAGGCACCTCAGGCCCTGCCCCGATACCCCTGCTGCCCTCAGTGAGGAGGCCATTGACCTCCTCAGGTCCCTCACTTTTGGGCAGTCTACCATTTTGAATGCCATCCAGGGTGTAGAGAGGCAGTTGCAACAGACAAATGCATTCCTGGAGGGTATTCATTCTGCTCAGGCAGCCCTTCAGCGAGCTTTTCAGACTCTGGCCTCAGCACTGATGGCAGCCATTGTCCCTTTCTCTAGCCTCCCCTCTCCAACTTCCTCTACCCAGACCCACACCCCTGTACCTCAGCCTACCCCAAGCACACCATCAGACCAGCATGCACACACCCCAACACACAAAGGAAGCTCAGGCAAACATAAGCACCACACATCCCACAGGCACTCACGCAAACATCACACACATGCAGCCATAGCAACATCCACTGCCTCCATTGTGTCCCCCTCCTCCTTGTCTCCCTTCTCCCTCCCAGTCTCGTCTACACTCACACCTACATGCACTACATCTACAACCACTACTTCCATCACCACCACACCCCACTCACGTGCAGTCACCACCCCACTACAATTCACACATCCCCTGTCTCCTCTCCCAGTGAGTCTGTGACGCCACCTCCCAAGGTACACAAACGCAGGCACACACCCACCCCACAGCCATCCACCTCATGACAGCCTCCAGCACATGCACCTTCACCCAAAGTCACCAAGCGTACACCTCCTAAAATCACAACCTCTTCCTCCACTCCCAAACCCCCTCCAGCTACCCATCCCAGTGTTCCCAAGAAACTTTTCCTGTCCACCCTTGACCTCTTTCCCTCACCTCTCCCACCCTGTCAGTCCCCTAGTGCCCGACTCTCCAGGTCCCAACCTAGCACCTCAGACACGACATCGCCAGGATCAGTGGTGCCAGTAGTCACCAGATTCTGGAGTGCACCAGACAGCAGGGCAGCCAGAGTTGCAGGGAGCCACAGCACGGACAGTCCCCCACTTGTCAAGAATCAAAAGTTGGCCAGTGCCCGGCGGGAGAGGGGGAAGACGCCAGCCACCAAAGCCGCTCCCAGGGGTACAGGTGGGAGTGTGGAGTCAGCTGCGACACCTTCCAAGGTGGGGAAGGAGCACAAGAAACCCTGCAAGTCTGGGAAGATCGGCACAGTGGAGACGACCGCCATCAGCCCCGCTGTCCAGGAGGCAATCGCCATCAGCCCCGCTGCCCAGGAGGCAATCGCCATCAGCCCCGCTGCCCAGGAGGCGACCGCCAGCACCAGCCCTGCTGCCCAGAAGGAGACCGCCATCAGCCCCGCTGCCCAGACGGCGACCGCCTTCAGCCCCGCTGCCCAGGATGCGACCGCCATCAGCCCGCTGTCCAGGAGGCAACTGCCATCAGCCCCGCTGCCAAGGAGACGACCGCCAGCACCAGCCCCACTGCCCAGGAGGCGATCGCCATCAGCCCCGCTGCCCAGGAGGCAACCGCCATTAGCCCCGCTGCCAAGGAGACGACCGCCAGCACCAGCCTCGCTGCCCAGGAGGCGACCGCCATCAGGCCCGCTGCCCAGGAGGCAACCGCCATCAGCCCCGCTGCCCAGGAGGCGACCGCCAGCACAAGCCCCGCTGCCCAGGAGGCGACTGCCATCAGCCCTGCTGCCCAGGAGGTGACCGCCATCAGCCCCGCTGCCCAGGAGGCGACCGCCAGCAGCAGCCCCGCAGGCCCAGACAGGACCACCAGCAGCAGCCCCGCTGGCCCAGACAGGACAGCAAGCAGCAGCCCCACAGGCCCAGACAGGACCGCCAGCACCAGCCCCGCTGGCCCAGACAGAACCGCTAGCAGCTGAGTCACTGCAATGGACACCGCCGCCACAAGCACCGCTCTCAAGGACACCGCCACCACAAGCACCTCTGCAATGGACACCGCCGCCACAAGCACCGCTGGCCCATGAGCACCAAGAGCACTGACGCTACTGAGTCCGCCACGAGCAGGATGAAGCACTCTGGGCACCAAGCCCCCTCCAGAACCAGTGGAGATTTATATCCACTACCTCTGTCCTTGGCAGGATGAAGCACTCTGGGCACAAAGCCCCCTCCAGAACCAGTGGAGATTTACATCCAATACCTCTGTCCTTGGCAGGATGAAGCACTCTGGGCACAAAGCCCCCTCAAGAATCAGTGGAGATTTACATCCACTACCTCTGTCCTTGGCAGGATGAAGCACTCTGGGCACAAAGCCCCCTCCAGAACCAGTGAAGACTGTTATCCACTTGAGAGACTGTGGCTTTGCACTCCCCAGGATTGAACAGTGGGCAAAGCACCCACTGTAGAGACTTGAGAGACTGTGGCTTTGCACTCCCCAGGATAGAACAGTGGGCAAACTACCCACTGTAGAGACTTGAGAGACTGTGGCTTTGCACTCCCCAGGATTGAACAGTGGGCAACCTACCCACTGTAGAGACTTGTGAGACTGTAGCTTTGCACTCCCCAGGATTGAACAGTGGGCAAACCACCCACTGTAGAGACTTGAGAGACTGTGGCTTTGCACTCCCCAGGATTGAACAGTGGGCAAACTACCCACTGTAGAGACTTGAGAGACTGTGGCTTTGCACTCCCCAGGATTGAACAGTGGGCAACACACCCACTGTAGAGACTTGTGAGACTGTGGCTTTGCACTCCCCAGGATTGAACAGTGGGCATGTGGCACCCTCGTGGATTTGGCGTTGTGCACTCATCCGGCTGAGGTGCCCCCTCTTTCCCTTCCCCCTGAGGTGCCTGTTTTATTTCTATCTGATGCCCCTGCAGTGTTCTCTCTGTCATGTGCGGGTACCTTGTGTGGGCCTCGCCCATGCAGTGTGGGCCCAGTGTTCCACGGACTTAAGTGGAGCAATTCCTGGACTTCTATTCTTAGTGTATATATTTGTTAATAGTGTATATATATTTTTGCGTACTGGATTTTAATAGATTACAATGGTTACACTCATTTCCTTTTGTCTTTGCATTCTTTCGGGGGGGTGTGGGGGGGTGTAACTGTGATGTATCAATATGTATTAGTGTGTGTGTTGTCGTGGGTGAGGGTGGGGGTAGGGGTGTTGCGTGTTGCATTTGTGTGTCCCTGTTTTTTCCCTCCCCCTCCCCCCTCCCCTGTGTCGTAGGTGCAGTACTCACCGTGGTCTTCGCCGCCGGCGTTCATGCTCCGGGTAGAGGAGTAAGAAGATGAAAGTTGGGAACATGTGAAGCTCTGGTTCCATGGTGTCCTGGTTCCTCGTGGGGTGTGTAGAGGTGAGCGTTTTCCCTTCGAAGTCCTGCTTCTGCCGTGTTTTTGTTCGCAGTGAATCCGCCCCGGAAAAGGTGGCAGATTGGTAGGTTGTGATACTGTGGGCGGTACATTGCCTTCCGCCTGTCTGTTGGCGGTGACCGCCAAGCTGTTTTTTTGTACCGCTGTGGCGGTTGGAGTGTTAAAGTGGCTGTCTATCTTGGCGGTTTCCGCCACGGTCGTAATTCCATTTTTTTTACCGCCGGCCTGTTGGCGGTCTTACCGCCGCTTTAACTCCGACCGCCAGGGTTGTGATGACCACCTTTATCTTGGTGAAAGCATTTGCCTTCCGATAAAAGTCCTTTTTGCCCAGGTTCTGCTGCCAGGCTTTTGGCAGACCTAACACTTTAATACAGTTGTTTAAATGCTGGCCCCAGGTGCCTTTATCGTTGTGGCGCTGTTGCCCCTCGATTTCCATCCAACATAAGTTATTTATGGTACCAATCTCTGCTGCACGCATCCTCCAGCATAATTTGACGAAGGTGCATTTACTCTGAAATTTCAGACCCAATTCTAGGCGGACCTGGGCTGGAAATGCTGGTCACTGTATGTGAAAAAACATTTTGTAGGCCTTTGTCTGGATTTGATTAATTAAATAAAACTGCCTCTTCCCCAGCATGATTTCGGCGCCATAAGTTACAGTGGACATTAGCCGTTCTGCCATGACTGAGAGCAGGTGAGAGCTCAATTTTTGTTTTAGTACTTTGAAGCCATAGGTCAATGAAAGGGCTTTAGCTTGTGCAACAGCAAGCTGTGTCTTGAAATTCAAGAGCCGATCCATGTTGAATCCCAAATATTTGTATGAGGGGGCAACCTCCACCCGGGTTCCATCTATGAACCATGAAGAACATTTATACTTCATGTCTACTAGGCGGACAACCTTAGTTTTACTCAAATTCAATTCCAGACGTTGCATTGTTATGTATGTATGAAATGCATTGATGCTGTGTTGTAGGCCGACTGGTGTTTGGCTGTGTAAAACTATGTTGTCTGCATACTGTAGCCATGCTATTCCTTTCTTGGCCAATACTGGCGGATGGCTGTTTACAGGTGCTAGAGCCTCGGCTAGGTCAGCAAGATATAAGTTGAACAGTGTAGTAGCTAATACACACCCTTGTTTTAGTCCTTTTGCCGTTAATATTCTGTTGGTGAGGTGTCCACCTTCTCCGATTTTTACTTGCGCCCAAGTGCCTGTGTACAAGTCCATCATTGCATTTAGAAGGCTGTAGGGTAAGCCCCCACCATTCAGTTTGTCCCATAGGCGGGTTCTTGGTACGCAATCAAACGCTGCCTTTAGATCAATAAAGCACACAAATAGCCTTTTCTTCTTAATCCTTGCTTTATTTTCCAGCACAGCCAGGGTAGTCAGGTTAGTGGAGGCTCCATACCTGCTCTGAAACCTGTTTGGCATTGTATAATTAGATGTTTGCCATGAATCCATTCTGCTAGTTGTTGCAGTAAACAGGCTGCGTAGAGTTTTGCGTCCACGCCTATTAATGCTATTAGTGTGTAGTTTGAAGGGCTTGCAGGGTTGCCTGCTTTGTATATTGGGTGAATGAAACTACCTTTCCATGCATCTGGTAGTCCCATGGTGCCCTGGAGGTCATTAAAAAGCAGTGTCATCTAGTGCGCCCAGAATGTAGGGTCTCCTCTAAACAAAGCGTTCGGAATTCCATTCTGGCCAGCTGCCCCTTCCAGTTTTAATTTCTTGATGAGGCTTGTCAGCTTTCGATGTCGATATTCGTTATTGTGTACTTTTGTTCATTTTCGTTTAGAGGTAAATCAGTTTGCGTTGTCACTCTGAAACCAAAGTTAATCTTACATGAGTCATTAGTTGCCTGAATGGCCTCCTCCTTCGTCTGGTGCTCTGGGAGTGAGAACATTGTTTGTATGTGGGCTTCCCATGTGACCGCGTCGATACCGGCGTTCGTGTGTCGATTTTTTCCCTGATTTAGTCCGTTTATCAGTTCCCAGAACTTTTTATTGTTTTTATGTTTATTGGACATGAGCAGCTTGGTCCACAAATCCTCATGATTCTTCCGCTTTGCCATCCAGCTATTTTTCTTGTATTTGGCTCTTAGCTCAGAGAGCCTTGTGTTGTGGGATTTCCTTCCCCAGCGTGTGTCACTTAACGCTTTTTTTTATTCTCTAGAGACTTGATTTTTCTGATTACGCAGTATTTGTTAAACCATGGATTTTCCACTCTGCCGCTCTTAACTTCATATTTGTCTCTATAACCGAGATTGGGAGATGTTTTTTGATGGAAAATGTATTCATTAAGGAATCACACAAGTAGGTCCAAGTGGTCAGTCGTTCTCCTGGAAGATGGTCTTCTTGTTCCTGCATTCTTAGTGTTTCTTTAAGCTCATTAATTGTGCTGACATGTAGCCGACTAACTATACAATCATCAGTTAAATAAAGTATGCATCTAAAGTTACATAATACTAAGTAAAATCTGTATTACGTTGAGGCTAGAAGGTAGTTCTTAAATCCAGTAACTGAGCATATGTACATGTTAAATATGTAGAGAGAGGAAGCCAGAGCACTCGCTCCATTAAGTCTGTGATGATGACACAGTAAATCCTGCCATCTAGTAGGTGACCACATTAGCATCTTTCCAACTGGATGTAATCATTTGTAAATCAATGGCAAAGAGTAGATCTACAAATTTCCCCAGTTTACAATTGCCAATCCATGTTTGAGAAGAACTACCAGAAAATATGTAGAATATAAGATGAGGAAAAGATAATTGTTTAACTTGGATGATGTTTTTGCCACCCAATTCTTCCAAAAAATGATCGGATCATTTCACTTTCTCTGCCTCGTTGTGCAAGGAGCTATCTCAGTCCCCCGAGCAGTGAGGCAGACGGCAGAGGTATAATTGGAAAGGGGAGAATCCTCACCACTGGATCCCTACTTGGGATTGCTGCAGGAGGGCAATACCCAAGCAGGAATCTACCCACTAGAATGAGGGGGCAGCCCCTTGGGCAGGGGCTTTTGCACCCTCCTTACTTCTGTGCACATAATCAGTCTTTCTGTTCCCCCCCCCACCAAGAGGTGGGGCAGAAAGCCAACTAAGCACCAGGGATTATTCTTTTTTTATTTCATAGAATGGGGCCTGCACAAAATGGGTATGCCAATGCCCCAACTACTCTTGACACAAATGGAAACAGTCTTTCTGCTCCTCCAGGGGCAGATGGAGGCAACTATCCCCATCGGTCCCCACAGGGGGTAAAAAGCCCACTGGACACCAGGGATTACTTTTTTTTTTTTTTTGTATCGGTGGGTGCTGCCGAGCATGGGCATGGCCATACCCCATCAAAATAGGGAAACAGCCTTTCTGCCCCGTAGGGGAGCAGATGGGGGCAATTACTCCATTCAGCCCCTGCAGGAGGTGGTAGAAATTCCACTGGACACCAGAGATTACTTTTTTTTTTGTATTGGTGGGGGCTCCCCAACATGGGCATGTCCATGCCCCCCACCTAAATAGAAACAGACTTTCTGCCTTCTAGGGGTCAGATGCAGGCAATTACGCCATCTGCCCCCTCCCCTGGGGCAAAAAGCCTACCAGATGGTAAGGGAGTAATTTTTTTAATAGTGGTAGTAGCTGCCCATCATAGGTATGGCCATGCCCTTACCCCCTCAGAAATGGAGAAACGTACTCTCTGCTCTTTTGCAGGGCTAAAGCATTTCTCCCAATGGCAAGCAAGAGGACATTTGATTTTGTTGTGTGTTTTTACAAATTAGACTACAGGAGTTTGGCTAACTCCCAGCATCATCCCACTTGCAATAGTGAACAGCTGCAATTTTTGGTATTCGGTAGGCAGCCACCTGGAAAAATCTACCAGACCCAGACAGTTCTGAAAAGAAGACATCTTGGGGAGTCCAGGGTAGTGTGCTTCACATCCATACCACACTATTTTCTTACCCACAATGCGCTGCAAACCTCAAAAATTTGTCTAAAATCCCACATTTTCCTTGCATTTCTGTGCAATATTCCAGAAATAAACCACAAATATCTTACCACTCAGTGTTCCCCTTGGTCTCTCGATAAAAATGATACCTCACCTGTGTGAATGCCCAAAGCAGAGTCAGCCTAAAAACGTATAAAAAAAACTTTCCTTTTGGACCTGCTTTCGTTCCCCCTCAAACTACACACTTTTTTGGCCATTCCCTGTAGCAGACACTTGGCACACCAACACAATTAAGGTATCATTTTTATTGGAAGACCGAGGGGAACATTGAGTGATAGGAAATTTGTGGATTACCTTAGATTCCAGAAGTTTTCAGCACAGAAAAGTGAGGAAAATGTGTTTTTAATTCAGAGTTTGAGGTTGACAAAGAATTCTGGGTAAAAAAATGTGGTGCAAGCCACACAAGTCACACCTCCCTAGATTTCCCTTGGTGTCTAGCTTTAAAAAAAATGTACAGGTCTGCTAGGTTTCTGTAGGTGCTGGCTGAGCTAGGGTTAAAAATCCATAGCTACCCACTTTGCAAAAAATGGGTCAGTTTTGAGTGGAAAAAAATGGATGTATCCATGTTGCATTTTGGTCTCTTCCTTGTCGTAGGCACTGGGCCTACCTACACAAGAGAGGTACCATTTTTATCAGAAGATATAGGAAAATGCTGGGTGAAAGGATGTTTGTGGCTTTGTGCAGATTTCAGAACTTTCTATCACTGAAATGTGAGGAAAATTCATTTTTTGTCACAGTTTGAGGTTTGCAAGGGATTCTGGAAAAAACAATCTGGAATGAGCCACACAAGTCACCTCATCCTGTATTCCCCTAGGTGCTAGTTTTCAAACATCTACAGGTTTGCTAGGTTTCCCTTAGTCTCAGCTGAAGTAGGGCCCAAAACCACAGCTACCCACTTTGCAAAAAAAAAAAAGCAGGTGAGATTTGCATGAAAAAATTTGATGCATTCAATTTGTGGTTTGGGAAGTTTCCTGTTGCAGGTACTAGGCCTACCGACACAGGTAAGGTACTATTTTGATCAGAAGATTTAGGCGAGTGTACTGATCCTATTAGATCTATCTGCTGAATTTGACACAATTTCTGATGAGATCCTTCTACAATGTGCCAGAGAATATGGAATCCCAGGCCTGGTCTTTTCCTGGCTAAATAAAATCCTCAGCAACAGGGGACAGATAGTTAAGGTAGGAACTTATTTTTTTGAAGAATCCACTGTGATTTCTGGTGTTCCATAGGGATCTTCTTTGAGCCCAGTTTTATTTAACAAGAAAAATAGGCCCAAAAGTTAGCACCACCTTTTCACAATTTTTTTGATGCAAAAGTGGCACTAACCCAGCCTCATATTTAGATTTTCTCGTTACAGCAGTCTAGTACCAAACTTCCTGAATTAGCATCTTTTTTTTGGAGCTCCATCTCACCTTGCGTCGTTTAACAACAATGATATGCAAGGTAGGCATTCCCTCCCCAAAAATTATGCTAGCCCCCTGGCACCATATTTACAAGCCGACGGAAAAACCATGCACACATAGGACCAGGTCCCAAAAATTATTCTAATTCCAATTAGCATCACAATTCTAAAGCCTGGTCAGATCAGGTGGTAAAAAGAGGCCCAGCCACAACTACATAAGGAAAAGCACACAGAAGGAACACTGGCAAGCTACTGGACAACATGGACCTGTTACTGCTACAGCTCAGCACCCAGAGAAGACAACATTGATGACGCCAAGTGCCACCAGCACCACTGCAGCAACCTCAAAAACCACCACTGCAGTCCCAAAGGCAGCGCCGAAGGAGGGAGAGGTTATTTGGCCAATGTGCATCCATTCTTGGCCTCATGAAGAAGAGGTCATCAGACTCTACTGTCTCAAGTGGGAGTCCATTGTACTGCTGCTCTACCACATTGCATTTCACATCCTAGCAAGAGTGGAAAGTCACAAAACCAAACCACCCATGACCAGACTCCTGGCTGTCCTACACATGATGACCTTGGGATCATTCCGGACCTCTGCAGCACAAGCGGGTGGTATCTCTCAATCATCCCTTTCTGCTTTCCTTCCTATGGTCCTGGACACTATCATCAGCCTCAAACCCCATCACACTTTGGGCCATATTTATACTCCGTTTGCGCCGAAATTGCGTCGTTTTTTTTGACGCAATTTCGACGCAAAACTAACGCCAACTAACGCCATATTTATACTATGGCGTTAGAGGCGAATAGCGCCAAAGTTCCCGGAATGTGCGTCATTTTTTAGCGTGAACCCCTTCCTTGCGTTAATGATATGCAAGGGAGGCGTTCCCGTCTAAAAAATGACTCCCAGGCCTTTACGTGGTATTTATACTCCCGGGCAAAAGAGACGCCCGGGAGTTGGCGTGGCTAAAAACGGCGCATTTGCGCCACTTTTTAACGCCTGCTCAGGGCAGGCGTTAAGGGGCCTGTGGGCTCAAAATGAGCCCACAGGTGCCCTCCCATGCCCCCAGGGACCCCCCCTGCCACCCTTGCCCACCCCAGGAGGACCCCCAAGGATGGAGGACCCACCCCAGAGACATTCAGGTAAGTTCAGGTAAGTATAATTTTTTTTTTTTATATATTTTTTTGGTGGAATAGGGGGGCCTTATTTGTGCCCCCCTACATGCCACTATGCCCAATGACCATGCCCAGGGGACAGAAGTCCCCTGGGCATGGCCATTGGGCAAGGGGGCATGACTCCTATCTTTACAATGATAGGAGTCATGTTGATGGGGGATGGGCGTCGTTAAAAAATGGCGCAAGTCGGGTTAAGACGATTTTTTCGACGTAACCTGACTTGCCCCATTTTAAGACGCCCATGCGCCATTTTCCCCCTACGCCGGCGCTGTCTGGTCTACGTGGTTTTTTCCCACGCAAACCAGGCAGCGCCGGTCTGATTGCGCCGTCTAACGCCATTCCATAAATACGGCGCCCGCATGGCGCTTCAGAATGGCGTTAGACGGCGCAAAACTTTTTGACGCTAAACTGCGTTAGCGCAGTTTAGCGTCAAAAAGTATAAATATGGGCCTTGGTTCCCCAACACCCAGCAACTGCAGCAGGACACCAAACAAGGATTCAATCAAATTGCTGGGTTCCTGCATGTGCTGGGTGCAATGGACTGCACCCATGGGCAACTTTTCACTCCTGCTATAACTAAACACCTTTACAAGAAATGCAAACTGTTAGAAATGGGGTCTTTGTTTGGCAGTCAAGTTACTCCATCAAAGCAAGGATCCTCACTCTAGTCAGGGCAAAGGAGAAACACACCTGGATAACCCCAACTCACTCTCTTGGTAGTTTGGCACAAGCAGGCAGGCTTAACTCAGAAGCAATGTGTAAAGTATTTGAACCAACACACACAGTAATACAGTAAAAAACTACACAATGGACACACCAGTTTAGAAAAATAGGCAATATTGCTCTAAATCAAACAAGACCAAAATGGCAAAAATCCAAAATACACAAGTCAAGATATGAATTTTCAAAATAATAAAGGTCTTACTCTGTAGAAAACAATGGAGATTTTGATTTTACACAAAGTACCTGGTTTGCATTAAAAAATAAAGCCGCACGAGTGAGCGTGCATCGGAAAAGTCAGCGATGAGTCGATTCCTCACTCACAAGTGAGGCTGTGTATCATTTCTTGTCTGGTTGGGTCGTCAATGCGTTGTTTTCTCCCTCGCAAGAGAGCGCTATGTCAATTTCCAGATGGGGCACCTCAGATCCACGCAGGTTCACAATGACTTTGATGCCCAGGGACGATGCATGCTACATCTGGTCACACTGTGTTCGAAAACCATGCTGTATGGAGTTTGTGACGTTATTAGCAGCCGCAAACGGGTATTGCACATTGTTTCTCTAGCTGCGATGCGTCGATTTCCCAGCCGTGATACAGGTATAGTGTCGATTTCAGCCGTGAAGCCGGCGGTACATCCTTTATTAGCCATGTTGCAGGTGGTGCATAAAAATTTTCCCCTCACAGCATTCTGTGAGTGTATTTCGGTTCTTCTTCTGCCAACTTCATCTCTTAAGGGCCCAGGGACTGGATATGACAACACTTGGCAGGGCAGGAGTTTCAGCAGAGAGTCCGGTGCTGGCAGAGGAAGTCTTAGATGGCCCTGAGACTTCAAAACAGGAGGCAAGCTCAGTTCAAGCCCTTGGAGATTCTTCTCAAGCATGAATGCACAACAAAGTCCAGTCGTTGTCCCCTTTCACAGGCAGAAGCAGCAACTGCAGGATAGCCCAACAAAGCACAGTCACAGGCAGGGGCAGCACTTCTCCTAAGCTCTTCAGCTCTTTTCCTTGGCAGAGGTTCCTTGTGAATCACCAACCTCCGCAAGACTCAGAACCTCCTGCTCTTCAGAAAAAACCTCAAGACGTGGCTGATCGAACAGTAATCACCCTCAGCCCCCCTCCACCAGCGCCTTGAGACCCTTACGGGTGAGTAGCGTGCTCTATAAAACATTTTGATTGATTGATGGAATTTTAAAGTGGTCTTGAAGAAATCTTTATCTGGGGCTTTGGGTCCACTACGTATACCCCTTTCTGCCTTTGAAGTAGGCAAACTTCAAAGGAAAGTCTTTGTTGTTCACAAAATCCTGCCTTGCCCAGGCCAGGCCCCAGACACACACCAGGAGGTTGGAGACTGCATTGTTTGAGGGCAGGCACAGCCAGTGCAAGTGACCACTCTTTCGTCCACTCTAGCTCAAATGGTAAATTAGGATATGCAGGCTACACCCCAGCTACCTTTGTATCACTGTCTGGAGGGGATTCACAAACAGCCCAACTTTAAAACTGATCCAGGCAGGAAATCCACAAATAGGCAGAGTCACAGAAAGGTTGAAGCAAGAAAATGTATACTTTCTAAAAGTGGCATTTTCAAACTAACAATTTACAAAACAACTTCACTAACAGAAGTATTTTTAAATTGTAAGTTCAGAGACTCCAAACTCCATATTTCAATCTGCTCTCAGAGGGAATCTGAACTTTAAGGATATTTAAAGGCAGCCCCCATGTTAACCTGTGAGAGAGACGGGCCTTGTAACAGTGAAAAACGAATTTGGCAGTATTTCACTGTTAGGACATGTAAAGCACATCAGTACACGTCCCATCTTCAACATACACTGCACCCTGCCCATAGGGTTACCTAGGGCCTACCCTAGTGGTGCTTACATGCAAAAAAAGGGAAGGTTTAGGCCTAGTAAGTGGGTACACTTGCCAAGTCAAATTGGCAGGTTAAAACTGCACCCACACACACTGCAGTGGCAGGTCTGAGCCATGTTTACAGGGATCCTTATGTGGGTGGATCAACCAGTGCTGCAGTCCTACTAGTAGCATTTGATTTACAGGCCCTGGGTACCTCTAGTGCACTTTACTGGGCCTTTCTAGTAAATCAAACATGCCAATCATAGAAAGCCAATTACACATATTTTACACAGGAAAACTTGCACTTTAGCACTGGTCAGCAGTGATAAAGTGACCAGAGTACCAAAAACAGCAAATCAGAGTCCAGCACACAGTCAAAACAGGGGAAGCAGCGGCAAAGAAGACAGGAGAGACCATACCAAGAATGGCAGGTCTAACACAAACATACACACTCAATCATTGTGCAGGTCACTGTGGACCATCGTGGAATAATCTCCAAAATCCTTGCAAAATATCCCAGCAGCGTCCATGATTCCTACATCTTCAGAAACTCAGCTATCAATCAACTATTCCAGGATGGACAACTTGGCAATGGCCTGCTCTTAGGGAAGCCAGCATACAATTCATAACATAGACAACACATCAAACTTGTGGACAAACAAACATATATCACACAGAACACACATGGAGACGGAAACAACACTTATGCTACATGCCACACTACACCACATCCAATGCACATCACCCTCACATAC
This sequence comes from Pleurodeles waltl, assembly GCF_031143425.1. Lineage (NCBI taxonomy): Eukaryota > Metazoa > Chordata > Amphibia > Caudata > Salamandridae > Pleurodeles > Pleurodeles waltl. The sequence goes on from NC_090436.1 coordinate 472,459,242, forward strand.
ACCCATATGTACAAGTGCTTTGCACCACCTGACTGACACTTTACATGATGGACAGGTGGACCTAAGTCTCCTTTGCATACAAAAGCTGTGGTCAAACCACTACAGGTATCCACAGGTTGATAACAAAATACATATCCTTGACACATAACATTGGCAAGGAATAGCTCAGCTATGTGTATTGCATTGACCATCAAATAAATCACATATTGGAACTGCCCCACAATTACCATGCTATAGAAACCTGAGACAGCACTGATATTTAATGGTACCCTAATGGTGCCATCACCATCTACATATCATCAAGTCATACCTGATATATCCATTGGGTTCACCTTTTCCTTGTGTAGTGCACAGTGCACCACACATTGAAATACAACATCGCCTTCATGATCATCATTGAAAGATCATGTGTAGGAATGGACACCTCACAGCACACCAACAATAATACCCGTAGTTCCCACATCTCCTAACCATGATACAAGGGTAACAACAGTGGACAGTGGCAGCTGAACTACTGCCAGTGTACTGGTAGAGGCCAGAAATGCATATGGTTGAGGAGACATGGGACTTTGCAGGGCTAGACTTGTGATGCAGGGCAGTGCAGAAAAGTACTTCATGCCCTGTCCTGTCCCACAGGTGTCTGCAAACTCTTGCATCCATCCCATACAACTGTGCCACACTGTGCATATGAACCACATGCACATACGCATGCTAGCCAGCAATTGGCAACAACAAAACGTTGTGCAAGGGAGGTATTCCAAGGGCAGAGGGGTGGGATTCACATGCAGCACACAGAGCAATACACAGGGCACAAAGCCTGTTACATGGCACACACACAAAATACATGCAAATTTACATAATATCACTCTTCTGCAAGTCTAATGTTAAGGGACTAATGGCCGCATGTTAAAAAAATAGAGCACCATCCAAAGCAGCACCACTTTCCTTGCTCCCCTTAGCACCCCACTACTGCTACGATGTGTGCACCGTATACTATATACGGCACACCATGGCGCAGAGTAGGTGCAATAGTGTCAAGATAATTGATGTTATTGATGGACTGTGTAGGATTAGTGCTAAAATGGTGGTGCAAATCCTGCACAGTACATAGGGGCCCATTGAAAGCAATGGTGTACCCCCCTTTTGACTGCTGCTCCTTGCAGGTTTTAGAAGTAACCACCAAAAATGATGCATTGGAACCTCTTAGATTCCTCTGCACCATTTTTGCAGTCCCCCTACAGGACAAATGCCCCCCTTCTATCCATGATGTCTGGCACAGGCATAGTGTGGCGCAAGAGGTTACAAAGTATAGCACTGCATACGTAGTGCCACTTTGTAAACATGAATCAGTGATTTCGGCCTTGTTGGGCCACATTAGCGTTAATCAATATTATGCTAATGTGGTGCAGGGAGGCGCTTGGTCCTCCCAAATTTGGGCCTCAGGGTCAAATACAGAAAACACCACACATATTCAGCATGGGTGAACTGTCAGACCAAAAATTAATTAACAATCACGTGGTCCCTGAGGCACAACCAATGATAGGAAAGTGCCCCACAACACACCAATACAACCATTCATCTAAACAGGAACACACACAATACCAGATGCAAATCTGAATCACCACTCCACTTAAAAAATATATGTGCCATGGAACATAGCAAATAACAAATATGCATGTCTGACACATTTTCTTACATTCCTTTGTAGTGGACCAAGGTTTCGGTATCCACCCATGGGTCATGGCCCCTTTTGGAAATCCAACTACTGATGCTGAGCAGGCTAACAATGAAAGCCACAGAAAGACCAGGAATGTGAACTTCTAAAACCCAGGTTCAGATGCCTAGCCCTTACAGAAGGAAGCCTGTGATATGCACCACCCCCTGTCTGCAAAATGATACTTGTGTGTGCTATTTTGCATAACATTTGTGTACGCATCAATGTCCCCTGGGACGAACAGGTAGATGTCCCCAGTGAGGAGAATGACAACAATGATGCATAACAGGATAACGGGAACAACTAAATTCTGCTGCTGAAGCACGCAGAAGACAACAAATTATGCACAACATTTTGTCAAAGACACTGTACTCCAGGATTCACCATTTAAATGTTGCAATAAAATCACTTTAACTCTGACTTCTCATGGCGTACTCATTACCACCATCACATACCATTTTCACCTTGCCATATCTCTGAGAGCATGACTATACCACAACAATTGTAAATAACTTTGGAACATAGGCCCAGATTTAGGAGGACCTAGTGCCTCCTTTACATTAGCATCATTTTTTTTATGCTAAGGTGGCCCAACATAACCAAAATCGACACACCAGATTCACAAAGTGGCACAATTCATGCACTGTGCCACTTTATAACCTCTTGCGCCACATTAGGCCTGTGCCAGGCATAATGTATGCAAGTGGGGCATACTCTGGTTAGGGGGCTGAGAAAATAGCACAGAGCAGGGGTTAAAGGGGGCACACCATTGATTACAATGGGCCCCTATGTACTGTTCAGTGTTAGCACTAAAGCTTTGACCGCTAAACCTGACCAGTACATCAATAGCATCAAATATTTTTACACTATTGCCCCCCTACCCTGCCACATGGTGTACCTTATTTTAAATATGGCACACCAATGGTGTGGTAGAGGGGTGCTAAAGGGCGCAAGAAAAGTAGAGCTGCATTGGGTTCAGCGCCACTTTTCCTAAATCTGTCCCATAGTCTGTAACTAAAAACAAATTAGAACAAATTAAAAGAATGCACTCCCCCATGAATGTGTGGGTGGAATGTAGGTATAGTCTGTCATAATTACAATTGACATTGTCAGACACATATCACACAAGTGTGCTGGCTTGACATATGTCGACAGCAATCCTGGAAATACACTTGAAGACTGCTATATAGATGTATGGCCTAGGTAGAAAAAGTGTAGCAATTACACACAATGGCAGGCTTGTGTCAGCTAGGTAACCAAACAAACTCTGAACAACACTATCACACATGATAACTGAAAACATACTCCTCAGTGTATGCATGTAAGTCAAGCAATATCCAAACAAGTCCCAGACTCTTGCCAAATTGTACATGTGATCAAGGAGACAGATAGGTTGAAAGTAACATCTCCTCTACTCATAGCAGCCATGAGTAATCACACTTCAAAATACACTCATGGTGAATGTGACATAGGTTGCAGAATGCAGATGTGAGTGCATGCCCATGTTGTATAAATGATGTGGAAGGATAGTTGAGAGACTCCCTTACATCACTTTGAGATCCAGTATGTGGGGGTCACTCAGACACTACACAAGTGCAGTGAATGGTGTTTTGTAATGTGTGGGGGGCAGTTATGTGATCAAGGACAGCCTGGAAATGTGAGGGATACTATTGCTTAGCCCGTAGAAAATGCTGTGTCCACCTACAAAGTACACAAGACTGACTTACTATGTTGTGCATGAATGAAGGGACAATGTTGATGATGAAGATGGGTACTAAGGGTAGTCAGCAGAAATTATGTCAGCAATGTTGAACTAGAACAATAGATGACAAAACATGCCATCAAATTGTGTGAAGGAACACACATAGACTTATACTCACTGTACAACACAACAATGTTTCCATGTAACACCAGACACATATTCACAGAGAATGTGTAGGTCAGTACATATTCCAGTCACATTGGCAATGACTACAGCTATGTGCTTGGCCAGCACAAACAAGTATGACAGAAGCTAGTGACAAATGACGGTATCTGTACCCTGGATCTAAAGACATGACCTAGTTCCGCAATCTATCAATGACCTAAGCAAGCATCATAGGAATAATCTCAACTATGTATGCCAAGTCATGTTAAACCATAGCAAATAATGAGACATGTCGAACACAAACAAGCTGCCAGTCCCCAGTATATAATTGGGCAAGACTGACATCAACAGCCCCAACGGCAACAGAACATACTTCGTCATGGGACCACAAATGTGCAGGTATATGTGTGCAGGTTTCTGTGCATGCAGAGCTGATGATCAATCATGAAGATGGAAGAGCTCCACCCAATGCCCCCCCCAATTCCCAGAGGAGGCTACAATGTCTCTTGAAACAGTCAGGGGCCTGCTGCCTGTGCATAGTGAATTGAGCTAAGGTGACCACAGACAACCTGTGTCAATACATGCAACAATGGCCCTCTGTGGGAATGCAAAGTGCCACTGACCAGGGTGCCATCACTGGTTGAGAGCAGCCCTGCCATACAGATTGTATGCAATTATGTAAATCTAGCAATAAAAATAAAGTTTGAGTTATTAACCATTCCAAGTGTATGTCCTAAACATATACTTCCTAAATCTTAGCACACATGTCCCACCTAGGTGACCCAGGCTTGGTGCAGTCTATTTGTGTATGGACAAAAGAGAACAATTCACATGTGAAAATGTATATATCACATAATTATTCACAAATGTATATGAACAGTACAAATGTTCCCACATAGTGAAATATAGTTAACACAGATATGGAACAGAGAATTGGTATGTGTCAAATCCCTAAACACACCACTGTAGCATGCATCATTTATCATACATAAAACATATCTTTTCACACGCAAAAATGTCACATACATACCACCAATGACACGTCAGTGCACCATGTCCAACAATTTGCATGTATGGGGAACTATGCGTTATATGTGTTGCTTTGCATCATGAAATCCGGCCCTTAGAACACATCAGTGTGTGGATATACTTGCACACACATTGTCATGAATTACTGGATCTTAACCCAGCCTTAGTCAACAGCATGCTTTGCTAAAGATTTGTCAATGGTATCATATGCACGAAAATGTTTTGCACATGGACCATCCTATCTAATGCTGTGTTTTGAAACATACAGTGGGAATTCTTACATGATAATGAGGTAGACCCACATTATGAGTTCCATCACATATGTACACTCACAGTACACATGTGGAAACCTGTATGTGGAAAAGAGTCTTCATACAAATGCACATTTACAAACAGTATCAGTCCTCCCATGCATCATTACATACCTACAAACATATGGTAACACACTCCTATGTGACCGGTACACAGTGAAATACACATGCATACATATGTTGCCCTACCATACAAATAACAAAGATGCGTAGCTCCTGTAACTAAGAATGTGAATTTGGGTGCCCTGTCAGCCTTCCCTTCAAAATCCATGCATGCCCATCACTTGTCAAAAAGAAATGATGCACTCAGTAGTTTTCCATACATCGTAAATCACTAAAATGATGCCTCGCACCTGAGCATCTAATCTATATCATCATGCCTTGTTAGCTTTCATGACAGAAATCCACGCATGGCTGTCATACGTCAAAAAAAGACTCATACCGTAGTCCTTCAAACATCACATTGACCAAAAATGACGCTTTGCACCTGCGTGTCTAATCTAAATTGACAGACCTTGTCAGCATTCATAGAAAAATCCACGCATGGCCGTCATGCGTCAAAACAATGACACATATCAGAAAAAGTGACGCATACACCCAGGAAGTCCTATAATAGGTCTTCCTTGCTGCACACATGGAAAAGTGAATTTACTTTCACTTTTACTTTATAGTCTTGTAATCTGTGCTTGAGAGAGGTTGTGTGGTACTTGTGCTGGTGTGAGGAGTGCTGGATTTAGATTGCTTTGTGCTGTGTCCTGTCTTGTAAATTTTGTAATTTAATTATACACTGTTGTCCTGTTAATGTGTAAGTATTGTCGGGTGTCTGTCTTGGGGTAGTTACGTTGAGTTAGTTGAGGAAAAGTTTTTTTTTATTTTGGGGGTAATTAGGTTGCAGTGGAAGGAAACTGAAAGATGTCAGGGAAAGGCACAGAGGATGACTGGGGATAAACTGGGAGGATTCATATGGTTGGTGTGCCACTACCTCTACAACATGGTAGCTGCGGGTGGTGGTGTGATCATCGGCTAGCCAACTGAGGCAAGGAAGCTGCACTGGTGCAAGGTGCTCTACCAGCTTTGATGCATGTTCTCATTGGCGAGCACAGACCACCAGTTGAGGCACTGGTGGGCAGACCTTGGTGATTTGGGTCTGCGGAACTGTTGGTGAAGACCCCTTATACATAGCAATATCCTTATTTATATATGCATAACAGTAGGACATAAAGATTACTGCAGCATGTCATGACAAAGATGAGGACAGCAAGTTTTGTGTCTCAGCCAACCTGCATTCATGAAAGGTCAGCAATGCACCAGTTGCAGACAATTTACATGTTCATCTTTTTGCACCTTGGGTATCGCATATTGAAGTGCTAAGTATGGAATACACATGTGCAATGGTGCAAGGATTCATGTTTTTCAGGCACAAATGTACATGTCCATCATGGGCTTCAAAACTGTGGACATTTGCAAAGTAATGTTAAAGTGATGACAAACATGACTCTGGAGTATTAATAGTCTTGGGTGTGTGTGTTCCTTGAGTCATGTATGTGTAGAGTGACACAACAAGGACACAACTGTAAGAAGGACTTACTGGCTCCTACTGCAACATCAGTGTCATAGTTTTTGAAGGTAATGTGGAAGATAGAGGCAAGTATGACCACACCATATGTCAAAAGTTACACAATGCAAGCATTGTGGCTGTTATAAACCCTGGTGCCTGTTAGATCTGGCATCCTTGGTGTGGTCTCCCCTGTTTTTTTTGCCTCTGCTTCCCATGTTTTGACTGTGTGCTGGACTCTGTTTAGCTGTTTTTGGTACTCTGGGCACTTTGGCACTGCTGACCAGTGCTAAAGTGCAAGTGCTCCTGTATAAATTATGGGGCATATTTAAACTTGGTTTGTGCTGTTTTAGTGTCATTTATTTTGATGCTAAAACAGGGCAAACTTAGCTCCATGTTTATATTTTCACGCTAGACCTGTCTAGGAGTTAACATTATATTGTGGATGCAGCAAACTACCTTGCGCTAATTAGATGTAAGGTAGGCATTCCCGTTCACAATATAAAGCTATCTCCCTACTGCTGTATTTATACTCTGGCATAAAAATGACGCACACAGAGTAGACCGACTCAAATAATGGCGCTAAGCCTGCTTAGCACCACTATTGAACACCTGGGTCTGACCAGGTGTTAGGGGACCTGTTGAGCCATTTCCATGGCTAAACATCATGAAATGGGTCCACAGATGCCCACCCCATGCCCCAGGAACACCCCCACCCACACCAGAGGGACGTTATAGGATGGGGGACCCATCCTGGATAAGTTTAGGTGAGTATAAATTTAGTTTTTTCTGTGCCATTGGGGGCCCCTTACATGCCTGACTGGGGCGATGGAATGGCAACAACAGGCACCATGGAGTTTGATGCAAACTGTGTTAGCTCAGTTTTTCATCAAAATACATAAATATCAGCCTATATGTGTAATTGGTTTTTGCATGTTTGGCATATTTGGTTTACCAATAAGTCCCTAGTAAAGTGCACTAGAGGTGCCCAGGGCCTGTAAATCGAGTGCTACTAGTGGGCCTGTAGCACTGGTTGTGACTCCCACCTAAGTAGCCCTGTAAACATGGCTCAGAACTGCCACTGCAGTGTCTGCGTGTGCAGTTTTAAACTGTCAGTTCAACCTGGCAAGTGTACCCATTTGCCAGGCCTAAACCTTCCCTGTTTATACAAGTAAGGCACTACTAAAGTAGGCCCTAGGTAGCCACATGGGCAGGGTGCGGCATATGTTAAAGGTGGGACATGTACTGATGTGTTTTACACAGTGAAAGACTGCCAAATTCATTTTTCACTGTTGCAAGGCCTATCTCTCTCATGGGTTAACATGGGCACTGCCTTTAAATAACTTTCAATGCAGTTTCCCTTTGGGAGCAGATAGAAATTTGAAGTTTGGTGTCTCTGAACTCACAATTTAAAAATAAATTTTTTGGTTAAGCTAGTTTTTAAATTGTCAGCTTGAAAATGCCACTTTTAGAAAGTGGGCATTTTCTTGCTTAAACCATTCTGTGACTCTGCCTGTTTGTGGATTCCCTGTCTGTGTCAGACTGACAGTTGGGCAGTTTGTGAATCCCCTTCAGACAGTGAGACAAAGGGAGCTGGGGTGTAGCCTTCATATCCTGGTGGGCCATCTGAGCTAGAGTGGAAGGAGGATTGGTCACTTACACCTGAATGGGCTGTGCCTGCATTTACACAATACAGTCTCCAACCCCATGGTGTGCGGCTGGGGCCAGGCCTGGACAAGGCAGGATCCTGTGAACAACAGAGAGTTTCCTTTGAAGCTTGCCTATTTCAAAATCAGAAAGGGGTATAAGTAGTGGACCCAAAACCCAATATTTTTAGATTACTTCTGGAATCAAGAGGGGCCTCAGCCAAGGAGAAGAGCTGAATAGCTGGAGGGGGAGTACTGCCCCTTTGCCTGTGACTGTGCTTTGCTGGATTGGCCTGCAGGTGCTACTTCGGCCTGACAGAGGACAAAGACTGGACTTTGTTGTGCAATCCTGCTTGAGAAGAATCTCCAAGGGCTTGAATTGAGCTTGTCTCATGTTTTGAGGTCTCAGGGCCATCAAAGACTTCATCTGCCAGTACCTGGACTCTCTGCTGAGACTCCTGCCAAGTGCTCATAGTTTGTGGCCTAATGTGTGTGTCTGTATAGTGCTTGACTGTGTCATTGAGGCTCTGCTAACTAGAACCTCAGTGCTTATGCTCTCTCTGCTTTTACATTTGTCACTGTAGGCTAGTGACTTCATTTACCAATTTCAGTTGGCACACTGGACCCCCCTTATAAGTCCTGGTATATGGTACCTAGGTACCCAGGGCATTGGGGTTCCAGGAGATCCTTATGGGCTGCAGCATTTTTTTGACACCAATAGGGAGCTCAGACAAACCCTTTCACAGGACTGCCACTGCAGCCTGCGTGAAATAGTGAACACACTATGTCACAGCCATTTTCACTGCACTTAAATAACTTATAAGTCACCTATATGTCTAACCTTCACTTGCTGAAGGTTAGGTGCAAGGTTACTAAGTGCGAGGGCACCCTTGCGCTAGCAAAGGTGACCCACATAGTTCAGGGCCAATTCCCGGGACTTTGTAAGTGTGGGGATGCCATTACACACTTGCACTACATATCGGTCAATACCTATATGCAGTTCACAATGGTAACTCCCAATATGGCCATGTAAGGTATCTAAGATCATGGAATTGTCCCCCCATTTCAAATCTGGTTTTGGGGAGCCATTTCCTTGCTTCCTGGGGGCTCCACCATGGATCCCCAGTACTGCCAAACCAGCTCTCTGAGGCTTGCACTGTAGCTACAGCTGCTGTGACCTCACAGACAGCAGCTCAGTCCCAGGAAGGCAGAACAAAGCATTTCCTTTGGGAGAAGGGTGTTACACCATCTCCCTTTGGAAATAAGTGTAACAGGCTGGGGAGGGGCTTGCCTCCCTCAGCCTCTTGAAATGCTTTGAAGGGCATAAGCTAGTCTACACCGGTTCAGGGACCCCTTGTCCCTGCTCTGGTGCAAAACTGGACAAAGGAAAGGGGAGTGACCACTCCCCTGTCCATCACCACCCTAGGGGTGGTGCCCAGAGCTCCCCCAGTGTGTCCCAGACTTCAGCTATCTTACTGTGCAAGGTATGGGGGCACTCTGGAGGCCTTTGAGTGGCCAGTGCCAGCAGGTGACGTCAAAGACCCCTCCTGATAGGTCCTTACCGGATAAGGTAGCTAATCCCCCTCTCAGGGCTATTTAGGGTATCTCCTGTGGGTTTTCTTTAGATTCTACTTGCAAGTTTCCAGCAGGAATTCTCTGAAACTACTACTTCAGCCTCTGACTGTGGATCAACCGCAGCCTGCTCCAGGAATCACTTGAACAGCAACAAAGTATTCAGAAGGGATACTTTTCCTCTGCAACTTCAGCTCCAGCCAGCAACTGCAACGGTTTCCATGGTGTGCACGCTCTGAGGACTCCCTGTCTTCACCCTGCACCAGAAGGACCAAAGAAATCTCCCTTGGGGTGACGAAGTCACTCCACTGCTCACGCAGGCACCTTCTGAGTCGACGACCGGTTCTCTTGGACTCCTCTCCTGGTGACGAGCGTGCTCCTTGGAACACAGAGGGTGGACCCCATCATCACAGACTGTCCTGAGGTCATCTGTCCCAATTTGGAGGAGGTAAGACCTTGCCTTCCCTCAGAACTACAGTACCCCTGTGCACCACGTCTTCTTCACCTCATGAGGCCTCTGTGCACTATTTGCAAAATTCCTTCATGCACAGCCTGGCCCAGGTCCCCAGCACTCTATCCTGCGATGCTCCACTCGCTGAGTTGTTCTCCGGTGGCGTGGGACCTTCCTTTGTAGTGCTGCACCAACTGCATTTTGCACCTCCTTTGTCCCCATGTCCTGGGACTCCCTTGGGTGATATCTGGTGCTCTGAGGGCTCTCTGAAGTGCTGAGAGCCCCCTCTTCCTCCTCACTAAGAGTTGAGGCTCCCAGGTCCCTCCTGGGTCCAGCTAGCGCCTAGTTGACACAAAATGTGACTTTGCCGGAACCAAGGATTGTTGGAGGAATCCAGCACCAAAACTCACCTGCATCCAACCTCACAATGTAGGACATCCTTTGCATCATGCAGGAACCCACTGGCATCTTCCTAGGGTGCACTTCTGCTGTCTTCATCCAACCGGGGACTCTTCTTTTGCAACCTCTTCTGGGTTGGCAGTGGCTCCTGTCCTTCCTGGAACTTCTTTTGACTTCTGGACTCAGTCTCCTTCCTTTGCAGGTCTTTAGGTCCAGGAATCCACTGTTTGTTGTTTCCAGACTTGGTTGGTTCTTGCAATAATTCCAATCACGAGGCGAAGTGTTTCCTAAGGAAACTTGAGGACTTTACTCCTGCTTTTCTGGGCTCTGGGTGGCATAATTTACTTTCCTTTTCTGTACTTTTACTCTCCCAGCGATTCTGCACACACTACACTTGTCTAGGGGAGAATTTGTGATTCGCATTCCACTTTCATAGTACATGGTTTGTGTTGCCCCAGACCTATTTTCTCCCATTACAATCTATAGCATGTCCTATTGTTTGCACTATCCTATGTCTAATTACTTGCCTTATTTTATTGTCTAGTGTATATATTGTGTATAATACTTACCTCCAGAAGGAGTATTGGCTCTAAGATATTTTTGGTACTGTGTCACCCAAATAAACTACCTTTATTTTTTGTAACACTGAGTATTGCCTTTATTTGTTTATAAGTACTGTGTAACTATGAGTGGTAATGCATGAGCTTTGCATGTCTCCTAGTTCAGCCTAAGCTGCTCTGCTATAGCTACCTCTATCAGCCTAAGCTGCTTGAACACTACTACATTTCACTAATAAGGGATAACTGGCCCTGGTATAAGGTGTAAGTACCCAAGGTACCCAGTAAAAACCAGGCCAGCCTCCTACAGTACCACAGGATGGCCAAAACGCACTGAAGGGAGAAGACATCGGGTTCATGACAGGCATTTCCACATGGAGGACCAGCAAAACAGCCTGCAACAATTGCCAAGAAGTGTGTGACCTAAACACAGAGGGTCAGGGGTGCCTCAGCAGGTCCCACCTCCTCCACATCCATGGCCATACAACACCAGTATCCCCACAACACCAGTATCCTAGTACCACCAGCTGCCACTGCCTCAACCTTTGAAGCAGATATGCACAAGGTCATGGCAGAGGTGAAAGCAAGGTTGGCCAAACTGGAGAAGGACAATGCAGAGAACTGCAAACTTTTGAAATGCATTAAGAAGAAGCTGAGGAAGTGTGGACAGTGTACTCTCCCCAGTACCTTCACTTCTCCTAGTATCCAATGTAAATAGTTTAAGTGGGTTTTAGGTGGGTATGCGTAAGTTAGGTAGTACAGAGTAGGTTAGCTGTAGGACATAGTTAGTATAGTTAGGGGGTGGGATTAAGGAATCTTTTTTGTTTAGGAGGGGTGTTTGGGGGTTATGTATTGGGTTATATATATATTTTTAAATAAAAAAATACAAACAAATATACTACGTTTTGTAACATTAATTCTTGAAAAGATTAGCACATTGCACTCCAGTTCATTTGGGGAATGGATACTGGCACACAAATGACTGCCCCTCACAGTCTTACATATGCCTATTTTGTTGGTCACATCAACGATGTACTGGTACAATCATCAGGGATACTTCCAGAAACTTGTGTTCTGAACCACACATGCCATATGTGAACATGCATGGTACCTGTTTATCACATGCTTGGAAGACTCAGACATTTTATCATAGTCCACAATGCTATCATTCACCTTAATCATGTTTGGGTCTATGGGTGTGGCTTTGTGTCAGACAGAAAGCCACACATGTCCTTTTGTTCTCTGTTCATTGTCCTAGCTTCATACAAAGCATACATTTGAAACAGTTGATGAATCACAGCAAAATACAGTACATGTGTGATTATAGTAATTTATATACATCTGCAAGTTTTGTACCAAATGATGTACAATGTACATTTCACCGACCCAATGAGAGATCTCAATCCATTGAATGTCTAGTCAAAGTTCAGGGGTGAGGGACATGTCATGAGATGTTTAGGAGAAGTGAACATCAGTGAAGAGGTGTCCAATTTGACAATAGGTAGGAATTGAAACTATGGCAGTCCAGGCATGATGAGTCAACAGTGGTAGAGTGAAGAGAGCATGTTGACATCTGTCACTACATTGGCATGATCTTCAGCACAGAACTAAAGAAATACTGTCCATGTTGCACAGACTGTAGCTACCGGGTGTTTTTTCTAGTGAATGTTGTTCCTTCCACATCTTTATCATCTGATGTGTGAGGTACCTCCTGTGCTATGGGTGGTGGTGTTGTTGAAGTTAAGGGGGGCACAAACACATCAGGAGATAGAGATGCAGAAGCAAAGGTCCTGAGAGCTGCCATTTGTGGGAAAGCAAAAGGCATCATTGCAGCAACGAGGAACTGCTGGATTCCCAACACAGCAGTTACATCATGTGGTAGGCAGCCATGTTTTCAATGAGGGAGGCCAAATCCTGCTGAATGGACTCCAGGACATTTTGGATGGCTCCAAGACTGGTGTCAATAATGCTGATGCCACTTTGGGAAAGCAATTGTTCCAGCCTCTGCCTCAGGACAGCAGTTATGTCAGCCAGGGACAGCTTGAATCCACGTAACAGAGAGTGGGTGCCTCTGATGGCAGCATAGTTGTCCTTATTTGGATTGAGGCACCTCTGCACTCCCTCTAGGCTGCCCGTCATGGTCTCCATCCCCACCCACACATGCTGTGCCAGCTCTTGCTGGACACCTACTGCTGTCCTCTAAAGGTAATGTGTGGGTCCTCAGAATCCAGGGCTCTGGCTGGACTAGTCAGTGCAATGTGTTGGTTGTTTGGTGGTTCATGTGGAGACTCCACAACACTGTGGCGGTATTATGAACATGGCGGGAAAGACCACACAGCCGGCGGTGGCGGTATCTACCGCCAACAGGCCGGTGGTGCAGAACGCCAAATAAAGAAGCATAGGAGAAATAGCCAGCAGCCCATCCACTCACTGCCATCTTGGTAGCACCGCCGATGACAGCGGAGGCCATCTTCAGCCCGGTGGAAAGGCCCAACACGACCATCATAATCATAAATGCCCCCATCAGTTCCGGGGAGGGAACAACCGCCATGCAAAGCTTGACGGAAATGACCCATAGAAAGGGAAACACTCACCAGAGGCACACAGAACACGCCGATGCCGACATAGAGTGAGAGTTGGAAATAATGCCATTGCTTCTCCTTGCCATATTTCTCCAGGACCGTGACCGCCGACGAAGACAATGACGGTAGGTACTGCAGTCTAGCACACATGGGAGGAAATGGGACAATTACGCACCCAACCACCCTACCCACACTGCAACACAAACCCAACCCCTCCCACCACCCCAAGCCATATATACCCTAACAAAATGTACTTACCAGACACAAGCCAACAAATACCTGCACCAATGCACACACCTATGCACACCACACCCACACAGTGAAACACTGCACAACAGGTCAACATAGCACCAACATGTCTGCTGGCAACAGAATTTATTTCTAACAAAAATAAGTTGTCCAAAAGAGGCCATTGGCCAGTCCATTTCAAAGTCCCGGAAGGGTAAATATAGCCCACACTTGACTCCTACGATGGAAAAGAAAACTGCACTGAGAAGGGGCATCAATGGGGCACCCAGGCACCTCAGTGCTCAGGAGCATAGGATGGCTGGTGTGGGGACTCAGGTTTGGAAGGGCGGGTCTTGGGCGTAGGCTCTGAAGGTTGAGAGGGTTTGGGCTTGTCCTTGGGAGGAGGAGGAGTGGGCCTGGGGGTGGCAGAGGGACCGGGGGCAACACAGGCCTTCTTCCTCCCTGGGGAAGGGGCACAGGATTGGGTAGGGCAGACTGGGGAGGACTTGGATGAGGAAGGAGTGGGTTTCTGGAGGCCAAATTAACCTTGAGGGACAAGATGTGGTGGGCCAGTGGGTTTGAACAGGTCAACATGGGAGAGGGAAAGCTTGGGGATGGGAGAAGGGAGTGGGGTGCTGGAAGGGGTAGAGGTGGTGGGAAGGTGGATGGAAAGACCTGGGACATTGGCTGCCATCAAAGAGGAGGTCAGGGCCTAAAAAGAACTCTGTAGGCCAGACATGGCACCATGAATGCCTTCCAGGAATGCATTGCCTTGTTGCATCTCCCATGCCAGCCCCTGGATGGCATTCACAATGGTTGTCTGACCTACAGATATGCTCCTCAGGAGGCCAATAGCCTCCTCAGTGAGGTCAGCAGGGCTAAAAGGGGCAGGAGATGAGGTGCCTGGGGCAAAGGAGGCACCCACCCTCCTGAATGAGAGGGCACAGGCTACTCACTGGGTAGCTACTGGGAGGGCAGTGATGGTATGGGGGTGGCGGAAGATGACAACAAATAAGTGGGCCCAGTAGGGTCTGCCACCACCAGGGAGCTGCCATCGGAAGAGGTGTCGGAGTCACTACCTCCAGACCTCCAGTGGTAGTTGCCTCCCGTGGGGTACTCCCCTCACCCTCCAACTCACAAGTCCCATTGGCGTTGGTGGACTCTGCTTCTTGGGAATCATGGACTGCAGTGTCCCCACTCACCGTTGCCTCAGCTTCCTCGCCAGATGATGCTAAAGCACACAAAGACACAAGAGCACAGAGGGGTTGGGGGGACAAAACAAGAAAGAAGTACATTAAATCAAGGTCAAACATACCTCTTTACATAAAAACACCCCCACCCATCTCAGGTACTAACCCACAGCAGAGACAATAGTTGACATGAATGTGCCCCTGACAGATAGGCATGATCCCACAGTACACTACATGATTATCCTGTCCCTCTACTCTGATACATTTTGCAATGGGATATAATGAGAGACAATGGCAAGACAACAAATCTGCAAATCCATGAGGCCACATCTAAACCAATAGCCCAAACAGGGGACCCCTGAGAGCCTACATTCCCAGCCATATCTACCTAAGGACACCATCCCACTGACGTAGAGGGGGGCAGGACTGCAGGGACACACCTGTCTATGGGCCTGGTACTACACTGCATGCACCCCATTGCACCTAACTACCCTCAGCATAGTAGCATCACAATAGTGTTGGTACTCACCCCTTTGTGGCTGCTGTGCTGCCTTCAAGCGCCCATCCAGATCGGGATAGGTCACCGCTATGATGAGGGCTATTGGGGGGTCAGGGTCTGACGGGCACCTCTCTCACGTTGGGAGGCTGTCCCCAACTGGGCCTCTCCAGTCTTCGTGGCCCAGCACTGCAGGTCCTTCCACTGCTTCCTTTAGTGGGTGCTCTGCTGGTTGTAGACCCCCAGGGTCCGGACTTCCTTGGCAATGGCTTGCCACAATCCTTTCTTCTGATGGGCGCTGAACTGCATGGGACACACAGAGTAAAGAAACAGACGTCAGTGTGGGTGCTCCATACACAAATGCCATGCCAGTTCGACCTGACATGGCCCATGGAGACACACATATTGACAATAGCCAGGACAACAACTGTCAGACACTTTACGGGTAAGCATCCACACAGGAAACAAAAACACCTACAGGGATCCGCCACATTCACACACATTTATGGATGTCAAATTGCAACTTACCTGAGCCTCTGGTAGCCCATACAGCTTTGCATACAGGGGTAGTACCCCGTCCACCAGCTTCTCCAGCTCCTCCGTGGTGAAGGCCGGGGCCCGTTCCCCTGTAGCAAATGCCATCATAAGGACAAGAGTCAGGACACAGCCGCTCACTCAGTGGAGTTCTGTCCCTCTCGAGGTGCAGGAGTCAAGTGGCGAGAGCAAAGCAAAATGGCGGTATTTACAACGGCGGTGTGCACCATCACGGCCGGCGGTGATCATGATTGGCCCTGCTTCCCCATAGACGCCAATGATATCCAATGAACAGGTGCATGGCGGTGAACACCGCCTACTGCCATGACCACTAACACCAGCGGAATGAAGTCACTTCCTACACTACACTACTTACAGTGCAGGAGGCTGCCATTTTGCATCCACCACACCTTCATAGTCTGTCTGGGGTCCTAATCCATGGCTCCATTCCCTCTCCCCTTTGATCAGTGGTCCTCCTCATAGAATGTTAGTGGGAAGTGAACCCACGCTGTGATGCAATGAAACATACACACCTCACCAGACAGTACCCTGACAGGATGAGAATGTTAATTGCGTCTGTGAGGGACAATAGTGTTGCATGTACAAGATGAATGGTAGAACAATGTCATTGAAGTGTTTGTCACAACTCAATGTGACTCTCTTCCACCCCCAAAGGTACAGACCCATGTGGCGAGGGAGGGCCCCATCTGTTTACAGACCCTTGGTTGATCTCGCCACCATGGAGGAACATCACTTCATCATCACTTACCGCCTGAATTGAGCCACAATCCTTGAACTCTTTGCACAAATGGAGCCTGTTCTGATGACAGCTAATAGGAATACCATGCCATACCTATAACTGTGCAGGTACTATCTGTGCTACTTTTTCTGGCCACAGGCTCATTCCAAGTGACAGTGGGCATGGCAGCCAGGGTATCTCAGCCAATGTTCAGCAATATCTTGTCTAATTTTCTCAATTCCTTTGTGCAACACCTGCAAAGTTATATCCAGTTTCCCCAAAGGGCTGGACTCACCTCCATGAAATCTGGATTCTATGCTTTTGCAAATATCCCACATGTAATAGGTGCCATTGATGGCACCCACATAGCCCTCATATCCCCAAGAGTAAATGAACAGGTGTTCAGAATTCATAAAAACTCACTCCATGAATGTCCAATTGGTGAGTACTGCTGATCAGTCCATTACTCATGTCAATGCAAGGTTCCCAGGATCAGTCCATGACTCCTTTGTCCTGAGAAACAACAGTGTGCCACACATGACGGGACAACTACAGGGGGACAGAGATTGGCTCGTAGGTGAGTGTGTATGACACTGGATCAGTCAGATAGCTGATAGGCAGGCTGTATGCAAGTAGATAGTGTGTGTTTCAACCCTCTTTCGTCCACTTTTCCAGGGGATTCTCGCTACCCAAACATGCAATGGCTCCTGAAACCTGTGAGGAATCCTAGGAAAGATGCAGAAATGCATTATAATGATGCACATGGTCGTACTAGATGGGTCTTTGAGCGGACTATGGGACTCCTGAAGGCAAGATTGTGTTGCCTCCATCTCTCTGGGGAACCCTGTGCTACGTCCCTGACAAGGTGTGTCAGATAGTGGTGGCCTGCTGCATGCTGCACAACTTGGCTTTGAGGTAAGCTATCCCACTGCTGGATGAGGATGATGCTGTCCAACCACCCCTGCCACCTCAGAGGATGGATGAGAGTGATGGGAAGAGGAGGGGCAAGACATCAACTCCATGACCCAGCTAATCCGGCTATACTTCCAGTGCTTCTTAGGTACTGTTCTATGATGTCAATGGGTTTACTGCATTGCTTCAGGGTGACTCGTGCAAAGTGCTGTGGTGTCCCATACCAGTGACGTGTAAAGTTCATGAATGAAGGAGATGTGTATTACAGCAATGGAATGTACAGTGTGACATATTCAAACACTGCAGTCTGTTAGACCCCCTCATGCAATGAAAATGGCATTATGATGGTAACTGGCTAATATATTTACATTTACATTTGATTGCTCATATTAATGAAGGACAGATATTTTGAGTGCACAAGTGTATTTATTTGGAGACAAAACGTCCATGAGTAATGGGACAGTGGAAGGGAGTGGGCACCTGCTCAACAATATACTCGGGTACATTTCCACAGCTGTTGGTAGCTCAGGGGCATAGTCCATGGGGCCATTGGAAGATCGTAATATGGCATGTCGACAAGGTAGCTCAGTGGCACACAAGTGAGACAGTTCAGGGAAGGGTCACTTCATGGCGGTGGTCTTGGTCTTGGCTGGTGTTTCACTGGGATGTCTGAGGCCACATTTGCGAGGGGGAAGCTGGGCTGCAGGGGAAGGGGTGCTGGTGTCCTGTGAGTCCTCTGGCAGTGCCACCAGTCCACTAGGAGATGCAGATGTGGATGACAGGTCATTGTTCTGGCTAGTGTAAGGGGCTGGCAGGTGGGTGGAGGACTCAGTCTGGTTGTGGTACTGACGCTGCAGCACCCCTGCAGTGGTGGGCATGGTAGCACTGTGCTGGTTCCATTGCTGCATGGCCTCCTGGTGATGTGCTATCTGCAGCCTCTCATTCTCCTCCAAGATGGCCAGGATCTGGCCTATCCTGTCCTGGGAATGGTGGTGTGCTTCCAGGACCTCAGCAATGATCTCCTTGGCACACCCTCCTGGGCCACTGCTCTCCTCCCACTGGCTCCCCACTGGCCCTAGCTCCCTCTACCTGTGTCCCCTACACTGGTCTGGCTGTCCCACTGGCACTGGGCCCTTCATCATCCTGTCTGGAGGTGGTTGGAGACTCGGGCATCTGTGCTTGTTGGCAGCCAGTCCGTGGCCTGGAGACACTGGTGTGGGGGCGTTGTGCCAGAGCTGATGGTGGTGGCTGAGTGGTAGGGGTGTCAGTGGTGTCCTGGGTGGGGCTTCTGGAGGGTGACTGTCCAGGGCTGTGGGATGGCCCAGGGATTTACTCTGTGTCCAGGCATCCTTCTGCACTCTCCTGAGTGGAGCCTTCGTCTACTGGTGGAGGACTGGCGTGCCTTGATGTCTCTGTCCGGGTGGAATGGGTGGTGGTGCCTGTGTGTGAGAGAATAGAGATGTGGGTGTCCTGCATTTACTTGTCCCTTGCAGCACTGCTTACGTGTTATTGGTGGTTCCATTCCCATTAGGTAGCATGCAGGCTCCCTTTGTGTTCTTTTGGATGCATTTAGTGAGAGGGGGTGTTGCATTCTGGGTGTTGTAGTGCTCCTGCCATTTCATGCCTGGGTTGCTGACTGTGCACAGGGGGCTGGATAGTGATCTGTAGGGGAGGTGAGCCTGCAGGGAACATGGGTAGGAGTGTCTGGGTGTTGTGGTCTAGGTAGAGGATGGTGGCATGGTGGTAGTGAGAGGGATGGCGTGATACATGCATTCCAGGTGTAGTTGACTTACCCGAGTCCAGTCCTCCAGGGAGTCCAGTGAGGCCCTCTGGGTGCAAGATAGCCAAGACCCTCTCCTTCCAGTCGGTGTATTCGGGGGGAGGAGGTGGGGGACCACCCCAGTCTTCTGTACAGCGATGTTGTGTCGTGATGACATGGAATGTACCTTCCTCCGCAGGTCATTCCATCTCTTCCTGATGTTCTCCCTTGTGCATGGATGGATTCCCACAGCATTGAGCTTGTTGACAATCCTCTGCCATAGCTCCATCTTCTTGGCCAAGGGTGTCTGCTGTACCTGTTCCCCAAATAGCTGTGGCTTGACCCAGAGTATTTCGTCCACCATGGTCCTCAGCTCGCTGTTGCTGAAGCGGGGGTGCTTAGGGGGTGCCATGGTGTGTGTTGTGGGTGTTGTGTTGTGGGTGTGTTGGTGACAGTGCTGTTGTGTGTGTGGTCTGTGATGGTGTATATGCTATGTTTGATTTTTGGTGGTGGTTTTGTGAGTGTGACTTGTGTGCTGGTTGTTTGAGTGTACATGTGTTGTGGAGTAGATTTCTGTGGTACTGTTGATGTTGCAAAGGATTGTGAGTTGTGTATGTGTGTGTTTTATGGTGGCGTGGATGTGTGTCAGGCGTGTGTTTTTCAAATTTGTCAATATGTGCTTCTCTTGTTGGCGGATCCCGTTTCCGAGTATGGCTGTCATTACTGCCTACGGTCGTTTGACATCCACTGTCCACCGCGGTGATTTGTGCATCATTATTTGGTGGGCGGTGGATGTGTAGGGATGGCGGTGGCAGGCTGCTGTGTCCTGCCTTTCGGCCGTCGTTGGCCCTAGTGGTGAATGGAGGTTGTCCTTTTTTGGCGGATTATGTTTTTGGCATCATTATTCAGCGGAGTGCAGTCCACCGCCATTGGCGGTCATTTGTTCACTATCAGCACGGCGGTCGGCAGCGATTGCCACCAAGTTCATAATGATGGCCTGTGTGTCCTTCCTGTGCTTGGAGATAGTGTCTGGAATGAACCCAGAACTTCCTGCACAGTGTCAGCATTGATGGTCGGCAGCTGGTCACACAGATCATCAGAAAAATCCAGGACAGGCAGCTCAGCAGGAGGTAAGACTTCATCCTCTGCACTGGGATAATGAAAAGTCAATGCTGAACTGTGGTGGTTGTTGACATGAGTCATCATTTACTAGCTACTGGTGGCTTTGTGACATGGTACAGACCCATAAATCAAGCCACACATTTATGGACCCTTAGCGGCACAGTGCCACCTGTGCATTATTGCAATGAAGTCACCATTGGCATAATCTGCCAGTCCACATTTCCCAGTGTGTTACCCCCACCTTTATTGCCTTATCACGGTCTTCTGCATCTGTTCCACTTTCATTGATTTTATGGTGTTACATATGCATGCCATGGGTGATGTTAGGGATTTGTGCACACACCACAAACGGAGATGTACAGAATATTTAGCATTTGGATTTAGAGATATTTGAGTGAGTAACTGACTCCTCTGACACCCTACATGTGTTGTTGGAGTGGTGGAAGGGTCTGAGTTGTCAACATGCATCCTCCTAGCCACTTTGCGTCATGGGTCCAACATCCTGCACCTCCCAATGTGAGATTTAGCAACCCTGTGTGTATGTGTACAAACAGGAATTTCTCCCTTCTTACAGAACAACACTCATCAATGCATTGCAGGTTTCCGTGCTGTAGAGCTGCAAGAATACCTGCATCTCTGAAATGAGCGTTGTTTTGCTAGAAGGTAGTCCATTGTTACATTGTGTGGTGCAGGATGCTGAACACATGACTCAAAGTGGCTAGCGGTATGCATGTGGAGAGCCCACCCACTTCCGCCACTCAGAAAACACACCTGAGATGGCATGAAGATGTTACACATTTTAAGGTTTGTTGATGTGTGGATGCATCATGTTTGGACACCATATTAGGGGTGGAATTGTAATCGTAGTACTGGTAACTGACATTGTTGTAACCCTATTGTGGACTACTTTCAATGTGTGCTGAAATCATCATCAATCATTATAAGTGTCAGGCAGCATTCCTGTTAGTTGAATTTGTAGATATGCATTAGGACTGATAAGCGGAAGACCCCTACACCATGCAGTTTGTGTGGCAAAGTTGTTATTGTCCGTCATATGTTGTTACATAAACAAGGTTAATAAAGGGATGCATTGACTATCTGTGACAACTACACATGCCTACACATTTGAAATGATGCAGCACAGCACAACAAACTGGGCTATTGCAATGCATTTTTCTTCATAAATGGGTACACATGTGACATAAAATCAGGACACAGATATCATAGTGCTCTACCAATGCATCTTTTTGTTACAGTGCTCTACTGTAGTGGATAGTAGTAGCTCATAAGTACCATGCCAAGGTACCTACCGCTACTTTCTTCTGATTTTTTTTTTACATTTATTGTGTCTTTGTGGCCTTCTCTCCCTTATTATGGTCATTGTTTATGGTTATTAAACTGATAAAGCACGCATCTTTTTAACCATATTATTTTCGTTCAATCTTCTTTTGCGGAGTATTTACCTGTATTTACTTCCTCGTTCCAGGAATATTTTCAATTATTTTGCTTTCTGCGCACATTTATTGGGTAAAGGTTTTCTTCAGCACACATGTTGAGTATTCATCGCTGATGCAAACAGCCATTACTGGTTTCAAGTAATTTCCTTATCAAACCAACTGTTTTTTTTGTGCAAATTAATATGCAGAACATTACTCCACCTCCTTTCTTTTGTATCTATTCCTGGAGATCCTCTGATACCTTGGCCCAAATGGAAGAAGGTATTTTTAACATACATTCGTGTTTGTGGTAGTAACTTATCAGCGGAAAGGAAAACATCAGTTTTACAGCATTGTCTTGGAGCAGAAGGTCAAGAAATTTTGGAAACGTTACCTACAATATCTCCTCCTCATGGCGCTGAAGGAGATACTTCCTTAAACAAATTTGAGTTAACCTTGCTTAGGTTGGACAGACATTATTTGCCAAAAATGTCCATCATTCTTTAGAGGTATTATTTTGGCAAACGTAAACAAAATGATGAGGTATTTATTGAAGACTTTGTCACAACGTTATGCAAATTAGCTGCTCTCTGCAATTTTGGGGAGAATGTTGATGAGCATATTCGTGATCAATTTATGCTTGAATGTAAAAGTGATAAGGTCAGAGAAGCTTTATGGTCAAAATCTGACCCTGCGTTAGATGAAGTATTGACAGTAGCCAAACAGGTTGAACGTTCCATGTCATGCATAGAAGATTTGAAAAAATCTAAAGGTGCTAACATTAATGTGCAAGTTCTTGATCCCAAACCTAAATGTAAAAGTCAAGTAAGTTCTAAAACAAAATTATTATGTTTTAGATGTGGATCCATGACTCATTTGGCTAATAACAAAGAATGTTCTGCACTCAATGCAGTTTTCAATAAGTGTGGGGAAAAGGGTCATTTGTTGTAATGTTGTAAATCTCTTGTTAAATCTAAGTTCAAGATTCATGAAGTTGAATGTAATGGGGATGGTGAAGATCGTGATTTCCTTCTTCAAATTGTAAATGATGTTAACTGTGTTTCTAGTATTCATTGTGAATATCCTTCAGATTCTGTTGATGTGAATGTTATCACCATATCTATGATGATGGATTCTGGAGCAAAATTGTCTCTTGTGTTGCAAACTGATTTTGCCACATATTTTCAAGGGAATATTTCACTTTTAGATTCTGATGTTACGCCCTACAGTTAGTGAGGGAAACCTATAGAATTGAAGGGGTACTTTAATGCTACTATTACTTTTAGAGGAAACAAGATCTTTGGTAAAGTCTATGTCCCTGTTGTTGGTGATACCATTTTGAACTGGCCTCATCAGAAGTTGCTAGGTATCATTTTGAATCCTAACGCTGTTCCACAAGTGCAGGCACAGAAAGTAGGTGATATTGGTACTGGATTCATGAATGAATTACCTGAGGTTTTTAATTCCAAAGTTGGATGTATAACCGGGTACAAACATTGCATCTGTTTGAAGGAAGACTCTAAACCTGTGGCATGTAAAGTGAGGAGTATTCCTTTTAATTTGCAGGGTAAAGTAAAATTAGAGCTTCAAAGGTTACAATCTGAAGGTGTTATTGAAGAGGTTGAAGCAGCACAATGGATTGCCCCGATTATGGTTGCTACGAAAAGATCTGGGGACATTAGATTGTCAATTGACCTTAGGCATCTCAATAAAGCTATTAGTGAAGATAAGGTTCCACTGCCAAATATAAACAAAATGGTCAGCTCGTTAGGTAAAGCCAAGTATTTTACTACTTTAACCTGAGTTCTGCGTGTCATCAGGTTCAATTGTGTAAGGAATCAAAGTTATTAACCTCTTCTATTACTCCATTTGGGGTTTATAAGTTTAATAGGATGCCTTTTGGGTTATGTTCAGCAGCTTCTATTTTCTAGAGGCCTATGAATGAGATTCTTGGAAAATTGGAGGGCGTCAAATTCTTACAGAATGATGTACTTGTCTTCACGGACACTCTTGAACAACATATCTTGAAAATCAGAGAGGTTCTGCAAATATTTCGTTCAAAGGGAATCACATTGAATAGGGGAAAATTAAAATTTGCTTGTCCGGAGATTTCTTATCTTGGACATGGTGATGGTGTGAAACCAAAAGATGAATTGGTCAAGGCGAGAAAAGGGTAGATGTTCAAGTCCTTTTAGGCATGGCAGAGTTTTATGCTAAGTATGTTCCCAATTTTGCAAGTAGGACTTGCTGTATCAGAGGTTTGCTCAAGAAGGGGGCAGAGTTTATTTGGTCAGATGAATGTAAAAGGGAATTTGTTGACCTTAGAAATGCATTATCTTCTGCTCAGTGTCTCAGTAGCTTTCAACCTGGTGTACTGTGTAGTATTATCACTGATGCTTCAGATAAAGGATTGTCGTGTGTGCTTAAACAAAGTAATGGGGCAAGGAAGTAATTATTGACTTTGCTTCCAGAGCTCGTAGGGGTGCTGAATCCAGATATTCTACGATTGAAAGAGAGGCGTTAGCTATTTATTGGGCAGTTAAGAAGTTTAAGCAATTTCTGTGGCGATCACATTTTGTGGTGCAATCTGATCATAAGCCTTTGCAGGAGATCTTTGATAAAAAGGGGCTGGATTGCATTTCTTCACGTATTTGCAAATGGATTGTTGGTCTTCAAGATTTTCAATTTAAAGTCAAGTATGTTTCTGGTTGTGAGAATAAAACTGTTGATTGTTTGTCTAGGATGAGGTCGGTGAATTGGGATGTAAATGATGAACTGAGCTCGTGTTGGGTTGATGAGGATGTCAGAGTTTGTAGTGTGACTGATGGTTGTATTTTGGAAAAAGAATGGTTGGAAGAATTATGTAAAGATCAAGTGTTGGTGAACATTAGAGGTTTATTGTTATCAGGAAACGTTTTGCTGGGTCGTGAGGATGAGGTTCTCCCGTACAAAAAGGTTTGGAATGAGCTCTCAGTTGAGAATGGTTTAGTATTGAGATCTGGCAGACTGATACCTCCATCCGGTTTGCATGAACGCTTGATTTCACTTGCACATTCTGGTCACCACGGCATATGCAAGATCAAAGAAAGGCTGAGAAATGCAAATTGGTGGCCAGGAATGGATTTATCTCTGGAAAGAAAGGTCAGAGATTGTGTGGAGTGCAGAATTGCAGATAAAACGTTGAAGCGGAAGACGAATCCTATGGAACTTAGAGAGATTCCTAAGGAGGTGTGGGAAGAGGTTTTGTTGGACATTATGGGTCCAGTATGTTGCGGTTCAAGTTCCAAGTATGTGGTAGTCTTGATGGATGTTTTTTCTTGTTGGCCTGAGGTTTTGATTACTTCAGATATTACATCCGTCACCATTATTAAATTTCTTGCAGATGTGTTTGCCAGAGAAGGGAATCCCAGGAGTATTCTCACTGACAATGGGGTCCAATTTACGTCCAAATTAATGTGTGATTTTCTGGTATCAAGAGACATTAAGCACAAAAAAGTGTGCTGTGTATCATCCTGAATCGAATGGTATGGTTGAGCGATTCAACAGAACATTAAAAGAATCCATCCAGATGGCTAAGTAAATTGGGATGGGTTGGATGGAGGCTATCAGAGTAAAGGTTGAGCATTAAAGATATACCCCTCATTCCAGTACTGGTCAATCCCCATTTGTGTTATTCAGAATTGAGAGTTCCTCACACGAAGAAAAATCCCCGTGGATTAAGAGGTATGTGAAAAATTTTGAGAAGTGTGAGGATCTAAAAAATTTTGCCCTGGCAAAGGAGAAAGTGTTGCTAGAAAAGAGGAAACACACATATGATGTACGCAAATCTGCAAAGAAAGTTGAAGTAGCAGTGGGAGATTCAGTTAAAATAAAATTGCCTAGTACTGTAAGCGGTGGTGAATCACATTACAGTACAATCTTTAAGGTTATTAAAGTGTTCAAAGGAGCAGTCAAACTTGACGATGGACGCATTTGGAATTTGAACAGAATTGTTAGACTCAAAAATGTATAATGTTTTTTTCTGCCATGTTTGTTGTTTTTCTCTGTTTTTAACTTGGTTATTATAAGGTGGGTAGTATAGTATTGGCCATTTCTTTGTAGTATTCTGTATTGCTTTTGTTGTTTCTTTGTGTGTATTTCTTTTCTTTATATATCTTGTTAATTGGTACATTCGTGCCACACCCACTCTGTTACTCTTTCAGTAGCTTGGAACGTTGGGTGACATTCCAATCTTACTGAGGATCATGGGCAGAGGGATCTTGGACGTTGTGGATGGAGTTTCCTTTTCCTGGCTGTAGGAGGCTGGCCTGGCTTACTGTATAGTGGGTACCTTGTGGTACTTACACCTTGTGCAAGGTCCAGTTATCCATTATTAGTTGAATAGAGGTGTTCTACCAGCTTAGGCTGATAGAGGTATGTATAGCAGAGCAGCTTAGGCTGAACTAGGAGACATGCAAAGTTCCTACTATACCACTTATATCATATAGCACAATATCATAAGAAAACACAATACTCATAGTTACTAAAAATAAAGGTACTTTATTTTAGTGACAATGTGCCAAAAATATCTCAGAGGATATACTCCCTTAGGAGTTAATTAAAATAGACAAAATATACACACAAACCAAAATCAGGTAAGTAAACAGTTAAACACAGTAGGATACAATAGGATGCAATAGGCCTAGGGGCAACACAAACAATATACTAAGAAATTGGAATGCGAACCTCTAAGGGACCCCTGGCCCAGTGTAGTGTGTAGAGGGTCGCTGGGAGTGTAAGAAAACACTAAGGGTGTCCAAGATACCCCAGTCCAAGACCCTGAAAAGTAGGAGTAAAGTTACCCTACTACTCCAGAAAGACAGTACAGTCGTGATAGGGGATTCTGCAAAGACCGCAACTGACTGCAAAGCACTGAAGACAGATTCCTGGACCTGAGGACCTGTAAAGGAAGGGGACCAAGTCTAAGAGTCACAAAAGTGTCCAGGGGGGGAGCAGCCCACTAAACCCCAGTTGAAGGTGCAAAATGGCTGCCTCCAGGTGGAAGAAGCTGAAGATTCTGCAACAACGGAAGGTGCCAGGAACTTCTCCTTTGCACAGAAGGTGTCCTACGGCGTGGTGGAGGAAGTAAAGTTGTTTCTTTGGAGAAAGACCGCAAACTAGCCTTGGTAGTTGCAAAGGTCGTGGTTGAAGAAAAAGGGTGCTGTCCGGGCCCATGAAGGACCAGGAGGTCGCCAATTGGAAGAGGAGACAGAGGGGGCGCTAACCAATACAGAGAGCCCACACAAAAGCAGGCAGCACCCGCAGAAGTACTTGAACACGGGTTCAAGAAAACTGAGCATGGCGGTCGTCTCAACAGTACAAAGGAGGGTTTCACGAAGCAGGTGGTCAACTTGGTGAGTTGAGAAATGCAGGATGGAGTGCTGGAGACCTGGACTGTGCTGTGCACGAAGGATGACTTGCAAAAGTGCACAGAAGCCCTAGAAGTTGCAGTTCACACAGTACACAGGATTACTGTCTGGTGTAGGGAGGCAAGGACTTACCTCCACCAAATTTAGACAGATGGACCACTGGACTGTTGGGGTAACTTAGATCCAGCTCCTATGTTCCAGGGACCATGCTCGTCACGATGAGAGGGTACCCAGAGGACCAGTGAAGCAGAAGATTGGTGCCTGCGTTAACAGGGGGAAGATTCTGTTGACCCATGGGAGATTTCTTCTTGGCTTCCAGTGCAGGGTGAAGGCAGAGAGCCCCCAGAGCATGCAGCAACAGGAAACAATTGAGAAAGCCGGCAGGGTTAGGTGCTACAATGTTGCTGGTAGTCTTCTTGCTACTTTGTTGCAGTTTTGCAGGCACCCTGGAGCAGTCAGCGGTCGATCCTTGGCAGAAGTCAAAGCGGGATATGCAGAGGAACTCTGGTGAGCTCTTGCATTCATTATCTGAAAAGAAGCCCACAGGAGAAACCCCAAATAGCCCTCAGAGGAGGATTGGCCACCTAGTCAGGTAAGAGCCTATCAGGAGGGGTCTCTGATGTGACCTGCTTGCACTGTCCACTCAGAGGCCTCCATTGTGCCCTCACACCTCTGCATTCAAGGTGGCAGAGGTCTGGGTCATACTGGAGGAGCTCTGGGCACCACCCCTGGGGTGGGGATGGACAGGGGAGTGGTCACTCCCCTTTCCTTTGTCCAGTTTGTGCCAGAGCAGTGGCTGGGGGATCCCTGAGCCAGTGTAGACTGGATTATGCAAGGAGGGCACCATCTGTGCCCTTCAAAGCATTTCCAGAGGCTGGGGGAGGCTACTCCTCTCGAGCCCTTAATACCTATTTCCAAAGGGAGAGGTTGTAACACCCTCTCTCAGAGTAAATCCTTTGTTCTGCCTTCTTGGAACTGGGCTGCCCAGACCCCAGGAGGGCAGAAGCCTGCCTGTGGGTTGGCAGGAGCGGTAGCTGCAGTGAAAACCCCAGAAAGCTGGTTTGGCACTACCCGGGGTCCATGCTGGAGCCTTGGGGATGCATGGGATTGGCACCTCAACACCAGAGTTGGCAAGGGGGGACAATTGCATGATCTTTGACTTGTTACATGGCCATATTCGGAGTTTCCAGTGTGAAGCTACATATAGCTATTGACCTATATGTAGTGCACGCATGTAATGGTGTCCCCGCACTCACAAAGTCCAGGGAAATTGCCCTGAACTATGTGGGGGCACCTTGGCTAGTGCCAGGGTGCCCTCACACTTAGTAACTTTGCACCTAACCTTCACCAAGTGAGGGTCAGACATATAGGTGACTTATATGTCACTTAAGTGCTTTGTAAAATGGCTGTGAAATGACATGGACGTTATTTTACTCAGGCTGCAGTGACATTCCTGTGTAAGAATTGTCTGAGCTCTCTATGGGTGGCAAAAGAAATGGTGAAGCCCATAGGGATCTCCTGGAACCCCAATACCCCAGGTACCTAAGTACCATATACAAGGGAATTATATGGGTGTACCAGTGTGCCAATGAGAATTGGTAAAATTAGTCACTAGCCTGCAGTGACAATTTTAGAAAGCAGAGAGAGCATTAACACTGATGTTCTGGTTAGCAGACCCTCAGTGATACAGTTAGGCACCACACAGGGAACACATAGAGGGCATACACTATGAGCACTGGGGTGCTGCCTAGCAGGATCCTAGTGACACAAGGGCAAAAACAAACATACATACAGTGAAAATGGGGGTAACATGCCAGGCAAGATGGTACTTTCCTACACAAACCTCCCCCCCCCCCAAACGAAGGACAATAAGGCTAACCTTGCCCAGATGCGTCTTCATTATCATAGTTCAGGGCCAATTTCCGGAACTTTGTGAGTGCGGGGATGCCATTACACATGTGCACTACATGTAAGTCAATACCTATAAGTAGCTTCAAAATGGTAACCCCGAATATGGCCATGTAAGGTGTCTATGATCATGGAATTGTCCCCCCATTCCGAATCTGGTATTAGGGAGCCAATTCCATGCATCCTGGGGGCTCCACCTTGGACCCACAGTACTGCCAAACCAGCTCTCTGAGGCTTGCAATGCAGCTACAGCTGCTGCCACCTCGCAAACAGGGTTCTTCCCTCCTGTGGTCTGAGCAGCTCAGTACCAGGAAGGCAGAACAAAACATTTCCTTTGGGAGCAGGATATTACACCCTCTCCCTTTGGAAATAGGTGTTACTGGCTGGGAAGGGGTAGCCTCGCCGAGCCTCTGGAAATGCTTTGAAGGGCCCAGATGGTGTCCTCCTTGCATAAGCCAGTCTACACCGGTTCAGGGACCCCTTGTCCCGGCTCTGGCATGAAAGTGGACAAAGGAAAGGGGAGTGACCTCTCCCCTGTCCATCACCACCCTAGGGGTGGTGCCCAGAGTTCCTCCAGTGTGTCCCATACTTCAGCCATCTTGCTGTGCAAGGTGTGGGGACACTCAGGAGGCCTTTGAGTGGCCAATGCCAGCAGGTGACATCAGAGACCCCCCTTGATAGGTCCATACCTGATAAGGTAGGCAATCCCCCTCTCAGGGCTTCTTAGGGCCTCTCTTGTGGGTTCTCTTCAGATTCTACTTGCAAGTTTCCAGCAGGAATCCTCTGCAACTACTACTTCATCCTCTGACCTCAGATCAACCGCAGACTGCTCCAAGAACCACTGTAACAGCAACCAAGTATTCAGAAGGGCTACTTTTCATCTGCAACTTCAGCTCCAGCCAGCAACTGCAACAGTTTCCATGGTGTGCACACTCTGAGGACTCCCTGTCTTCACCCTGCACCAGAAGGGCCGAAGAAATCTCCCAAGAGTGACGGAGTCACTCCCCTGATGAAGCAGGCACCTTCTAAGTCAATGACAGGTGTCTTGGACTCCTCTCCAGGCAACGAGCATGCTCATTGGAACACAAAGGGTGGACCCCATCGACACAGACTGTCCTGAGGTCCTGCTGTCCCAATTTGGAGAAGGTAAGACATTGCCTTCCCCGAAAACAACAGTACACCTGTGTACAATGTCTTCTTCACTTCCTGAGGCCTCTTTGCACTATTTGTAAAATTCCTTTGTGCACAGCCTGGCCCAGGTTCCCAGCACTCTATCCTGTGACACTCAACTCGCTGAGTTGTTCTCCGGCGGTGTGGGACCTTCCTTTGTAGTGCTGCACCAACTGCATTTTGCACCTCCTTTGTCCCCATGTCCTGGGACTCCGGTGGGTGTTATCTGGTACTCTGAGGACTCTCTAAAGTGCTGAGAGCCCCCTCTTCCTCTTACACAGAGTTGAGGTCCCCAGGTCTCTCTTGGGTCCAGATAGCGCCAACTTGACACAAAACACAACTTTGCCGGAACCAAGGCTTGTTAGAGGAATTCAGCACCAAAACTCGCCTGCATCCAACTTCTCTCCGTGGGACATCCAGTGCATCATGCAGGAATCCGCTGACATCTTCCTAGGGTGCATTTCTGCAGACTTCGTCCAACTGGGGACTCTTCTTTTGCAACAATCGACAAAAGGGAGGGGGGGCTAACAAGAGGCAGGAGGTTCGGAAAAATTTTAATCACAATAGATCAGTTTTGACTAACTAGCGAGAAGCATGTTGACCGATTTCTAGAAGTAGCACAGGGAGTCTTGTGTCTACTCTCACTGAAACTCTATATCAAGTGTTTTAGTGATTATTCCTTACCATCTGAAAATTATTTTTGGGGAGTTTAAACATTGCTTTATCTTCTCCCCCTCTTTTGTTTTTAATCATGACAGAGGTGAGACATTCTAATAAATTGCGTTTTACCTCTAGTCATTTTTAACAGCTCTTTCATACCAATCCTAGATTAGTAATTTTTGCTGACCGTCTCTCTCTGACAAAAGATCTCCGGCAAAGAGCCCCTTCGTGGGGCCCGTCAGGCATTGCAGTGCCGGCCTGACGAGGAGCATAGCCCTATGATGAAGCATGTCACCGCAAGGTGAGTGAGGGCTCTTGCTCCAAATACTTTATATTTCCGGCTACCTGTTATCTTCAGAGACACTTTGTATGGAACTGTGTACACCCTTTTTGATTAAGACTCTTCTTCTGCACCCTCTTCTGGGTTGGCAGGGGCTCGTGTCCTTCCTGGAACTTCGTTCGACTTCTGGACTTGGTCTCCTTCCTTTGCAGGTCTTCAGGTCCAGGAATCCACCATTTGTTGTTTGCAGTCTTGCTTGGTTCTTGCAATAACTCTAATCACGACTTGTAGTGTGTCCTAAGGAAACTTGCAGTACTTTACTCCTGCTTTTCTGGGCTCTGGGGTGGGGTAATTTACTTACCTTTTGTTAGAAATGGGGTCTTTGGTTGACAGTCAGGTTACCCCCTGTTCAAGCAAGGACCCTCACTCTAGTCAGGGTAAAAGAGAATCACCCTCAGCTAACCCCTGCTTACCCCCTTGGTAGCATGGCAGAGCAGTAGGCTTAACTTCAGAGTGCTAGGAGTAAAGTATTTGTACCAACACACACAGTAACTTAATGAAAACACTACATAATGACACAACACCAGTTTAGAAAAATAGGAAATATTTATCTAAACAAAACAAGACCAAAACGACAAAAATCCGACATATACAAGTCAAGTTATGAATTTTTAGAGATTAAACTCAAAAGTAGCGCTTAGAAACAAAAATGCTTCGATGAGATGTTAACACGGCGTCGTGACGGAGTCGTTCCCAACAAGCCGACAACAGCGGCGCCGGACACGGAGTCGTGTAGACCCCCAAGTACAGTACCTTTGGTGAAGAGTGAAAACAAGCCGATGCGCGAAGTCGGGGATCGCGGCATCTGTGCGAAACGTTGAATCCGTGCACTTCGAGCGGCATCGATCACGACGTGGTGCAGCGACTTCCACGGAGTCGTGGACTTCAGCGGGGCTGCTGCGGCGTCGGGCCTGCGAAGACCGTCGCGTTCCAGCGAAGGTCACGGCGTCGGGTGCAGGCGGCGTCACCGGATTCAGCATCACGTCGGTCCGGAGTCGTCCAAAGTCGATTTCCTTGGATTTCCACCAGCTTTCCTTTCAAGGGCCCAGGACTGGATAGGGCACCACTTGTCAGAGCAGGAGACTCTCCAGAGACTCCAGGTGCTGGCAGAGAGAAGTCTTTGCTGTCCCTGAGACTTCAAACAACAGGAGGCAAGCTCTAACTCAAGCCCTTAGAGATTTCTTCACAAGATGGAAGGCACACAAAGTTCAGTCTTTGCCCTCTTACTCTGGCAGAAGCAGCACTGCAGGAAAGCTCCACAAAGCACAGTCACAGGCAGGGCAGCACTTCTTCCTCAGCTATCAGCTCTTCTCCAGGCAGAGATTCCTCTTGGTTCCAGAGGTGTTTTCTAAAGTCTGTAGATTTGGGTGCCCTTCTTATACCCATTTTAGTCTTTAAAGTCACCTTTCTTCAAAGGGGACTCACACCTACTTGTGAAATCCTGCCTTGCCCAGGCAAGGGCTCAGACACACACCAGGGGGTTGGAGCCGCCATTGTCAGAGGCAGGCACAGTCCTTTCAGATGAGAGTGACCACTTCACCCGTCCCTCCTAGCAGAGATGGCTAATCAGGAAGTGAAGGTTACACCCCACCCCCCTTTGTGTCACTGTCTGGTGCGAGGTGAAAAACAACCCAACTGTCAATCTGACCCAGACAGGGAATCCACAAACAAGGCAGAGTCACAGAATGGTTTAAGCAAGAAAATGCTCACTTTCTAAAAGTGGCATTTTCAAATGCACAATCTTAAAATCAACTTTACTAAAAGATGTATTTTTTAATTGTGAGTTCAGGGACCCCAAACTCCACATGTCCATCTACTCTCTAGGGGAATCTACACTTTAGTCATATTTAAAGGTAGCCCCCATATTATCCTATGAGAGAGACAGGCCTTTCAACAGTGAAAAACGAAATTAGCAGTATTTCACTGTCAGGACATATAAAACCACATTACTATATGTCCTATCTTACCCATACACTGCACCCTGCCCTTGGGGCTACCTAGGGCCTACCTTAGGGGTGTCTTTCATGTAAGAAAAGGGAAGGTTTAGGCCTGGCAAGTGGGTACACTTGCCAAGTCGAATTTACAGTGTAAAAATACACTTACAGACACTGCAGTGGCAGGTCTGAGACATGATTACAGGGTTACTTGTGTGGGTGGCACAACCAGTGCTGCAGGCCCACTAGTACCATTTGATTTACAGGCCCTGGGCACCTCTGGTGCACTTTACTAGGGACTTAACAGTCAAACAAATATGCCAATCATGGAGAACCAATTACGTACACATTTTAAACAGGAGCACTTGCACTTTAGCACTGGTTAGCAGTGGTAAAGTGCCCAGAGTAACAAAAACACTAAAATCAGAGTCCAGCACACATCAACAACCTGGGGAACAGAGGCAAAAAGTTAAGGGAGACCACGCCAAGGATGAAAAGTCTAACACGTGTCCCCCCCAGCTAAAAGTGGGGAGCAACTACCCAACCTCATGGGAGTTCTCATCACTAAGGCGGAAGAACCTGGACAGACCATCAGCATTGGCGTGCTCTGTACCAGGACGATGTTCCACCATAAAGTCCATCCCCTGTAGGGAAATGGACCACCTCAACGGTTTTGGATTCTCCCCCCTCATCTGCATTAACCATCTGAGGGGCCTGTGGTCGGTCTGAACTCGGAAGTGAGTCCCAAACAAGTAGGGTCTTAGCTTCTTCATTGCCCAGACCACAGCAAACGCTTCGCGTTCTATGGCACTCCACCTACTTTCCCTGGGTAGTAACCTCTTGCTAATGAAGGCTTCGGGTTGAGCTAGGCCCTCTTCATTAAGCTGTGAGAGTACTGCTCCAAGATCATGCTCTGAGGCGTCTGTTTGCACAACAAACTCCTTGGAGTAGTCAGGTGCCTGCAGCACAGGTGCTGTGCACATGGCAGCCTTCAGGGCATCAAAAGCGTTCTGGCAAGCCTCTGTCCAGATCACTTTCTTGGGTTGCTTCTTAGAAGTCAACTCACTTAAGGGGGAAACAATGGTACCATATCCCTTTACAAACCTCCAGTAATATCCTGTGAGACCTAAAAAGACTCTCACTTCAGTCTGGGTCTTGGGAGGCTCCCAAGACAGAATCGTGTCAATCTTAGGCTGTAGGGGTGCCACCTGGCCACTCCCCACCTGGTGTCCTAAGTACACCACAGAACCCTGCCCTATTTGGCACTTGCTCGCCTTAATAGTGAGGCCTGCCTTCTGCAGGGCCTCTAACACTCTCCAGAGGTGTTGCAGGTGTTCCTCCCATGTGGAACTAAACACAGCAATGTCATCCAGGTAGGCGGCACTGAACTCGTCCAGTCCTGCCAACACCTGGTTGACCAACCTCTGAAAGGTGGCAGGGGCGTTCTTCATCCCAAAGGGCATCACATTGAAGTGGAAGTGCCCATCTGGGGTAGAGAATGCTGACCTCTCCTTTGCCCCCTCAGTTAAGGCAATCTGCCAGTACCCAGATGTTAAATCAAACGTACTGAGGTACTTGGCAGCTCCTAACCGATCAATGACCTCATCAGCTCGGGGGATGGGGTGTGAGTCAGTCTTGCGGACCTCATTGAGACCTTGGTAGTTCACACAGAACCTAAGTTCTGGAGTGGCACCAGGAGCAGCAGCCTTTGGGACCAATACCACTGGGCTGGCCCAAGGACTGCTGGAGTGCTCAATGACCCCTAGGGTTAACATTTTGGAGACTTCCTCCTTAATGCAAGCCCTGACCCTGTCAGTCACCCTGTAAACCTTATGTTTAACAGTTGTACTGTCCCCAGTGTCCACATCATGTGTGCACAGGTGTGTGACTCCTGGGATCAGGGAAAACAGCGAGGCGAACTGTCCCAACACGTGGCGACAGTCCCTCTGCTGTTCCTCAGTCAGGGAGGGGGAGAGGATCACTCCCTCCACAGACCCATCTTTCTCTCCTGCAGACAGGAGGTCAGGATGAGGCTCACTCTCTTCCTCCACCCCGTCATCTGTCGCTAGGAGCATGGAGAGCTCAGTTCGCTCAAAGTGTGGTTTGAGGCGGTTGACATGTAGGACCCTCAAAGGGTTCCTGGGGGATTGCAAGTCTACCAGATAGGTGACCTCGCTCTTTCTTTCCACCACCTCAAAAGGCCCAGTCCACTTATTTTGGAGAGCCCTAGGCTCCACTGGTGCCATGACCCACACTTTTTGTCCAGGCTGAAACTCAACCAGAGTGGCATTCTGGTCGTACCACCGTTTCATATCCTCCTAGCTTGCTTCCAGGTTCTCCTGAGCGAGACTCCTGAAGCGGGCAGTCTGGATTCTTAGTGCCAGCATGTAGCTAAATACATCCTGGGGTGGTTTACTAGGAGCTTTCTCCAAAGCCTCCTTCACCAGACTGAGCGGTCCTCTCACAGGGTGGCCATAGATGAGCTCAAAGGGGCTAAAGCCAAGTCCCTTTTGAGGCACCTCCCTGTAAGCGAACAGAAGGCATGGCAAGAGGACGTCCCACTTATGCCTCAAGGCCTCTGACAGGCCCTGAATCATGCCTTTCAAGGTGCGGTTGAATCTCTCAACCAGACCATTACTTTGGGGGTGGTAAGGGGTGGTGAACTTGTAGGTTACCCCACACACCTTCCACAGAGACTTCATATAAGTGGAAATAAAGTTTGTACCTCTATCAGATACCACTTCCTTGGGGAACCCCATGCGGGTAAAAACTCCCATCAAGGCACGTCCCACCACAGGGGCAGTGACCGTCCTTAGAGGAATGGCTTCTGGGTACCGGGTGGCATGGTCCACCAAGACCAGAATGAACCTGTTGCCCATGGCTGTCTTGGGATCCAGAGGCCCCACAATGTCAATTCCTACCCTTTCAAAGGGTGTACTGACTACCGGTAAAGGTTGGAGGGGAGCTTTGCATTTCCCCCCTCTCTTGCCACTTCCCTGACAAGTCTGAGAAGACCTACAATAAGCAGCTGACTGCTTGTGCATCAAGGGCCAGTAAAAGTGGGAGACAAGCCTCTTATAGGTCTTGTCCTGCCCTAGATGTCCTGCCAAAGGCACATCATGAGCCAAACCCAGTAGGAAGGCCCTGAAGCACTGGGGTACCACCAGCATACGAGCTGACCCAGGCTCAGGAACCTTAGGCTCACTATACAGGAGGCCATCCTCCTAATATATTGGGGATCAATCTGCTCTTCAGACACCAGGTGACTCCTCAATGTAGTCACACTGGCTCCTGTGTCTCTCAGAGCCTCCACCCTCTGTCCATTGATGGTCACCCATTGCCTGTATTTCTTAGGGTTATCAGGCACTAGGTTTCTCTGGACCATCTCACTGTCCCCTAGTGAGACATGGGTCATTTCTGCTGGTTCCCACCCACCTGAAACCAACTCATCCCCAAGCGCTACACTGGCCAAACCCTGGGACGGTGCACCAGTGGGTGCCGGTGTACTTTTGGGGTCCACATGACCCACCTGGTCACATGCATAGCACTTACATGGGGGACCACCTGCCACTGGCTTCCCTTTGGACAACCATGGCTTTTTTTCAATGGGGGGTTGGGAATGCTTACCCTGGGAATCAGTTTGGGGTCCTTTAGAGAACTCCCCCTGTTTGCCCTTACCCCCCCTTTCTTCTGAGAGGGACCCTGCCCACCCTTGGCGTGGTCTCCCCCATACCTCTGTTGGACCCTGGTGCTCTCCCAGTGGTCCGCTTCCTGCGCAAGCTTCCTGGGGTCAGTCAGCTTGCTGTCAATGATGTGCTGGCGCAGCTCTGGAAAACATAAACTGTGC
This sequence comes from Pleurodeles waltl, assembly GCF_031143425.1. Taxonomy (NCBI): domain Eukaryota; kingdom Metazoa; phylum Chordata; class Amphibia; order Caudata; family Salamandridae; genus Pleurodeles; species Pleurodeles waltl. The sequence continues at coordinate 472,496,608 of NC_090436.1, forward strand.
AAGTGCTCCCAAGCAATTAAATTGTAAAGCCCCTCATACGTGTTTACCTTACTGCCCTTCACCCAACCATCCAGTGACCTGCAAAAAGAATCAACACATTCCAACCATGTTTGGGATTCCTTTCTCTTGTAGGATCTAAACTTCTCCTTGTACTGCTCAGGGGTGAGACCATACCTGGTGAGTAAGGCCTCCTTCATGACAGGGTAGGTGAGACTCTGAGCATCCCCTAAGGCCTTCAGTGTGTCCCTCCCCTCTGCCTCAAAATGCTTCCACAGGGCTGCCCCCCAATGAGCTTCAGGGACCAGGTTCATGTGGAGAGCTTACTCTTAACCCTTGAACCACAAGTAGATATCATCCTCCCTCTTATAATCCCTCACAAGGTCTTGTGGGAAGTGTACCCTTCTCTCCGGCTGCACTGTAGGATTGCTGCCACCATCCCTACTGGACTGGCTCCTCTGATCTAACTCCTTTAAGTTAAGCTCATGAGCCAGCTGCATCTTCCTTTCCTCAAGGACTGCTCTTCTCTCATCTCTTTCTTTCTCCAGATTGAGCTTCTGCAGCTCCAATTGGTATGCCCTTTCTGCCTGTCTGTCCTGCAACTCCTCAGGTGTCAGACCCTTGGATGAGACACTGCTACCTGCCCTGGAGACCTTCTCCCTGGACATAACAGGCCCACCCACAATACCATTGTGTACTGAACACTCTTCCTCATCCTCCTCATCTCCCTCATCCTCTGTGTGCCCTTCAGTGCTCTTGGCTGTCACCCAGGCCCTCAGCGTCTTTTGCAGCTCCTCTTTCCTGGATGAGCTCTTAATGGGACAGTCAAAACTTTTACAGAACTGCTTCAACTGAGCTTTGGTTTAACTCTCCAATTTCTCAAGGTCAAAGTCAGCTCCAACTGATACATCTCCAAGTAGAGACACGATGAAAGGTAAAAAGAGTGCAAAGTTCCAAATGCAGAAACAAGTTCCCAAATGAAGTTCAAAGTCAATCAAGGATCAGCGAAAAAAAACAAATTGGACGTAGGGAAAAAAATACACAAAAAGAGAAAAAGCAAAAATCTCAAGACAAGCAGTATGTGGTCACGTAGTGGTCTGAACTCAAACAGTAGTGTACACTTAATTACTGTATGTCAAGTACAAATACAAGTCCAAATCCCAACCGCTGATCACCAGTGTTAGAAATGGGGTCTTTGGATGACAGTCAGGTTACCCCCTGTTCAAGCAAGGACCCTCACTCTAGTCAGGGTAAAAGAGAATCACCCTCAGCTAACCCCTGCTTACCCCCTTGGTAGCTTGGCAGAGCAGTAGGCTTAACTTCAGAGTGTTAGGTGTAAAGTATTTGTACCAACACACACAGTAACTTAATGAAAACACTACAAAATGACACAACCCCAGTTTAGAAAAATTGGAAATATTTATCTAAACAAAACAAGACCAAAATGACAAAAATCCGACATATACAAGTCAAGTTATGAATTTTTAGAGATTAAACTCAAAAATAGCGCTTAGAAACAAAAATGCTTCGATGAGATGTTAACACGGCGTCGTGACGAAGTCGTTCCCAACAAGCCGACACCAGCGGCGCCGGGCACGGAGTCGTGTAGACCCCCAAGTACAGTACCTTTGGTGAAGAGTGAAAACAAGCCGATGCGCGAAGTCGGGGATCGCGGCGTCTGTGCGAAACGTTGAATCTGTGCACTTCGAGCGGCGTCGGTCACGACGTGGTGCAGCGACTTCCACGGAGTCGCGGACTTCAGCGGGGCTGCTGCGGCGTCGGGCCTGCGAAGACCGTCGCGTTCGAGCGAAGGTCACGGCGTCGGGTGCAGGCGGCGTCACCGGATTCAGCAGCGGCATCGGTCCGGAGTTGTCCGAAGTCGATTTCCTTGGATTTCCACCAGCTTTCCTTTCAAGGGCCCAGGACTGGATAGGGCACCACTTGTCAGAGCAGGAGTCTCTCCAGAGACTCCAGGTGCTGGCAGAGAGAAGTCTTTGCTGTCCCTGAGACTTCAAACAACAGGAGGCAAGCTCTAACTCAAGCCCTTGGAGATTTCTTCACAAGATGGAAGGCACACAAAGTCCAGTCTTTGCCCTCTTACTCTGGCAGAAGCAGCACTGCAGGAAAGCTTCACAAAGCACAGTCACAGGCAGGGCAGCACTTCTTCCTCAGCTATCAGCTCTTCTCCAGGCAGAGGTTCCTCTTGGTTCCAGAAGTGTTTTCTAAAGTCTGTAGATTTGGGTGCCCTTCTTATACCCATTTTAGTCTTTGAAGTCACCTTTCTTCAAAGGGGACTCACACCTACTTGTGAAATCCTGCCTTGCTCAGGCAAGGCCTCAGACACACACCAGGGGGTTGGAGCCGGCATTGTCAGAGGCAGGCACAGTCCTTTCAGATGAGAGTGACCACTCCACCCCTCCCTCCTAGCAGAGATGGCTAATCAGGAAATGGAGGTTACACCCCAACCCCCTTTGTGTCACTGTCTGGTGCGAGGTGAAAAACAACTCAACTGTCAAACTGACCCAGACAGGGAATCCACAAACAAGGCAGACTGTCAACACCAGGACAACAGCGCGCTCTACGGGCATCTAGAATGCAAAAACCCAACACTCGCAAGATCATGTAATTTATGCATTGTGATGATATGTTATTGTTTAAACTTTTGCAGTGCAGAATTCCATCCAAAAGATTTATTTTTAAGGTGCTTATAAATACTGTACATGTGCAATGTATTGCTGCAGACATTCAGAGTGTGTTAGGGTGTGGTCCCTTTCCAGGGCCTTCTAGAGACTTTCCCTTCAACATGCCTGGGCGTGGTTCTAGGCTGGGCCAAGACTCTATAAAAGAGAGTCAGCCCAACTTCCAGTGCTCACTATTCAGAGGTCCCGGTGCAGAGCAGCAGCTTCTTCCTGAGCTCCTGTCCCGGCAGCCTATTTGGATTTTCCAGTGTTCTGCACTCATCTCTCATTGGTGATCACTGTTTCCAGGCGGTAAGACTGTGTTTGGACATTTCCCAACACCGTAATTGAGAATTTTCATATTCTTGATTTTAATTCTTAAATGAATAACAGATTACTTGTGTGCTGCCATTTTTTGACATTTGTATGGTGGTTTGCAAATAGGGAGGACGCGCAATTTATTCCATAAAGATTTGACTTCGTTATTACATTGTTGTTCATTGCACGCTGTTATTTCTTGACATTTACATGATGTTTTACGAGCTGGCAATACGTGCAACTCGTTTCATGAGCATTTAACTTTGTTGTTCATTGCGCGCGCTACCTTTTCTTGACATTTACATGGTGGCATTCGAATCGGCGAAAAGCGCGATTCACTTCTCGTGTGTAATTCATGCTGTTCATTGTGCTCTACCATTTTCTGGCATGTACATGGTGGCATTCGAATCGGCAACACGCGCAATTCTTTCCTTGAGTGTTTTTTCATGTTATTCATTGTGTGCTAAAATTTCTTGGCATTTGCATGGTGGCATTTGAATCGACAAGACGCGCGATTCTTTCCCTGAGTGCTTTTCATGTTGTTCATTGTGCGCTACCATTTCTTGGCATTTGTATGGTGGCATTTGAATCGGCAAGACGCGCAATTCTTTCCTCGTGTATAAATAATGTAAATTACTGTGCGCTACTATTCTAAGACATTTTCTTGATAGCATTTCAAGTTGACATGTTGCGTGATTTATTCCTTGAATCTACGTTGTGTGATTTCATGGTGCACAATCCTTTATGCTGTTTAATACTCATATAAAAATCTGCATTGTGCTCAATTCACTTCCCAATGTTTTTTTCTGAGATGAACACAACAATACCAGAGTTCTAGATGAAATGCTGTGTGTTCCTGATATATATTCTTAAAAGGAGATTCATATGGTTGTTTAGAAATTGCTCAGAGTGTTTCCTGATTCTCATGCTAAAGAAAGTACTCGAATCTGAAAGTCCTATTTAACTTTTCCTGTTTCCTCCTCAGGCATTCGCTCATCTAAAGCCTAGTCAGTTTTAGGACTATTCTAGGGTTGTTCATGTTTTTCGGAAAAGACGAAGCTTAGAGTTGTAGCATGGTACTGATTTCATGAGATGTAATTTTGATTTTGTGTTTTAACCTTTTGCTTCCTACAGGTCTCCTTCCCAGCTGTTCCTGTCCTAATCCCCTTTTCCCCACTTGGACTCTCTTAGACTCTGTGATAAATCTAATCAGAGTATTGGAGCTGTCTTGTGGTGGAAGTGTTGGGAACGTGCACAGACCCCGAGGATCTGGTGACTCTGACAGAATAGTGAGCCCACAAATTATTATCCTCCTGGTTTGTGTATGTTCTCAGCATGGCCACACTGGACGAGCTAGTCAAAGCTATCACCCAGCTCCAGTCAGAAGTGGTATCATCAAAGGATTTGACAAATAGTCTAGCTGAGAAGGTGAGTCAGTTACAGAATAAGGTTGAGAAGAAAGAACAAAGTCCCACAGGTGTGTCTTGGCCAGGTACTTCTTCTCAGACTTCTGGAGGTAATCCGACTAACATTTCCCTCAATGTTCCTTCAGCCTTTCCTTTAGCTCCCCCAGAACGCTTCTCAGGTGATCCCTTGAAAGCGCAATCTTTTCTGGTTCAAGTGGAACTTCACTTCACCTGTAGACCACATACTTTCCCCGATGCCCAGTCTAATGTAGCTTTCTTGTTGTCATATCTGTCTGGAGATGCAGCTACCTGGGCTATTCCTCTTGTGCGTAAAAATAGTCCCCTGTTGTACAACTGGAAACATTTTGTTCGTGAATTTGAGAGAGTTTTCGATCGTAGAACTGTAACACAGTCAGCAGATCGTGAATTATTAGACTTACGCCAAGGGAATCAGGACTTAGGGGGTCATTCCAACCCTGGCGGTCGGTCTTAAAGCGGCGGCCAACCCGCAAACAGGCAGGTGGCCAAAAAAATGGAATTCCGACCTGGCGGGAACCGCCAACACAGCCCGCCACTTTACCACTCTGACCGCCACGGCGGTACAGACAAGCAGCGAGGCGGTCCCCGCCAACAGACAGGCGGCAGACAATGTACCGCCCACCCTATCACAACTCACCAATCCGCCACCTTTTCCGGGGCGGGAGCCCCGCCGATAAAAACACGGCGGAAACAGACTTCGAGCGGGAAAACGCTCACCTACAAACACCCCACGACGAATCTGGACAGCATGGAACCCGAACTACACATCCTACCAGCTATTGTCTACCTGCTCCTCTACCAGGAGCACGAACGCCGGCGCAGAAGACAACGGTGAGTACTGCACCTACGACACAGGGGAGGGGGGAGGCAAAAAATTACGGGGACACACATACGCCACACACCCACCCCCACCCTCACCCACCACAACACACACATCAATGCAGAGCAAAAAGTCAGAGTGACACCCCCCCGGAAGAATGCAAAGACAAAATAAAATGATCATTAAAAATTAAGTATATTATAGCATAATTGAAGTTAAGTGAAATATGAAAATATAAATAAAATATATTACATCATGAACATCATGAACAATATATACATAGGTCAAAAGTCCGGCTATCATCCATTGTTCGTGGGCCAATGAGCCTAAACACATGGGCAAAGCCCACACACGAGACCCGATTCCATTGGAGAGAACACTGCAGGGGCATCAGATAGTAAAACGACAGGCACCTCAGGGGGAAGGGAAAGGGGGCACCTCAGCCAGTTCAGTCCACGACGCCAGATCCACGAGGGGCCTCCATGCCCACTGTACCATCCTGGGGAGTGCAAAGCCACAGTCTCACAAGTCTCTACAGTGGGTGGGTTGCCCACTGTACCATCCTGGGGAGTGCAAAGCCACAGTCCATCAAGTGGATTACAGACTCCGCTGGTTCTGGAGGAGGCATGGTGCCCAGAGTGCTTCGTGAAGCCCTGGCCGACACAGATCCGGCCCTGCCAATGGGCCAGCGGTGCTTGAGATGAAGGGCCCAGCGGAGCGGTGCTTGAGATGAAGGGGCCAGCGGAGCGGTGCTTGACAGGAAGGGCCCAGCGGAGCGGTGCTTGACAGGAAGGTCCCAGCGGAGCGGTGCTTGAGATGAAGGGCCCAGCGGAGCAGTGCTTGACAGGAAGGGCCCAGCGGAGCGGTGCTTGAGATGATGGGCCCAGCGGAGTGGTGCTTGAGATGAAGGGCCCAGCGGAGCGGTGCTTGAGATGAAGGGCCCAGCGGAGCGGTGCTTGAGATGAAGGGCCCAGCTGAGCGGTGCTTGAGATGAAGGGCCCAGCGGAGCTTGACAGGAAGGGCCCAGCGGAGCGGTGCTTGAAAGGAAGGGACCAGCAGAGCGGTGCTTGAGATGAAGGGCCCAGCGGAGCGGTGCTTGAGATGAAGGGCCCAGCGGAGCGGTGCTTGACAGGAAGGGCCCAGCGGAGCGGTGCTTGAGATGAAGGGCCCAGCAGAGCGGTGCTTGAGATGAAGGGCCCAGCGGAGCGGTGCTTGATAGGAAGGGCCCAGCGGAGCGGTGCTTGAGATGAAGGGCCCAGCGGAGCGGTGCTTGAGATGAAGGGCCCAGCGGAGCGGTGCTTGAAAGGAAGGGCCCAGCAGAGCAGTGCTTGACAGGAAGGGCCCAGCGGAGCGGTGCTTGAGATGAAGGGCCCAGCGGAGCGGTGCTTGACAGGAAGGGCCCAGCGGAGCAGTGCTTGACAGGAAGGGCCCAGCGGAGCAGTGCTTGAGATGAAGGGCCCAGCGGAGCGGTGCTTGCCACGGCGGGGCCCAGTTCGGCGGTGCTTGTCACGGCGGGGCCCTGTTCAGCGGTGCTTGTCACGGCGGGGCCCTGTTCAGCGGTGCTTGCCACGGCGGGGCCCTGTTCAGCGGTGCTTGCCACGGCGGGGCCCTGTTCAGCGGTGCTTGCCACGGCGGGGCCCTGTTCAGCGGTGCTTGTCACGGTGGGGCCCTGTTCAGCGGTGCTTGTCACGGCGGGCCCTGTTCAGCGGTGCCTGCCACGGCGGGGCCCTGTTCAGCGGTGCTTGACATGTGTTCCCAGGGAACCAGAACGGGCCAATATTTTCCGCTCAGTCGCCATCCGACCTTTCGCTTGCGGGGCCCTCCTGTGCTGGAGTCGTGGGCCCGTGGGTGTCCTCCTTCACACCCGAAATGGGGCTGGTGGGGCCCTCCTGGGCAGCTCGCCTGCTGCCGGAAATGTCCGCCCTGCTGCCCTTGCCCTCCTTTGCCAATTCTCTGGGGCCCTTGCCTCCCTTTGTGGATGTGCCAGGTGACAGTGCCAGGGTATTGCCTTTGGGGGCTGCCGTCTCTGGCCTCTCGCGCCGGCCCTTCCCTTTTTTAGTTTTTTTCCCAGGGGGTGGGCTGGCTGTCACCTTGCTGCTGGCCGATGTTGCTGCCCTAGAAGCTGGTGGACTCCAATAGCCCTGGACTATGGTCCTTGTAGGTGCAGGGCTTGGGGTGGCTGAGGTGCTGTTTGGACTCTTACGAGATGGAGGGGGTGGGTCAGGTGATGCAAAGAGGTTCATTTTGGAGAGGAAAAACTTTTTAGGAGCAGTGGGAAGGGTAGGTGAAGTGGGTATGGGAGTGGAGGAAGAGGATGTGGTTGTAGGAGAGTCAAGTGTGCTGTCTTTGGGTGCAGGTGCTTGTGACGGAGGCTGTTGTGAGGTGGATGGCTGTTGGGTGGGTGGCTGCCTGCGTTTGTGTGGTTTGGAAGAGGGGGTGACAGACACACTGGGAGAGGACACAGGGGACGTGTAAATGGCAGTGGGGGTGGTGACTGCACGTGTGCGGAATGTTCTGGTGGGTGTGCTGGTGATGGATGTACTGGCTGATGGTGGTGTGCATGCAGGTGTGAGTGGAGACGTCACAGGGAGGGAGGAGGGAGACGAGGAGGAGGGAGACACAGAGGAGGCAGTGGCTGTTGGCATGTCTGCATGTGGATGTTGCATGTGTGAATGCTTGTGTGATCTGTGCTGCTTATGTCTGGATGAGCTGCCCTTGGGTGTTGATGTGTGTGCAGGCTGGTCTGTAGGTGTGGCTGGGATAGGCAGAGGAATAGGGGAGTGGGACTGGGATGAGGAAATTGGAGGGGGGAGGCAGGAGACAGGGACAATGGCTGCCGTCAGTGCTGAGGCCAGAGCGTAGAACGATCGCTGATGGGCAGCCTGACCCGAATGAATGCCCTCCAGGTATGCATTGCTCCGGTGCACCTCCCTTTCTACACCCTGGATGGCATTCAGAAGGGTAGACTGCCCAACAATGAGCGTCTGGAGGAGGTCAATGATCTCCTCACTGAGGGCAGCAGGGGTAACTGGGGCAGGGCCTGAGGTGCCTGGGGCAAAGGAGATGCCCGCCTTCCTGGCCGAGCGGGCACGGGGCGAACACTGAGGGGCTGCTTGGAGGGCGGAGCTGGTGAGCGGGGTGGCGGCTGTACCTGTTGTAGCGGTGGGCACGGATGTTGCCGCCACCACAAGGGAGCTCCCTTCCGAGGACGTGTCTGTGTCACTGACGTCTCCACGGGTCCCCGTTGTGGACCTCCCCTTGCCCTCCGTCTCACTGGTGAACTCGGAGTCGGTTGCATGGCCCTCCGGGGCCATGTGAGATGCAGCTCCCTCGTGCTCCGATGCCACTTCTCCTTCGCCTGATGATGCTAATGCACACATGAACAGGAAGACCACAAAAAAGGGGGGGTGAAGAAAAAATGACATGTTGAGTGCATGCATTGGCGACACCGTTGGCGGAGAGGACAGACACAGAAGCCCCCTGCACTACGCCGCGCACTCGGTGTACACTACTCAATTATTGTGACTTGGCCTACAAGCCTATGGACGACAACTGCACACATAGGTGACCCAGGGCCATGGATAGCTGTACTTAGCACCCTACAGAGGTGGGGGGCGGGGGCACAGGGCCATGCCTTACGGAGGGGACCAGCCTACAGAAGTCGCCCTGGCCTAGAGATACTCACAGCCCTCCTCCCCCACCCAGACACCTCCACTGTACTCTAGCATAGCAGAATGTGCTGGTACTCACCCCCTTGTGTCTGCTGTGATGTCCTCATATGCCCATCCAAATAGGGGTAGGCCACCACCAGGATCCGGGACATCAGGGGGGTCAATTGACGGGAGCCACCCCTCCTACGTTGGGAGGCCATCCCCAGCGGAGCCTCCGCAGTCTTCCTGCTCCCGCGGCGGATGTCCTCCCACCTCTTGCGGCAGAGGGTGCCCCGTCTGTTGTGGACCCCCAGGGTCCGGACGTTCTTGGCGATGGCATGCCAAATGTCGATCTGATGGGCGCTGACCTATGTGACATGGACAGGGTGGGAAAAAAAAATCATCATTTTCTGCATGGTCGATGTGAGTGGCCCCCCCTCCCCAACCTTGCCATATGGCACATGCTCTCATCTGTCGTGCGATGCATGCCTCATTCGCTCCCCTCTCCACCATCTTTCATCCACCCCACTCAACACAGGCATTGCCCACAAAGCATGGTCCCAGTGTACTTACCTGTTGGTCTGGAGGACCGTAGAGTAGCGCATACTGGGGGAGGACCCCATCAACAAGTTTCTCCAATTCCTCAGATGTGAAGGCAGGGGCCCTTTCCCCAGTCGCAGCAGCCATTGTATCTTCCAGACCGAGGTCACAGCAGCACTTAAAGTATAGGTCCTCTCCTGTGGATGATCAGGTCTCGAGTGATTAAGCAGATAGAAGATGGCGGTCACGCCCGCGGCGGTGCATACCGCGGCGGTGCGTACCACGACCGCCGGCGCACATCGTCATTGGCTCCTGAGACCCATAGGGTTCAATGTTAGCCAATACTGCTTTGCGCCGCGGTCTTTGACCGCCTACCGCCACGGTGTGCCACGCCAGCGCATTGACCTCACATCCCATTGTCACACTTCACAGGTCAGGCAGCCGCCATTTCAAGGGCCCACATGGCTCAATTTGTACGTCGTCACACAGGCCTAGGCCTTGCATTGCCACTCATACAAGCCATTCAATGCATAGAGAATCGTGTTCTGTGCAAGCTGTGGTTACGTACCTGTGGGTTGCTTGACTCTGTGCTCCATGTTGTCCTTCCTAGGCACCGTCCGCTGGGACTTGCGAGGAGATGGAGGAATGTTCCTGTGTACAGACCGCTGGTGGACCTGTCGACAATGGAAGAAAGACATGTCATACTGACATACAGACTTGACCGAGCCACTATACAGGAACTGTGTGCCCAGCTGGAGCCAAACCTGATGTCCCCCATTCGCCAACCCACAGGGATTCCCCCTCTGGTGCAGGTTCTGTCAGTACTCCATTTTTTGGCAAGTGGATCATTCCAAACAACAGTGGCCATATCATCAGGGATGTCTCAGCCTATGTTTTTTAAGGTTTTGTCCAGAGTGTTGTCTGCCCTGATGAAATACATGCGGAGATACATTGTTTTCCCTGAGGTGGGTGATTTGGCTACAGTGAAGGGTGATTTCTATGCCCTTGGCCATATCCCCAACATCATTGGTGCCATTGATGGGACCCATGTGGCTTTGGTTCCCCCCAGTGAAAGTGAGCAGGTGTACAGGAACAGAAAAAGTTATCATTCGATGAATGTCCAGGTGGTCTGTTTGGCTGACCAGTACATCTCCCATGTAAATGCAAAGTTCCCTGGGTCAGTGCATGACGCGTACATCATGCGAAATAGCAGCATCCCTTACGTGATGGAACAGCTACAGAGACACCGTGTGTGGCTAATTGGTGACTCTGGTTACCCCAACCTGTCGTGGCTACTGACCCAAGTGAGGAATCCCAGGACAAGGGCAGAGGAACGCTACAATGAGGCCCATGGGCGTACTAGGAGGGTGATCGAGCGGACCTTCGGCCTCCTGAAGGCCAGGTTTAGGTGCCTGCATATGACAGGTGGATCCCTAATGTACTCACCAAAGAATGTGTGCCATATCATCGTGGCCTGCTGTATGCTTCACAACCTGGCTTTGCGACGCCAGGTGCCTTTCCTGCAGGAGGATGGTCCAGATGGTGGTGTTGTAGCAGCTGTGGAGCCTGTGGAGAGTGAAGAGGAGGAAGACGACGGGGACGACACAGACAACAGGGACACAGTGATACAACAGTATTTTCAGTAGCACACAGGTACGAATCAACCCCGCCATTTTACATTTACTTAAAGTCTCCTGCCTCTCTACTGTCTGTGTTTCCCCCCAGTTCCTGTTAACTGAGTTGTGACTTTCCCTTCCGTTTTCAGAGCTGTGGGCCCCACTGCGTGACCTCTGCTTTGTTTGCCCATGGACTACAGCTGTGTGACAGTGGTATGTTGTCATCACAATGTAACTGAACATTTTGGCACCGTTATGTCTAATACATTCGTTCAAAATACAAGCAGACTCCAGATTTTTTAAGTGCAATAAGTGATTTTATTAAAGTGCTAAATTTAGGGACATGATGGTAAAACGGTGATGGGTGATGGTGGAGTAATGTCCATGGCAGAGTCCAGTTTTCAGTCTCACAGGTGCATTGTCCATATGCCTGTGGAAGGATGGAGCAGGGGCAGTTTAAGTTTGGACAGGGTGACAATGTGGGACAGTGGGATGACATCAGGGGGTATCGTATGCTGGCGGGGGTCTTGGCATCCTACTCTGTCTTCTTGTGAGATCTCAGGTACCGCTTGCGGGGTGGTTCTTCTTCTGCAGGAGGTGGGGTTCTGGTGGCCTGTCGTTGTGTGGGGGCCTCCTGTCCACTAGCGCCGGCGGAGGTGGTAGGCTGTTCCTGGTCCAGGCTAGTGACAGGGGCCCTTTGTGGTGCCACATGGTCCTGCAATGTGGTGACTATCTGGTTAAGGGCCACGACGATGGTCCCCATTGCGGAACTATTGTTTCTCAGTTCCTCTCTGAACCCCATGTACTGTTCCTCCTGCAGTACCTGGATCTCCTGGAACCTGGCCAGTACCGTAGCCATCGTCTCCTGGGAGCGGTGGTATGCTCCCATGATGGAGGAGAGGGCCTCTTGGAGAGTCGGTTCCCTGGGCCTGTCCCCCTCTGTCGCACAGCAGCCCTCCCAGTACCCATGTTTCCCTGGGCCTCTGTCCCCTGGACCGTGTGCCCACTACCACTACCCCCAGGTCCCTGTTGTTGTTGGGGTGGTGGGTCAACCTGGGTGCCCTGTAGTGGTGGACACACCGCTGATTGACGTGTCCTGGAGACAGAGGCATGGGCCCGCTGGGTGGGAGCTGTGCTGGTGTTCCCAGAGGGGGTTAGGTCTGCTGTAGCCTGTGGCTGTCTGTGGGGAACCGACTGTCCCGAGGTCCCCGATGGGCCGGGCTGGTCACCTGGGTCCAGGGAGACAGAGCTGCTGTCATCACTGGGGGACTCTTCTGGGGGTGGAATGGACATCTCTGGACCCTCCTGGGCGGTGTGGTGGCGTTCGGGTCCTGCAGGGGTATAAGAGTATGGTTATTGCTTCTGTGTGTGCCATTTCGTGTAATGGGTGGGTGGCCGTGTACCCCAGTGCTGGCATTCCCTTGTGGGGGCTTTTGTGACGGTGGCTTGTGGGGGAGATGGGTATGTGCAGTGGGCATGCTTTGGTGATGGGTGTCCATGCTTTGGGCAGGCATGCAGGGCTAGGTTTTGGGATGGGTGGGTTGTGATGGTGAGCCATTTGCAAGGAGTTGGTGTGATGGGGGTGGGGGTGAGGGTGGGGGTATGATTTGGCATGCAGGTGGGGTGGGGGGAATGAAGTGGTGAAGATTAGACTTACCAGAGTCCATTCCTCCGCGTACTCCTGCGAGGCCCTCAGGATGCAGGATGTGCAAGACTTCCTCCTCCCATGCTGTGAATTCTGGGGGAGTAGGTGGGGGTCCGCCGCCAGTCCGCTGTTCCGCGATGTTGTGCCTTGATACCATGGAACGCACCTTCCCCCGTAGGTCGTTCCACCGCTTCCTGATATCGTCCCGATTTCGTGGATGCTGTCCCACAGTGTTGACACTGTCCACTATTCTTTGCCATAGCTCCATCTTCCTGGCAATGGTAGTGTGCTGCACCTGTGCCCCGAATAGCTGGGGCTCTACACGAACTATTTCCTCCACCATGACCCTGAGTTCGGCGTCAGAGAACCTGGGGTGTCTTTGGGGTGCCATGGGACGGTGTGGATGAGGTGAGGGGTGGTGTATGTATTGTAGAGTGTGGTGAGTGTGGTGGTGTATGGTGTTTTGTGCGTGGAAATTGTGTGGGTGATGTTGTGATTTGCCTCTGTGTGATGGTCTACTCTATGCTGTGCTGTCTCTCTCTGTCCTTCAGTCGCAATTGTGGTCGTAAGGGTTTGTGGGTGATGTGGGTGTGTGTATTATATTTAATTGGGTGTGTGGGAGTGGTGTGTGTATGTGTCTCAGGTGTGTGTATTTGGAATTGTCCAATGTGGTAGTGTTTTGTAAAGGTGTGTGTATTTTGACCGCGGCGGTGTGTACCGCCAATGGAATACCGCGGTTGAAAGACCGCTGCGGGGATTTGTGGGTCGGAATGGCATGGGCGTATTTCTGTTGGCGTGACGGTGGAGGTTTGGTCATCGCCAGTTTTTAGCTGGCCGTTGCTGTGGCGGACTTTTGTTGATGTCGGGTTTTTGGCAGTTTGCCAGTTGCGGGTCAGAATGACCGTGGCGGTTTACCGCGGCGGTGTTATGGCGGTCTTCTGACCGGCGGTAAGCGCCTTTTACTGCCGAGGTCAGAATGACCACCCTAGTGTCATATTTAGCCAACTTTAATCGGCTGGTCGCTGAGACATCCTGGCCTGAAGAAAAACAAGCGGCCTTGTTTTACAGGGGACTCAAAGAGGAGCTAAAAGACATCTTAGCGCAAATCGACCCACAACCTGCAAACTGTCAAGATTTAATAAACCTTGTCTTGTGGCTTGATCATCGTTTAAATGAACGAAAAGGAACGCGTAAAAAGAATGAAAAACATTCTTGGCATGCTCATGATAACAAAGACTCAAGAACTCAGAGAGAAAGAACGGCGGAACCGATGGAAATTGGATCCATCAGTAGACCTTTGACCAAAGATGAAAAGGACCTACGCAGAAAAAATGGGCAATGTCTCTATTGTGGGCGGAAAGGTCATTTCGCCAAAGATTGTCCAATCAAAACAAAGAGCAAGCGAGGCCCAGTTCAGAAAGTTGCAACTAATGCATCAGTCGAGTCGGGAAATCTAAAGCACCCAAGTTGCAGAGAAGGGTTGCTCTTGGGTGTCACCGTGGATCCTTCACAATCCAAACATCTAAAATTGGGAATAAGAGTTCAGGTCAAGAAAAATACCTATTTCAAGAAGGCTCTAGTCAACTCTGGGGCTACCGGAAACTTTGTTGATGCCCAATTGGTTCGTGCATGGGGGATCCCATGTATTGAAAAAAAGACCCCAGAAACCATCCAGGCAGTTGATGGAAAACTCTTGACTGGAGGTCCGATAACTCTTCAGACTGTCCCCTTGACCATAATTTGTGAAGGTAAAAGTCAAAGAAAGAAACATAAAGAGGAACTCATCCTTGACGTGATCCATGCTCCCCAGTATGGGATCATCCTTGGCTTGCCATGGTTAACTCATCACAATCCAGAGATTAATTGGGCAGAACAAAAGATCGTGTTCTCATCAGTGCTATGTAAAGAACATTGTCTCCAAAGGACTCAAGAATCGGAAGCTCGCCATTCTTACATAGGTACCGCCGCAGAGAAAGAAGTTCAGTTGCCCAAACAGTATTCGTCTTATGATGAGAAGGAAGCAGAGAACTTACCTCCTCATAGATCTTATGACTTTCAAATTGATCTAGTCCCAGGGGGAATACTTCCCAACTGTCGTGTGTATGCCCTGTCAGAACATGAAAATCAACATTTACGAAAATACTTGGATCAATTCTTAGAGAATGGTTTCATCCGCCCCTCTAAGTCTCCCACAGCTTCTCCTTAGTTTTTTGTTCCAAAAGCGAACGGAGGGCTTCGAACGTGTATCGACTATAGGGGCTTGAATAAAATCACCATCAAGAACAAATATCCTTTGCCTCTAATTCCGGTCTTACTGGAACAAGTAAAGAAAGCAAAAATCTACACGAAGCTTGATCTTCGAGGTGCTTACCATTTGGTCAGAATGAGAGAGGGTGATGAATGGAAAACGGCATTCAAAACAAGATATGGCCTTTTTGAATACACCGTCATGCCTTTTGGTCTGTGCAATGCTCCAGCAGCATTTCAATTTTTCTTAAATTACGTTCTTAGAGAGTACCTCGATATCTTTGCCATAGTTTACATTGATGACATTTTGATCTACTCAGACAATGAGAATGAACATGTTCAACATGTCAAGAAAATTTTGGCAGCCCTTCGTAAACACCATTTATATTGCAAGCTAACCAAGTGTGAGTTTCATGTTACCACATTTGAGTTTTTAGGGGTTATCCTTACCCCTCAAGGTATGGTGATGGCAGAAAGGAAAGTAAAAGCCGTATCTGAATGGCCCATCCCAAAGGCTGTTCGTGATGTACAATGTTTCCTGGGCTTTGCAAATTTTTACCGGAGGTTCATCAATCATTTCTCCCAGACAGTGGCTCCAATTACTAAGTTATTAAGAAAGAAAATAAATAATTGTATGGTCCCCAGAAGCAGACCAAGCCTTTTCAACTTTGAAAGAAGCTTTCTCCACTGCCCCAGTCTTGACTCATCCAGATGCAGATCGACCTTTCATAGTGGAAGTTGATGCTTCAGATGTGGCGATAGGAGCAGTCTTGTCACAACGAAACAAAGACACTGGTCAGCTTCATCCTGTAGCTTACATGTCTCGGAAGTTGAACGAAGCCGAACAGAACTATGTCATTGCTGAAAAAGAGCTTCTGGCGATTTGTGACACCTTTAAAGAATGGAGACATCATTTGTTGGGAGCTAAATATACTGTCACAGTATATACTGATCATCGCAATCTTCAATTCATGAGTTCTGCCAGACTTTTGACTCCTCGGCAATTACGCTGGATGCTGTTTTTTGCCGAGTTTGATTTTGTGGTAACCTTCCGGCCAGGTAAAGATAATCGCAAAGCTGACGCCTTGTCCCGCCAAGAGTCTACCACATTGCCTGCAGTTCAAACCTCCAGAGCTATCATTGCTCCTGACAAGGTCCTATGTATCATAAAAACAGAAGATTTCTTTGAAGACATCCGCAATTCATTCACTGTTGAAAAATGGCAGGCGTGGGCCCAAGCAGATCCAAAAAGATCAATCAATCAAGGATTACCATTTTACGATGCTCGTTTGTTCGTGCCCACTACCAAACTTCGCAAGATAGTGTTTCATTGGTTGCATGTTATACCTACAGCAGGTCACCCTGATACTCCTAAAACTCTTGAATTAATCCAACGCTATTTTTGGTTCGCCTACCTTAACAAAGGATGTAAAAACAATGGTAAACAACTGCGAAGTCTGTGCTCGCACTAAAACAAGTCATTCAAAACCGAAACTCCCAACCCCAAGTCGTCCGTGGGAACACATCTCTTTAGACTTTATTACAGGTTTGCCAGTGGTTCAACAGCATTTAGTAATTCTGGTGGTAGTAGATAGTCTCACGAAATATGGACATTTCATTGCCTGTAAGAAATGACCCACCTCTAGTGAACTGGCAACTATCTTACTGAATAGAGTGGTTCGTTATCATGGACTGCCAAAAGTGATCCTCTCCGATCGGGGATCGCAATTTGCCTCCAACTTCTGGAAGACATGGTGTAAAACACTCCAAGTGACATCTACCCTATCTACTAGCCACCATCCTCAAACAGATGGTCAAACGGAGAGACTAAATCAGACTTTGAAGCAATACCTACGTGCTTACGCTGAAAAAGCACTTAATTCATGGACATCAATGCTCTGGTTAGCTGAGTTAGCCTACAACAACTCCTTCCACACGTCTACCGGCGTTACACCCTTCTTTGGTTTGTTTGGCTATCATCCTGACACCTTGCCCATCACAATTCCTCAAGAAAGTTCTCTCACTCCAGCTGTGTCAGAAATCATTCAACATTTGCATCAAACTCAGAAATCGATTCAACAACATTTAGAAAAAGCCCCAAAAAAATACAAAAAGCATTATGACAAGAAACATTGTGAGGGACTGCAGTATCAACCTGGTGACAAAGTGTGGCTTTCCACAAAACATATAGACTTCAAGAAGAAGCACATGTTCAACCCCAAATGTATAGGTCCTTACACTGTTCTTCAGCGAATCAATCCTGTGACCTATAAACTACAATTGGCAAAATCATTACGGATTCATCCAGTGTTCCATACTTCCCTCTTAAAAAAGGCAGTCCAAAAGGTCCACCATCATCCAGCTCCTGTTCTAGTACAGGGGGAAGAAGAATATGAAGTCAAGAAAGTGTTAGACTCTAAACTGAGTGGGCGTAACCTATGGTACTTAATCTCATGGAAAGGTTATGGCCTTGAAAGTAATTCATGGGTTTCCGCATCTGATGTTCATGCTCCATTACTTGTGAGACGCTTTCATCGTCTCAATCCAGATAAACCAGGCCATAGAGCGCGCCTGGGAGAGGGGAGTACTGTCAACACCTGGACAGTGCGCGCTCTATGGGCATCTAGAATGCAAAAACCCAACACTCGCAAGATAATGTAATTTATGCATTGTGATGATATGTTATTGTTTAACCTTTTGCATTGCAGAATTCCATCCAAAAGATTCATTTTTAAGGTGCTTAAAAATACTGTACATTTGCAATGTATTGCTGCAGACATTCAGAGTGTGTTAGGGTGTGGTCCCTTTCCAGGGCCTTCTAGAGACTTTCCCTGCAACATGCCTGGGCGTGGTTCTCGGCTGGGCCAAGACTCTATAAAAGAGTCAGTCCAACTTCCAGTGCTCACTATTCAGAGGTCCCGGTGCAGAGCAGCAGCTTCTTCCTGAGCTCCTGTCCCGGCGGCCTATTTGGTTTTTCCAGTCTTCTGCACTCATCTCTAATTGGTGATCACTCTTTCCAGGCGGTAAGACGGTGTTTGGACATTTCCCAACACCGTAATTGAGAATTTTCATATTCTTGATTTTAATTCTTAAATGAATAACAGATTACTTGTGTGCTGCCATTTTTTGACATTTGTATGGTGGTTTGCGAATAGGGAGGACGCGCAATTTATTCCATAAAGATTTGACTTAGTTATTACATTGTTGTTCATTGCGCGCTGATATTTCTTGACATTTACATGATGTTTTACGAGTTGGCAAGACGTGCAACTCGTTTCATGAGCATTTAACTTTGTTGTTCATTACGCGCGCTACCTTTTCTTGATATTTACATGGTGGCATTCGAATCGGCGAAAAGCGCGATTCTTTCCTTGAGTGTTTTTTCATGTTATTCATTGTGCCCTACAATTTCTTGGAATTTGCATGGTGGCATTTGAATCGACAAGACGCGCGATTCTTTCCCTGAGTGCTTTTCCTGTTGTTCATTGTGCGCTACCATTTCTTGGCATTTGTATGGTGGCATTTGAATCGGCAAGACGCGCAATTCTTTCCTCGTGTATAAATAATGTATATTACTGTGCGCTACTATTCTAAGACATTTTCTTGGTAGCATTTCAAGTTGACACGTTGCGTGATTTATTCCTTGAATCTACGTTGTGTGATTTCATGGTGCACAATCCTTTATGGTGTTTAATACTCATATAAAAATCTGCAATGTGCGCAATTCACTTCCCAATGTTTTTTCTGAGATGAACACAACAATACCAGAGTTCTAGATGTAATGCTGTGTGTTCCTGATATATATTCTTAAAAGGATATTCATATGGTTGTTTAGAAATTGCTCAGAGTGTTTCCTGATTCTCATGCTAAAGAAAGTACTCGAATCTGAAAGTCCTATTTAACTTTTCCTGTTTCCTCCTCAGACATTCGCTCATCTAAAGCCTAGTCAGTTTTAGGACTATTCTAGGGTTGTTCATGTTTTTCGGAAAAGACGAAGCTTAGAGTTGTAGCATGGTACTGATTTCATGAGATGTAATTTTGATGTTGTGTTTTAACCTTTTGCTTCCTACAGGTCTCCTTCCCAGCTGTTCCCGTCCTAAACCCCTTTTCCCCACTTGGACTCTCTTAGACTATGTGATAAATCTAATCAGAGTATTGGAGCTGGTTCGTGGTGGAAGTGTTGGGAACGTGCACAGACCCCGAGGATCTGGTGACTCTGACACAGAGTCACAGAATGGTTTAAGGAAGAAAATGCTCACTTTCTAAAAGTGGCATTTTCAAACGCACAATCTTAAAATCAACTTTACTAAAAGATTAATTTTTTAATTGTGAGTTCAGGGACCCCAAACTCCACATGTCCATCTACTCTCTAGGGGAATCTACACTTTAGTCATATTTAAAGGTAGCCCCCATATTATCCTGTGAGAGAGACAGGCCTTTCAACAGTGAAAAACAAAATTGGCAGTATTTCACTGTCAGGACATATAAACCACATTACTATATGTCCTACCTTATCCATACACTGCACCCTGCCCTTGGGGCTACCTAGGGCCTACCTTAGGGGTGCCTTACATGTAAGAAAAGGGAAGGTTTAGGCCTGGCAAGTGGGTACACTTGCCAAGTCGAATTAACAGTGTAAAAATGCACTTACAGACACTGCAGTGGCAGGTCTGAGACATGATTACAGGGTTACTTGTGTGGGTGGCACAACCAGTGCTGCAGGCCCACTAGTAACATTTGATTTACAGGCCCGGGGCACCTCTAGTGCACTTTAACAGTAAAACAAATATGCCAATCATGGAGAACCAATTATGTACACATTTTAAACAGGAGCACTTGCACTTTAGCACTGGTTAGCAGTGGTAAAGTGCCCAGAGTAACAAAAACAGTAAAATCAGAGCCCAGCACACATCAACAACCTGGGGAACAGAGGCAAAAAGTTAAGGGAGACCACGCCAAGGATAAAAAGTCTAACATGTGTCCCCCCCAGCTAAAAGTGGGGAGCAACTACCCAAACTCATGGGAGTTCTCATCACTCAGGCGGAAGAACCTGGACAGACCATCAGCATTGGCGTGCTCTGTACCAGGACGATGTTCCACCGTAAAGTCCATCCCCTGTAGGGAAATGGACCACCTCAACAGTTTTGGGTTCTCACCCCTCATCTGTATTATGCATCTGAGGGGCCTGTGGTCGGTCTGAACTCGGAAGTGAGTCCCAAACAAGTAGGGTCTTAGCTTCTTCAGTGCCCAGACCACAGCAAACGCTTCACGTTCTATGGCACTCCACCTACGTTCCCTGGGTAGTAACCTCCTGCTAATGAAGGCTACGGGTTGATCTAGGCCCTCTTCATTAAGCTGTGAGAGTACTGCTCCAATACCATGCTCTGAGGCGTCTGTTTGCACAACAAACTCCTTGGAGTAGTCAGGTGCCTGCATCGCAGGTGCTGTGCACATGGCAGCCTTCAGGGCATCAAAAGCGATCTGGCAAGCCTCTGTCCAGATCACTTTCTTGGGTTGCTTCTTAGAAGTCAACTCACTTAAGGGGTAACAATGGTACCATATCCCTTAACAAACCTCCGGTAATATCCTGTGAGACCTAAAAAGACTCTCACTTCAGTCTGGGTCTTGGGAGGCTCCCAAGCCAGAATCGTGTCAATCTTAGGCTGTAGGGGCGCCACCTGGCCACTCCCCACCTGGTGTCCTAAGTACACTACAGAAACCTGCCTTATTTGGCACTTGCTCGCCTTAATAGTGAGGCCTGCCTTCTGCAGGGCCTCTAACACTCTCCAGAGGTGTTGCAGGTGTTCCTCCCATGTGGAACTAAACACAGCAATGTCATCCAGGTAGGCGGCACTGAACTCATCCAGTCCTTCCAACACCTGGTTGACCAACCTCTGAAAGGTGGCAGGGGCGTTCTTCATCCCAAAGGGCATCACATTGAAGTGGAAGTGCCCATCTGGGGTAGAGAATGCTGACCTCTCCTTTGCCCCCTCAGTTAAGGCAATCTGCCAGTACCCAGATGTTAAATCAAACGTACTGAGGTACTTGGCAGCTCCAAACCGATCAAAGAGCTCATCAGCTCGGGGGATGGGGTGTGCGTCAGTCTTACTGACCGCATTGAGACCCCGGTAGTCTACACAGAACCTAAGTTCTGGAGTGGCACCAGGAGCAGCAGCCTTTGGGACCAATACCACTGGGCTGGCCCAAGGACTGCTGGAGTGCTCAATGACCACTAGGGTTAACATTTTGGAGACTTCCTCCTTAATGCAAGCCCTGACCCTGTCAGTCACCCTGTAAACCTTATGTTTAACAGGTGTACTGTCCCCAGTGTCCACATCATGTGTGCACAGGTGTGTGACTCCTGGGATCAGGGAAAACAGCGAGGCGAACTGTCCCAACACGTGGCGACAGTCCCTTTGCTGTTCCTCAGTCAGGGAGGGGGGGAGGATCACTCCCTCCACAGACCCATCATTCTCTCCTGCAGACAGGAGGTCAGGATGAGGCTCACTCTCTTCCTCCACCCCGTGATCCATCGCTAGGAGCATGGATAGCTCAGTTCGCTCAAAGTGTGGTTTGAGGTGGTTGACATGTAGGACCCTCAAAGGGTTCCTGGGGGATTGCAAGTCTACCAGATAGGTGACTTCGCTCTTTCTTTCCACCACCTCAAAAGGCCCAGTCCACTTATCTTGGAGAGCCGTAGGCTCCACTGGTGCCATGACCCACACTTTTTGTCCAGGCTGAAACTCAACCAGAGTGGCATTCTGGTCGTACCACCATTTCATATCCTCCTGGCTTGCTTCCAGGTTCTCCTGAGCGAGACTCCTGAAGCAGGCAGTCTGGTTTCTTAGTGCCAGCATGTAGCTAAATACATCCTGGGGTGGTTTACTAGGAGCTTTCTCCAAAGCCTCCTTCACCAGACTGAGCGGTCCTCTCACAGGGTGGCCATAGATGAGCTCAAAGGGGCTAAAGCCAAGTCCCTTTTGAGGCACCTCCCTGTAAGCGAACAGAAGGCATGGCAAGAGGACGTCCCACTTACGCCTCAAGGGCTCTGACAGGCCCTGAATCATGCCTTTCAAGGTGCGGTTGAATCTCTCAACCAGACCATTACTTTGGGGGTGGTAAGGGGTGGTGAACTTGTAGGTTACCCCACACACCTTCCAGAGAGACTTCATATAAGTGGATATGAAGTTTGTACCTCTATCAGATACCACTTCCTTGGGGAACCCCATGCGGGTAAAAACTCCCATCAAGGCACGTCCCACCACGGGGGCAGTGACCGTCCTTAGAGGAATGGCTTCTGGGTATCGGGTGGCATGGTCCACCAAGACCAGGATGAACCTGTTGCCCATGGCTGTCTTGGGATCCAGAGGCCCCACAATGTCAATTCCTACCCTTTCAAAGGGAGTACTGACTACCGGTAAAGGTTGGAGGGAAGCTTTGCATTTACCCCCACTCTTGCCACTTACCTGACAAGTCTGACAAGACCTACAATAAGCAGCTGACTGCTTGTGCATCAAGGGCCTGTAAAAGTGGGAGACAAGCCTCTTATAGGTCTTGTCCTGCCCTAGATGTCCTGCCAAAGGCACATCATGAGCCAAACCCAGTAAGAAGGCCCTGAAGCACTGGGGTACCACCAGCATACGATCTGACCCAGGCTCAGGAACCTTAGGCTCACCATACAGGAGGACATCCTCCCAATATATCAGGTGAGTACCTGGCGCCTCGCCAGCCGCCTGGGCTGCAGCCTGCTGCCACAGCCCCTCAAGAGTAGGACACTCCTTCTGCGCTGTGCAGAATGCTTCCCTGGTGGGTCCCCCTTCCTGCTGCCACTGTGACAGCTCAGGGACCTCCCCCAGTTCAGCCACCTGCTCCCCTGTAGGTTCCGGGGCGTCACCCTCAGACTCCGCCTCCTCCCGGACCATGGGAACCTCGGGGGCCGGTTTCCCGCGTCACCTGCCCTTCCTCTTCTTGGTGGTCCCCTGGGCCACTGTTTCAGGCTCCAGGGGCTCTTGACTACCCTGATTGGCTGCCATAGACCGGGTGGATACGCATACCCAACCAGGCAGACCCAACATCTCCAAGTGAGACCTGTGTTCCACCTCCTTCCAAGGGGAATCCTCCAGGTCGTTACCTAGCAAACAATCAAAAGGCATGGTTGGACTCAAAGCTACTTTCCAGGAACCTGAGACCCCCCCCCATTCATAGGGAACCTGCGCCACTCTGCAGAGGCGCTCAGAGTTGTCTACCGCAACTACTTGGTAAAGTACCCGGGGATCAATCTGCTTCTCAGACACCAGGTGACTCCTCACTGTAGTCACACTGGCTCCTGTGTCTCTCAGAGCCTCCACCCTCTGTCCATTGATGGTCACCCATTGCCTGTATTTCTTAGTGTTATCAGGCACTAGGTTTCTCTGGACCATCTCACTGTCCCCTAGTGAGACAAGGGTCATTTCTGCTGGTTCCCACCCACCTGAAACCAACTCCTCCCCAAGCGCTACACTGGCCAAAACCTGGGACGGTGCACCAGTGGTTGCCGGTGTACTTTTGGGGCATTTGGGGTCCCCCCTCACATGACCCACCTGGTCACATGCATAGCACTTATGTGGGGGACCACCTGCCACTGGCTTCCCTTTGGACAACCATGGCTTCTTGTCACTGGGGTGTCGGGAATCCTTACCCTGGGAATCAGTTTGGGGTCCTTTAGAGAACTCCCCCTGTTTGCCCTTACCCCCCCCTTTCTTCTGAGAGGGACCCTGCCCACCCTTGGCGTGGTCTCCCCCATACCTCTTTTGGACCCTGGTGCTCTCCCAGTGGTCCGCTTCCTGCGCAAGCTTCCTGGGGTCAGTCAGCTTGCTGTCAATGAGGTGCTGGCGCAGCTCTGGAAAACATAAACTGTACAAGTGCTCCCAAGCAATTAAATTGTAAAGCCCCTCATACGTGTTTACCTTACTGCCCTTCACCCAACCATCCAGTGACCTGCAAAATGAATCAACACATTCCAAACATGTTTGGGATTCCTTTCTCTTGTAGGATCTGAACTTCTCCTTGTGCTGCTCAGGGGTGAGACCATACCTGGTGAGTAAGGCCTCCTTCATGACAGGGTAGGTGAGACTCTGAGCATCCCCTAAGGCCGTCAGTGTGACCCTCCCCTCTGCTTCAAAATGCTTCCACAGGGCTGCCCCCCAATGAACTTCAGGGACCAGGTTCATGTGGAGAGCTGACTCATAACCCTTGAACCACAAGTAGATATCATCCTCCCTCTTATAATCCCTCACAAGGTCTTTTGGGATGTGTACCCTTCTCTCCAGCTGCACTGTAGGATTGCTGCCACCATCCCTAAAGGACTGGCTCCTCTGATCTAACTCCTTTAAGTTAAGCTCATGAGCCAGCTGCATCTTCCTTTCCTCAAGGACTGCTCTTCTCTCATCTCTTTATTTCTCCAGATTGATGTTCTGCAGCTCCAATTGGTATCCCCTCTCTGCCTGTCTGTCCTGCAACTCCTCAGGTGTCAGACCCTTGGATGAGACACTGCTACCTGCCCTGGAGACCTTCTCCCTGGACATAACAGGCCCACCCACAATACCATTGTGTACTGAACACTCTTCCTCATCCTCCTCATCTCCCTCATCCTCTGTGTGCCCTTCAGTGCTCTTGGCTGTCACCCAGGCCCTCAGCGCCATTTGCAGCTCCTCCTTCCTGGATGAGCTCTTAATGGGACAGTCAAAA
Organism: Pleurodeles waltl; assembly: GCF_031143425.1. NCBI lineage: Eukaryota > Metazoa > Chordata > Amphibia > Caudata > Salamandridae > Pleurodeles > Pleurodeles waltl. The sequence continues at coordinate 472,521,290 of NC_090436.1, forward strand.
CTTTTACAGAACTGCTTCAACTGAGCTTTGGTATAACTTTCCAATTTCTCAAGGTCAAAGTCAGCTCCAACTGATACATCTCCAAGTAGAGACATGATGAAAGGTAAAAAGAGTGCAAAGTTCCAAATGCAGAAACAAGTTCCCAAATGAAGTTCAAAGTCAATCAAGGATCAGCGAAAAAAAAAAAAGTGGACGTAGAGAAAAAACCACAAAAAGAGAAAAAGCAAAAATCTCAAGACAAGCAGTATGTGGTCACGTAGTGGTCTGATCTCAAACAGTAGTGTACACTTAAATACTGTGTGTCAAGTACAAATACAAGTCCAAATCCCAACCGCTGATCACCAATGTTAGAAATGGGGTCTTTGGTTGACAGTCAGGTTACCCCCTGTTCAAGCAAGGACCCTCACTCTAGTTAGGGTAAGAGAGAATCACCCTCAGCTAACCCCTGCTTACCCCCTTGGTAGCTTGGCAGAGCAGTAGGCTTAACTTCAGAGTGCTAGGTGTAAAGTATTTGTACCAACACACACAGTAACTTAATGAAAACACTACAAAATGACACAACACCAGTTTAGAAAATTAGGAAATATTTATCTAAACAAAACAAGACCAAAACGACAAAAATCCGACATATACAAGTCAAGTTATGAATTTTTAGAGATTAAACTCAAAAATAGCGCTTAGAAACAAAAATGCTTCGATGAGATGTTAACACGGCGTCGTGACGGAGTCGTTCCCAACAAGCCGACACCAGCGGCGCTGGACACGGAGTCGTGTAGACCCCCAAGTACAGTACCTTTGGTGAAGAGTGAAAACAAGCCGATGCGCGAAGTCGGGGATCGCGGCGTCTGTGCGAAACGTTGAATCCGTGCACTTCGAGCGGCATCGGTCACGATGTGGTGCGGCGACTTCAACGGAGTCGCGGACTTCAGCGGGGCTGCTGCGGCGTCGGGCCTGCGAAAAGCGTCGCGTTCCAGCGAAGGTCACGGCGTCGGGTGCAGGCGGCGTCACCTGTTCAGCAGCTGCGTCGGTCCGGAGTCGTCCGAAGTCGATTTCCTTGGATTTCCACCAGCTTTCCGTTCAAGGGCCCAGGACTGGATAGGGCACCACTTGTCAGAGCAGGAGACTCTCCAGAGACTCCAGGTGCTGGCAGAGAGAAGTCTTTGCTGTCCCTGAGACTTCAAACAACATGAGGAATGCTCTAACTCAAGCCCTTGGAGATTTCTTCACAAGATGGAAGGCACACAAAGTCCAGTCTTTGCCCTCTTACTCTGGCAGAAGCAACACTGCAGGAAAGCTCCACAAAGCACAGTCACAGGCAGGGCAGCACTTCTTCCTCAGCTATCAGCTCTTCTCCAGGCAGAGGTTCCTCTTGGTTTACAGAGGTGTTTTCTAAAGTCTGTAGATTTGGGTGCCCTTCTTATACCCATTTTAGTCTTTGAAGTCACCTTTCTTCAAAGGGGACTCACACCTACTTGTGAAATCCTGCCTTGCCCAGGCAAGGCCTCAGACACACACCAGGGGGTTGGAGCCAGCATTGTCAGAGGCAGGCACAGTCCTTTCAGATGAGAGTGACCACTCCACCCCTCCCTCCTAGCAGAGATGGCTAATCAGGAAATGCAGGTTACACCCCAGCCCCCTTTGTGTCACTGTCTGGTGCGAGGTGAAAAACAACCCAACTGTCAAACTGACCCAGACAGGGAATCCACAAACAAGGCAGAGTCACAGAATGGTTTAAGCAAGAAAATGCTCACTTTCTAATAGTGGCATTTTCAAACGCACAATCTTAAAATCAACTTTACTAAAAGATGTATTTTTTAATTGTGAGTTCAGGGACCCCAAACTCCACATGTCCATCTACTCTCTAGGGGAATCTACACTTTAGTCATATTTAAAGGTAGCCCCCATATTATCCTATGAGAGAGACAGGCCTTTTAACAGTGGAAAACGAAATTGGCAGTATTTCACTGTCAGGACATATAAACCACATTACTATATGTCCTACCGTATCCATACACTGCACCCTGCCCTTGGGGCTACCTAGGGCTTACCTTAGGGGTGCCTTACATGTAAGAAAAGGGAAGGTTTAGGCCTGGCAAGTGGGTACACTTGCCAAGTCGAATTTACAGTGTAAAAATACACTTACAGACACTGCAGTTACAGAGACATGATTACAGGGTTACTTGTGTGGGTGGCACAACCAGTGCTGCAGGCCCACTAGTAACATTTGATTTACAGGCCCTGGGCACCTCTAGTGCACTTTACTAGGGACTTAACAGTAAAACAAATATGCCAATCATGGAGAACCAATTACGTACACATTTTAAACAGGAGCACTTGCACTTTAGCACTGGTTAGCAGTGGTAAAGTGCCCAGAGTAAGAAAAACAGTAAAAGCAGAGTCCAGCACACATCAACAACCTGGGGAACAGAGGCAAAATGTTAAGGGAGACCACACCAAGGATGAAAAGTCTAACACATGTCCCCTCCAGCTAAAAATGGGGAGCAACTACCCAACCTCATGGGAGTTCTCATCACTCAGGTGGAAGAACCTGGACAGACCATCAGCATTGGCGTGCTCTGTACCAGGACGATGTTCCACCGTAAAGTCCATCCCCTGTAGGAAAATGGACCACCTCAACAGTTTTGGGTTCTCACCCCTCATTTGCATTAACCATCTGAGGGGCCTGTGGTCGGTCTGAACTCAGAAGTGAGTCCCAAACAAGTAGGGTCTTAGCTTCTTCAGTGCCCAGACCATAGCAAACGCTTCGCGTTCTATGGCACTCCACCTACGTTCTCTGGGTAGTAACCTCCTGCTAATGAAGGCTACGGGTGGATCTAGGCCCTCTTCATTAAGCTGTGAGAGTACTGCTCCAATACCATGCTCTGAGGCGTCTGTTTGCACAACAAACTCCTTGGAGTAGTCAGGTGCCTGCAGCGCAGGTGCTGTGCACATGGCAGCCTTCAGGGCATCAAAAGAGTTCTGGCAAGCCTCTGTCCAGATCACTTTCTTGGGTTGCTTCTTAGAAGTCAACTCACTTAAGGGGGTAACAATGGTACCATATCCCTTAACAAACCTCTGGTAATATCCTGTGAGACTTAAAAAGGCTCTCACTTCAGTCTGGGTCTTGGGAGGCTCCCAAGCCAGAATCGTGTCAATCTTAGGCTGTAGGGGTGCCACCTGGCCACTCCCCACCTCGTGTCCTAAGTACACCACAGAACCCTGCCCTATTTGGCACTTGCTCGCCTTAATAGTGAGTCCTGCCTTCTGCAGGGCCTCTAACACTCTCCAGAGGTGTTGCAGGTGTTCCTCCCATGTGGAACTAAACACAGCAATGTCATCCAGGTAGGCGGCACTGAACTCATCCAGTCCTGCCAACACCTGGTTGACCAACCTCTGAAAGGTGGCAGGGGCGTTCTTCATCCCAAAGGGCATCACATTGAAGTGGAAGTGCCCATCTGGGGTAGAGAATGCTGACCTCTCCTTTGCTCCCTCAGTTAAGGCAATCTGCCAGAACCAAGATGTTAAATCAAACGTACTGAGGTACTTGGCAGCTCCAAACCGATCAATGAGCTCATCAGCTCGGGGGATGGGGTGTGCGTCAGTCTTGCTGACCGCATTGAGACCCTGGTAGTCCACACAGAACCTAAGTTCTGGAGTGGCACCAGGAGCAGCAGCCTTTGGGACCAATACCACTGGGCTGGCCCAAGGACTGCTGGAGTGCTCAATGACCACTAGGGTTAACATTTTGGAGACTTCCTCCTTAATGCAAGCCCTGACCCTGTCAGTCACCCTGTAAACCTTATGTTTAACAGGTGTACTGTCCCCAGTGTCCACATCATGTGTGCACAGGTGTGTGACTCCTGGGATCAGGGAAAACAGCGAGGCGAACTGTCCCAACACGTGGCGACAGTCCCTCTGCTGTTCCTCAGTCAGGGAGGGGGAGAGGATCACTCCCTCCACAGACCCATCTTTCTCTCCTGCAGACAGGAGGTCAGGAAGAGGCTCACTCTCTTCCTCCACCCCGTCATCTGTCGCTAGGAGCATGGATAGCTCAGTTCGCTCAAAGTGTGGTTTGAGGCGGTTGACATGTAGGACCCTCAAAGGGTTCCTGGGGGATTGCAAGTCTACCAGATAGGTGACCTCGCTCTTTCTTTCCACCACCTCAAAAGGCCTAGTCCACTTATCTTGGAGAGCCCTAGGCTCCACTGGTGCCATGACCCACACTTTTTGTCCAGGCTGAAACTCAACCAGAGTGGCATTCTGGCCGTACCACCGTTTCATATCCTCCTGGCTTGCTTCCAGGTTCTCCTGACCGAGACTCCTGAAGTGGGCAGTCTGGTTTCTTAGTGCCACCATGTAGCTAAATACATCCTGGGGTGGTTTACTAGGAGCTTGCTCCAAAGCCTCCTTCACCAGACTGAGCGGTCCTGTCACAGGGTGGCCATAGATGAGCTCAAAGGGGCTAAAGCCAAGTCCCTTTTGAGGCACCTCCCTGTAAGCGAACAGAAGGCATGGCAAGAGGACGTCCCACTTACGCCTCAAGGTCTCTGACAGGCCCTGAATCATGCCTTTCAAGGTGCGGTTGAATCTCTCAACCAGACCATTACTTTGGGGGTGGTAAGGGGTGGTGAACTTGTAGGTTACCCCACACACCTTCCACAGAGACTTCATATAAGTGGATATGAAGTTTGTACCTCTATCAGATACCACTTCCTTGGGGAACCCCATACGGGTAAAAACTCCCATCAAGGCATGTCCCACCACGGGGGCAGTGACCGTCCTTAGAGGAATGGCTTCTGGGTACCGGGTGGCATGGTCCACCAAGACCAGGACCAGGATGAACCTGTTGCCCATGGCTGTCTTGGGATCCAGAGGCCCCACAATGTCAATTCCTACCCTTTCAAAGGGAGTACTGACTACCGGTAAAGGTTGGAGTGGAGCTTTGCATTTCCTCCCACTCTTGCCACTTGCCTGACAAGTCTGACAAGACCTACAATAAGCAGCTGACTGCTTGTGCATCAAGGGCCAGTAAAAGTGGGAGTCAAGCCTCTTATAGGTCTTGTCCTGCCATAGATGTCCTGCCAGAGGCACATCATGAGCCAAACCCAGTAGGAAGGCCCTGAAGCACTGGGGTACCACCAGCATATGAGCTGATCCAGGCTCAGGAACCTTAGGCTCACTATACAGGAGGACATCCTCCCAATATATCAGGTGAGTACTTGGCGCCTCGACAGCCGCCTGGGCTGCAGCCTGCTGCCGCAGCCCCTCAAGAGTAGGGCACTCCTTCTGCGCTGTGCAGAATGCTTCCCTGGTGGGTCCCCCTTCCTGCTGCCACTGTGACAGCTCAGGGACCCCCCCCAGTTCAGCCACCTGCTCCCCTGTAGGTTCCGGGGCGTCACCCTCAGACTCCGCCTCCTCCCGGACCATGGGAACCTCGGGGGCCGGTTTCCCGCGTCACCTGCCCTTCCTCCTCTTGGTGGTCCCCTGGGCCACTGTTTCAGGCTCCAGGGGCTCTTGACTACCCTGATTGGCTGCCATAGACCGGGTGGATACGCATACCCACCCAGGCAGACCCAACATCTCCAAGTGAGACCTGCGTTCCACCTCCTTCCAAGGGGAATCCTCCAGGTCGTTACCTAGCAAACAATCAACAGGCATGGTTGGACTCACAGCTACATTCCAGGAACCTGAGACCCCCCCCGTTCAAAGGGAACCTGCGCCACTCTGCAGAGGCGCTCAGATTAGTCTACTGCAACTACTTGGTGAAGTACCCGGGGATCAATCTGCTCTTCAGACACCAGGTGACTCCTCACTGTAGTCACACTGGCTCCTGTGTCTCTCAGAGGCTCCACCCTCTGTCCATTGATGGTCACCCATTGCCTGTATTTCTTAGTGTTATCAGGCACTAGGTTTCTCTGGACCATCTCACTGTCCCCTAGTGAGACAAGGGTCATTTCTGCTGGTTCCCACCCACCTGAAACCAACTCCTCCCTAAGCGCTACACTGGCCAAACCCTAGGACGGTGCACCAGTGGGTGCCGGTGTACTTTTGGGGCATTTGGGGTCCCCCCTCACATGACCCACCTGGTCACATGCATAGCACTTACGTGGGGGACCACCTGCCACTGGCTTCCCTTTGGACAACCATGGCTTCTTTTCACTGGGGGGTTGGGAATCCTTACCCTGGGAATCAGTTTGGGGTCCTTTAGAGAACTCCCCCTGTTTGCCCTTACCCCCCCTTTCTTCTGAGAGGGACGCTGCCCACCCTTGGCGTGGTCTCCCCCATACCTCTTTTGGACCCTGGTGCTCTCCCAGTGGTCCGCTTCCTGCGCAAGCTTTCTGGGGTCAGTCAGCTTGCTGTCAATGAGGTGCTGGTGCAGCTCTGGAAAACATAAACTGTACAAGTGCTCCCAAGCAATTAAATTGTAAAGCCCCTCATACGTGTTTACGTTACTGCCCTTCACCCAACCATCCAGTGATCTGCAAAAAGAATCAACACATTCCAACCATGTTTGGGATTCCTTTCTCTTGTAGGATCTAAACTTCTCCTTGTACTGCTCGGGGGTGAGACCATACCTGGTGAGTAAGGCCACCTTCATGACAGGGTAGGTGAGACTCTGAGCATCCCCTAAGGCCGTCAGTGTGTCCCTCCCCTCTGCCTCAAAATGCTTCCACAGGGCTGCCCCCCAATGAGCTTCAGGGACCAGGTTCATGTAGAGAGCTGACTCATAACCCTTGAACCACAAGTAGATGTCATCCTCCCTCTTATAATCCCTCACAAGGTCTTGTGGGATGTGTACCCTTCTCTCCGGCTGCACTGTAGCATTGCTGCCACCATCCCTACTGGACTGGCTCCTCTGATCTAACTCCTTTAAGTTAAGCTCATGAGCCAGCTGCATCTTCCTTTCCTCAAGGACTACTCTTCTCTCATCTCTTTCTTTCTCCAGATTGAGCTTCTGCAGCTCCAATTGGTATGCCCTCTCTGCCTGTCTGTCCTGCAACTCCTCAGGTGTCAGACCCTTGGATGAGACACTGCTACCTGCCCTGGAGACCTTCTCCCTGGACATAACAGGCCACCCACAATACCATTGTGTACTGAACACTCTTCCTCATCCTCCTCATCTCCCTCATCCTCTGTGTGCCCTTCAGTGCTCTTGGCTGTCACCCAGGCCCTCAGCGTCTTTTGCAGCTCCTCCTTCCTGGATGAGCTCTTAATGGGACAGTCAAAACTTTTACAGAACTGCTTCAACTGAGCTTTGGTATAACTCTCCAATTTCTCAAGGTCAAAGTCAGCTCCAACTGATGCATCTCCAAGTAGAGACATGATGAAAGGTAACAAGAGTGCAAAGTTCCAAATGCAGAAACAAGTTCCCAAATGAAGTTCAAAGTCAATCAAGGATCAGCGAAAAAAAACAAAGTGGACGTAGGGAAAAATCCACAAAAAGAGAAAAAGCAAAAATCTCAAGACAAGCAGTATGTGGTCACGTAGTGGTCTGAACTCAAACAGTAGTGTACACTTAATTACTGTATGTCAAGTACAAATACAAGTCCAAATCCCAACCGCTGATCACCAATGTTAGAAATGGGGTATTTGGTTGACAGTCAGGTTACCCCCTGTTCAAGCAAGGACCCTCACTCTAATCAGGGTAAAAGAGAATCATCCTCAGCTAACCCCTGCTTACCACCTTGGTAGCTTGGCAGAGCAGTAGGCTTAACTTCAGAGTGCTAGGTGTAAAGTATTTGTACCAACACACACAGTAACTTACTGAAAACACTACAAAATGACACAACACCAGTTTAGACAAATAGGACATATTTATCTAAACAAAACAAGACCAAAACGACAAAAATCCAACATATACAAGTCCAGTTATGAATTTTTAGAGATTAAACTCAAAAATAGCGCTTAGAAACAAAAATGTTTCGATGAGATGTTATCACGGCGTCGTGACGGAGTCGTTCCCAACATGCCGACACCAGCGGCGCCGGACACGGAGTCGTGTAGACCCCCAAGTACAGTACCTTTGGTGAAGAGTGAAAACAAGCCGATGCGCAAAGTCGGGGATCGCGGCGTCTGTGCGAAACGTTGAATCCGTGCACTTCGAGCGGCATCGGTCACGACGTGGTGCGGCGACTTTCACGGAGTCGCGGACTTCAGCGGGGCTGCTGCGGCGTCGGGCCTGCGAAGAGTGTCGCGTTCCAGCAAAGGTCACGGCGTCGGGTGCAGGCGGCTTCACCGGATTCAGCAGCGGCGTCGGTCCGGAGTCGTCCGAAGTCGATTTCCTTGGATTTCCACCAGCTTTCCTTTCAAGGGCCCAGGACTGGATAGGGCACCACTTGTCAGAGCAGGAGACTCTCCAGAGACTCCTGGTGCTGGCAGAGAGAAGTCTTTGCTGTCCCTGAGACTTCAAACAACAGGAGGCAAGCTCTAACTCAAGCCCTTGGAGATTTCTTCACAAGATGGAAGGCACACAAAGTCCAGTCTTTGCCCTCTTACTCTGGCAGAAGCAGCAGTGCAGGAAAGCTCCACAAAGCACAGTCACAGGCAGGGCAGCACTTCTTCCTCATCTATCAGCTCTTCTCCAGGCAGAGGTTCCTCTTGGTTCCAGAAGTGTTTTCCAAAGTCTGTAGATTTGGGTGCCCTTCTTATACCCATTTTAGTCTTTGAAGTCACCTTTCTTCAAAGGGGACTCACACCTACTTGTGAAATCCTGCCTTGCCCAGGCAAGGCCTCAGACACACACCAGGGGGTTGGAGCCGGCATTGTCAGAGGCAGGCACAGTCCTTTCAGATGAGAGTGACCACTCCACCCCTCCCTCCTAGCAGAGATGGCTAATCAGGAAATGCAGGTTACACCCCAGCCCCCTTTGTGTCACTGTCTGGTGCGAGGTGAAAAACAACCCAACTGTCAAACTGACCCAGACAGGGAATCCACAAACAAGGCAGAGTCACAGAATGGTTTAAGCAAGAAAATGCTCACTTTCTAAAAGTGGCATTTTCAAACGCACAATCTTAAAATCAACTTTACTAAAAGATGTATTTTTTAATTGTGAGTTCAGGGACCCCAAACTCCACATGTCCATCTACTCTCTAGGGGAATCTACACTTTAGTCATATTTAAAGGTAGCCCCCATATTATCCTATGAGAGAGACAGGCCTTTTAACAGTGAAAAACGAAATTGGCAGTATTTCACTGTCAGGACATATAAACCACATTACTATATGTCCTACCGTATCCATACACTGCACCCTGCCCTTGGGGCTACCTAGGGCTTACCTTAGGGGTGCCTTACATGTAAGAAAAGGGAAGGTTTAGGCCTGGCAAGTGGGTACACTTGCCAAGTCGAATTTACAGTGTAAAAATACACTTACAGACACTGCAGTTACAGAGACATGATTACAGGGTTACTTGTGTGGGTGGCACAACCAGTGCTGCAGGCCCACTAGTAACATTTGATTTACAGGCCCTGGGCACCTCTAGTGCACTTTACTAGGGACTTAACAGTAATACAAATATGCCAATCATGGAGAACCAATTACGTACACATTTTAAACAGGAGCACTTGCACTTTAGCACTGGTTAGCAGTGGTAAAGTGCCCAGAGTAAGAAAAACAGTAAAAGCAGAGTCCAGCACACATCAACAACCTGGGGAACAGAGGCAAAAAGTTAAGGGAGACCACACCAAGGATGAAAAGTCTAACACCTTTACTATAGTCTTACTCTCCCAGTGATTCTGCACACCCTACAGTTGTCAAGGGGTGAATTCGTGATTTGCATTCCACTTTCTTAGTATATGGTTTTTGCTGCCCCTAGACCTATTTTCTCCCATTGCCTTCTATAGCATTTTCTATTGTTTGCACTATCCTATGTGTAATTACTTACCTTATTTTGGTGTCTAGTGTATATATTGTGTATAATACTTACCTCCAGAAGGAGTATTGCCTCTAATATATTTTTGGTACTGTGTCACCCAAGTAAACTACCTTTATTTTTGGTAACACTGAGTATTGTCTTTGCTTGTGTATAAGTACTGTGTGACTATAAGTGGCATTGCAGGAGCTTTGCATGTCTCCTATTTCAGCTTAAGTTGCTCTGCTATAGCTACCTCCATCAGCCTAAGCTGCTAGAACACAACCACATTTCACTAATAAGGGATAACTGGACCTGGTTTAAGGTGTAAGTACCCAAGGTACCCACTACAAACCAGGCCAGCCTCCTACAGGGCAGAGATGGAACAGAGAGGGGAGAGTGAATAAGACTCATCTCACAGTAGGGGGGGGAAGCAAACAAAAGGCTGTGGAAAGACTAAAGGACGCAGAGATGGGAAGAAGCTGCGAGAATGCCATGCAAAAGAGGAGACTAGTAAGGCAACGAGAGAAGAAAGGATCAGTGTCACAGGAGATTGGGAAAAGCAGGACGAATATGTCTCCTGAGGAAGGCAGCCTCACGTTGATGGCACCATCTCGGTGAACCTGACAAAAAGAGAACAAAGGAAAAGACATTACCAGAAACTAATGATGGACTATATCTTGCAAGCAACACAAGAGTGTTACTAAGGGCATTTTGTGTGTGTTTGGAATTAACCCATTAAAAGCTATAATTCACAAAACAGACAAGCCTCCGAACCTTATTTCTGACCGTCTCTTCACAGGACCTCATTTGCCATAACACCACTGAAGGACCGGTTCAGAAAGGCGAGCGGTGTGCACGCCTCTCCCACGGTTTACATTTGTTTTGTTAACAAGCTGTGGTGATGAACCTGTGTGTTTGGAGTGATACTGAACCTAAATACTGAAAGCAGCTTCACGGGCACCTCAAAACTTGATAAAGGATTAAACAAGCATCTAAAAATATCTAGCACAGGCTTTGAGAACGCTGGATGGCAAACACTCGAATAACTGAGTATCTTCACATTTGAACACTGCATTTATCATAATCTCTTGGGAGGACTGATGCAGACAGACATTATGCCCTCAACCCCCACAGTTTAAATGTGTTTGGTTGGCAAACACTAGGAATTCACCTGGGTGCTTATTCTGGGACCGGATTTAATGAAACAGCATGCCAATCAACACAAATATTATTTCTTCCTGTTAATGTGTGCCAATTAAGACTTGAAATACGTGTCTAAGATTATTAATGCACGGATGTGACAATACTGTGTTGCAAACACTTAGAGCGACTGTGAGAATCAACACTATTGATGACTGCATTTATCGTAATGCCTGTTTTGGACGATTTCTGCAAGCAGTGTGCCCGCCTTCAACAATGTTAAATGCAAAATATTTGTAGCCACTAACAGCATCTAAAAGTTTAATCCTGTTATTTTCCCTCCTATCCCGTATTTTTATTGATTGCTTTTCGTATAATTAGTTAATCTTCCAAACCTATATATTAATTTGTTTTATTATGAAATTCCTATTTCTGTACACAAGCAAAATATTCAAACTTGTCAGAAATAAAAGGTGCGCATTAAGGCATTACGAAACATCTGAATATCGTTATTTCACTGCTTTCTTGGTTTATAGAGCTGGTAGCTGCACTTTATTTCAGAACAGCTGAGACTGACCAATTGAAGATTTTATGAACTTCAAAGACTGATGTGAATGCCCTGGAAGAAGTAGCCACGGACATAAAGGTATTAAAAGGGGTAACAGATTTGAACCTGCATAATCTGCTTGCTATGATGATGAGCAGTCCATTTTGCTAAAGGGCTAGAACTGCAGTTCTTGTGAGAACATACTGTTGGCGTTCTAGCATTAATGAGATATTTTGTGATTAACAGCTATGTATGTGCATTTATGCAGCTGCAGCAGGTTTCTGTTCTTATTATAGTGGTGTTATGCCTGTTGAAATGCTATATTGCTCAGGTAGTGCTGAAAGCTCCGCTAAGGAGAAGAAAGTAGCTGATATGCAATTACCGGATGTGGAGCAATATTAAAGAGACATATTGCAAATGACTTTTGAGAAACAAGAATGTTCGCACATAATTAGTTTCTTTTTTAATATCAAACGCCAGTTAAGAACTTCTAAAGAACGCGATGAAACATTATCTCTTTCTTTCATTTGCATATATGTTTACGATATTTTCGGAACTGTAAGTGGTATTGTTAACCCTGTCATCGCTGAATTTTCCGGCACTGATTGGCTACTGCGAGCTTTACATTGTGTACACTGGCGAGGCACCACTTTAATTTGTGGTACATTTTACATTACCGGCCTGTGAGTAAAGGCAGATATTGAATATATCCAAAATCATCAGGTAGTCTCGTTTTTCTTTTCGTTTGTGATTGCTGAAGAAAAAAAAAATGGGTCTTTCATTCATTGTTCCTTCCTCCTTTAGTGAAATAGTTTATGTGGGACTTCAGGGCCTCTGTTACTTGGGGAAGGTCAGAAGAGGCGCTTCTGTTCCAATAGCATACTTCATTGAAAAACACGGGCGAGGCACAGGATGCTCATGCAGTCATGAGGACGTGATCTGACGCTGAGCAGGCCTGCTTGGTCACTGCTAGCTCACTCATTCTAATTCACTTTCCATGTATTGATCACCTACCTCTCGATGCTCCTCGAGATGCCATTCTGCGGCCACAGGAGCGTGGTCTACATAACCTCAACGTATGGTGCAGCAGAGACAAGTGGTTGCTTCAGATCTTTGGGCACGTGTGCTTGTGCTTCAAACAGTGCATACACCTGTTGATCCAAAAGGAGTTGGCCAAGGCTTTCCAGGTAGGCTAAACACCAGGAAAGGCATGACATATGCATGCATTTCACTAATTAAATCAAGCAAATTTTAAAAGGCAAGCTCACAAACCAACCAAACTAATGGGTGTGGTTAAAAGCCCACAGAGAGATTACACTAGGGACAGAGCGCTTGTGAGTGGCTTCTTGCACCATCACGTCAGGACAATCTCTCAAAGGTTTAGTAAGTTTTGCATGCACCCTCCATCACTTTGGGAAAAAATTGCAGGGGAAACTTTGACATGGCTTTCTTTCAAAACAAAAGTTTAACATTCAGGCCCAGATTCAGGCACCTTTCAAACAATGCAGCGTAGCACCCAAACTTGCTGTGCTGCTTTGTGACAGGGAAATAGCTACAGAGATATGGCACTTTCATCTGCCTAATGCCAGCGCAAAATTCAGCTGCTGAGCACCACACACACACACCTTTGCGCCACAGTGCGTCGGTGTCTGAGTGGGCTTAGCATAGGTTTTGTACTGGAAGGGTGCCCTTCCAGTACAAAATACTATGGTTAGACTAAATTTAAAACTGTTCTTCCTTTGCATGTGTGCTGTACAGTGCAGCGCACATGCAAAATCAGAAAAAAGGAGCAATGAAAGGATTTCTCCTTTGAACGCCAGCTTTCAATTTGCATTATGTTTTTACACATAACCCTGTCTACTATTGTTAGTAGATAGGGTCTTGCATCAAAAACCATTGATGGTAGCATGGGAATGGCCATACACCAACCATGGAATGTTCCCCAGACACAAAGTAATGCAAAGCAGCACTTCGCGCTGATTTGTGTTAATTTTTCTACAAACTAATGCAATACCATTTTTTTATGCTGGTTCGTAAATCTAAAAAAAAAAAAAAGCATCAGGTCTGCGCAAAAAAGTAACACAAACTTGATGCAAACCCTTTCTAAATCTGGCCCATAGTTTCTTCCTCTCAACCTTCCTGTTGCTCTGTTTGCCTAACGATTAAGTCCCCACGGTTGGATTGTGTCTGCACGTGGATTTGTCTTGGTTGTTTGAATTTCAGGAGGATTACTGGCACTGTCTCTTCCCATTCAGCCATGCCAGCCACAGATCCTGCCCACATCTTCTGCACCTCATAGAAGCATTTATCTGACACTCTGCCACCTTGCTAGCTGCACTGGAGTTTCCTGGAGTGCACGTGACACTAGAGTTTTCTGTCGATGAGCGCAGTACTCGTGCCTAATTTGCAAATGAATAAGCGGTGGGCCCAAAGTTTTGTTCGGAAGCCCACAACCAGTATTACCAACTATGTATTACCAACTATGATGGCTGCGTAGTCTTCATTACGCTTTATGCCTTTTTATTCCATCAGACACTCCCGATGTCTTTACCCCACTCCTCCCTTTGTCACTGTTTTTCCACCTTTCTTTCCCTCCTGTGTGCTTTTCTCTCTCTTCATCTGGATCAAGGTGTGTTGTAGAAATAGGCGCCAGTCCACAAAAATGTGTGCCGTTTGGCCCCCCACTTGGGACCACCAGCTCAAACTAAGCACTGACGATACAAGACACATTTTCCATGTTTCTTTTTGGCACTGCAGCCGCCCAGGTAGGTGTTTTCTTACGCCGCATCTCTGTAATCTGCAGAAGGAGCAGGAATGCAGACAACAGTATATGACTACACCTCATTCAATCATACATAGAACATATGCATCCTCAATCCATTCAGAAAACTTTACACTCAAATTATTGCATTGCATTTTGTTTTAAACATGATGATGGTATATACTGCAGCTACCCTAGACGGTGTCCAGATAATAAAACAGAAACCATGTTTTTGAGTGAGCAACCAAGGGAACTATCAACAGAGGACAGAAAAGTCTTAAAACGCTTGTCAAATCGTAGATGATCCGACTATAGGGCTAGGAACAAAGGAAAGCGATTCAGTACTTAAGAGACAAGGAAAGGAATGCCCTGGCCCAGTGCAAATTATATGGATCTTGGGAATAAGAAGTAGCATTTGATAAGAGAAACTCCGTACATGGGAGGTCTGATGGAGAGCAAGTGTAGAGTGCAGGTAGCAGGGGTCTGAACAATACAGAGCTCTATGGTAAATGCAAAGGGCCTTGAAAATGAGGCGCTGCTCAACAGATAGCCTGTGAAGCTGCACTAAGTCACTGGACTTAGGAGAGAAGCACACACAGCGGTTTGAGAAGAAGCCGAGCAGCAGTATCCGGGCCCAACTGCAATCGTTGATTACTGACTTTTTGGTAGGCCAGCGTACAGAGAGCTGGCGTAATCCACTTTCGGTGAAACAACAGCATGAACAACTGTTTTGCTGCAGTGAACGGGGAGGCGATGGTTAACCTTTCCAATCATTCTGAGATAAAAGAAGCAGTTAAAGTTATTGTAATGGTGAGAAGAAACGATTCTGCTCTAATAAGAAAAGATAACTGAAAGTCAAAATAGACTACTAGATCCTTAACGAAGTGAGTTGGAACAGGAGGGAGACCTAACTCAGCAGTTCACCAAATAGATATTCAGATAACAAAATAACTACCAAATGTCACAATCTCAGTCTTATCTGAATTTAGTTTCGTAAGGTTGCTGCTCATTCAGTGATCAACCTTGATAGGCAGGCAAAGGAGTTGGTTTGATGGTGCTGGGGGGCCTTATCCATGCACAAAAGCATTTGCAAATTAAGTTACACTTTAGTTTATTTTTCTCTGTCTCTGACCAGCAGACGATAGTTTACTTGTGTTTTGGCTACGATTATGTAATTTGATAGATCAGTATTTCGTATGAAAAGGGCTCTGTTCAGTTCTAGATTCCAGTGCATTACAACTCATAATGAAGTTACTTAGGTTTTCTGCTCGTTCTGGTAGGTTGGATTGTTTTTTTCGTCTTGAAGAAGCAAAGTGGATTCTTGATTTATTCTCCTGAATACTTCAGAGATTTTTCTTCCTTTTTTTGGTCTTTTGACTGTAGGAATTTATTTTGTAATAGTCTTGTCTTCTAACCTTACTATGTGATCATTATTATATCGCAACCTTAAAGAATCCGAAGAGGCAGAGGGAATCAGAAGTCCCTTCTCAGTGGAAAGTAGCGGACCATACCTACAGCTTTATTAAGTCCTGCACTCAACACATACTCTGTATGGACATCAAGTAACAAAAATACAAGGTTGTATTACAAGTGACCTTATTGCACTGATTAAATGATAGGATGGGTTCTCTAGTTGGGAGTGGCTTTCACACTGTCCAAGAGGGACCCTCACTCTTATCAGCATAAGGGAGTCACACAGCTAAGATAACCCTTGCTCAGCACTTTGGTAGCTTGGTCTGAGCAGTCTGGCTTATCTCAGAGGCAATGTGTAAAGTATTTGTACACACACAATGAAAACACTGCAAAGGTACTCCAATATTTATCTGAGTAAAACAAGACCAAAACAACAACAATCCAACATAAACAAGTAAAGATACAAACTTTCAAAGATAAAATCCTAGTATAGCACTTAGAAACACATTAGCTTCAATTGGGGCTATCACAGTGTCTTGGCGGAGTTGTTCCCAACAGTCTGACAGCACTCACAAGAGAGTGACTATGGCCACTGAGCCTTGTAGACCCCCGTTACTGTACCTTGGAAAACCATGAGGAAACAAATACGTGACAGGGAGTCAAGTAGGTGAGGTGTCGCTGGTGCAAGTGTGGCGTCGTTCCTTACTGCCACTTACTGCTAGGCAAGGGAGGGTAAGCATTGGTTCTTTACAGCTCCAGAGGAGGTGATGCGGCATTGGCAGTGAGGCGTCAGTTCCCAAAGACAAGGCAGTGGGTCGATGAACCAAGATGCGAGGCATTGACATTGCAGTGTCGCGACCACACCACAGAGCCACAAGTGCTGCAGTGGAGTTGGAGTCAGGTGCCACAGATGTCGGCAACGTGGCACTCTGTATTCATGCTGTGGTGGGACTTCAGCAGTGCTGCTGCAGCATCAGGCCTGCATTGTAGGTTGCAGATTTTGAACTCAGTGGGACCCACAGTTCGGCTGCAGGCAGCAGCACAGGGTGAGAGAGCAGCACCGGTTCCGAAGTCATTCTGGAAATTGATTCACTAATTTCTTCCTTGTTGCACCAGAACTCACTCTCAAGGACCCAGTAACATGGTTTGCACCATTTTGCAAGACAGGACTCCCTGCAATAGAGCCCAGGCACTGGCAGGTGAAGTCCTTGATGTCCCTTAGATTTGTTAACAGGAGGCAAGCTCAGTCCAAGCCTTAGGAGAAACTTTGGAAGCAGGATGTTCGGAAGCCACGTCCAGTTCTTTCACTCCCAGGACAGAAGCTCCGAGCAACACTCCAGCGCAACAAAGAAGAAGGCAGAGTGGCAGTCCCTCCTACAGCATCCAACTCTTCTTCCTGGCAGAATTCCATCTATGTGGTGTCAAAGGTCCAGTACTTATACCCATTTATGTCTTTGAAGTAGGCAAACTTCAAAGAGAAGTCTTTGTAGTGCACAAGACCCTGCCTTTCCCTGCCTTGGCCCCAGACACACTCCAGGGGGTGTGAGACTGCTTTGTGTGAGGACAGGCACGGCCCTGTTCAGATGCAAGTGTCAGCTCCTTCCATCACTCTAGCTCAGGAAGACCCATCAGCCTGGTGATGGGCCATCAGGATATGTAGGGCACACCTCAGCTCCCATTGTTTTACTGTTCAGAGTGAATGCACAAACAGCCCAACTGCCATCCTGATGTAGACGTGTATTCCACAGACAGGCAGGCACATACAATGGTTAAGAAAGCAAATGTGGCATTCTAAATGTGGCATTTTCAAACCTACAGTTCAAAAATCAACTTCACCAAAAGATTCATTTTAAATTGTGAGTTCAGGGACCCCAAACTCCAAATCTCTATCTGCTCCCAATGGGAAATTGCACTTAAAATATATTTTAAGGCAATCCCCATGTTACTCTACGGGAGGCATAGGCCTGGCAATAGTGAAAACTGAATGTAGCAGTATTTCACTATCAGGACATGAATAACACACCAATACATCTCCTCCCTATTAAATACAATGCACCCTGCTCGTGAGGCTGCCTTGGGCCTACCTAAGGGGCGACTTACATGTAACAAAAAGGGAAGGTTTGGGCCTGGCAAGTGAGTGCACTTGCCAGGTTGAAATAGCAGTTTAAAACTGCACAGACACTGCAGTGGCAGGGCTATTTGTGTGGGTGGCAGAATCAGTGCTGCAGGTCCAATAGTAGCATTTGATTTACAGAACCTGGGCACACATAGTGCACTTTACTAGTGATTACTGGTTGGTAAATTAAGTATGTCAATCACGGATAAACCAATCACCAACACCATTTAGACAGGGAGCATGTGCACTTTAGCACTGGTTGGCAGTGGTAAACTGCATAGAGTCCTAAAGCCAACAAAAGCAGGTCAGAACAAACAGGGAATCTTTCTGACTCAATATGTCCTCCTGCTTTCTGGCATGCATGGTTTTGTTCCACATAAACATCTGCTACAATTTTAGAGTCTTTGTTTCTGCATTATGTCCAAATAACCATTCCCTCTCTCTGTTGTGATCATTTTATTAACGCTTAATTATAAAACTCTAGTTGCTACAACATTTAGCACACCTTTGCAGCATGTTGCCATCTGTTATGGGGTGGGTGTTGCTATAATCATGATATAATTGGCAAATTTTAATCTAGGGCAGCAACTGAACCCAAGTCTCCTTTTTTCAAGGTCCGTGTTTTAGCCATTAGACAATACATAAGGACTTGTATTCCAATGTGAAAGTGATCCCATTGTGGTCAATGGTTACTACCTAATGGCAGCTAGTGTGGTGTGTAGACTTTACCACACAACCCTTACCACACAGTCATTTGTCATCACACAGGTAAGTAGCACACAGGCCAGACTTTACCACTGGCTGAAAAGTAGAGTAGTGAAACTAATAAAACGCTCACTCAGGACAAATTCTTTGACTAATATATATATATACTGAAAAATCCAAGGGTCACAAAGACTTTATAGCTAGGTTTTCACTTTACACGCAGAAAACCATAGAAATTCAGCTATTATAGTTAGAGTTATTTCACTATATAACTGTAATTCGTGCCCCAAGGTAACTATAACATGCACCCCCACCATGCACAATTTTGTCAGCACTAATTTTATTGGAAATGTTGCAGTTGTATTATGAATCATGTCATTGAAGATTTCATTACTGATGTAATATGTGGAGTAAGTTGCAGTACATGGCAAGGGCGTGAGTGATAGTTACCTTGGGGCAGGAGTTGTAGTATATTTAAATAAATAGAACTATAATGGCTACATTTCTCAGTTTTCTTTTTTAATATTAAGTAATATTAAATTACCTTACGTTAATCCAACCTTGGTCATGCACAGCTGCGAGACTGGCCTGCTGCCAGGCCCTGTGGTCAAGTCCCTGTAGGCATCCAATCTCTTGCAAGCAGTGCCTTCCATCAAATGGATGGGGTTTCTAAGTCATTTTGTGCATTTGCATACTTGTAGTAGTTAAAAGGAAGATCAATGTGCTCTGTTCTCAACAGGACATGAAAACACCCACTTGTCACAGTCACTACAGACGATATTGTGCTCCAAAGAGCTATGATACATTCTCCTCCTTCAATGATTTCAGATAATGTTTCAAGGTAGAACTGCAGACAAAACACATTTGCTTTGTCAGGGCCAAAAGCAATAGGTTAGGATGATTTGTACTTCAACTGGGGCTCCTGCTTTGTTTATATTTGTAAGTGCTTCGTATTTAACTTTTATTTCTGTGAAATGAGTATCACTGCTAGAATTGATCATGACCTGCTTGGAAGAGGCACAGTTATGAGCAAAATGTCCACCCAACTGGAGTACTTTCAACTCAGATAATTACTAAGTGCTACCTCATTGGGTAAAATGTTAATATTCTACACTACAGCTGCGTAAAGGACCCCAAGTTTTTTTTGTTTTGTTTTTTAAATCTGTTTATTGATTTATTTCACATAACCGTCCGGATATGCATCCAGGTACAACATTACTGTGCACTTAATGTACCAACATAGTTTAATACAACCCATAACAAGCAAAATACCTGTATTCAACTAAAAGTGAAACAAAAGGAGATACAGGAACATACAGAAATGTAGTATAGAAACTGTTCATGAGAGATCTCGCGCGGGAGGGCAGGGGCATCCCAAATGGGGGGGGGGGACAGGAAGGAAGGGGGGAGAGACCGTAGTGGGGCGACATGTGAGAGTAGCAGAGCGGGAAACACGTTGTGAATGCTCATGGTGAGGTTGTAAACTGCTTCATGGTCTGAGCCGGGGGATATATATATATATATATATATATATATTTATTTTTTTGTCCCCCTTTTTATGTATATGTTTACATATACGGACAATTACAATGGTTCCCAGCATGTGAAATGTGAGGCAGTATCTGTGTGGTACTTAGGTAACATCTTGGGCGTTTGCAATGCATACTTCATGTTCTCCATGCCACACCATCTTGTGAGCATGTGTACCATATGAAGACAGAGCTGCTGCAGCCTCAAGGTGGCCGAGTGTCATCCTTATTTTCCAGTCAGATAATGAAGGAATACCATGTGTCCACCCCTTTAATCAACACCCGTCTATCTTGGAGAAAGTGCAGCACTTGCGCCTCTGCTCTAGTCCAAGCAACAGCTCACTGGTGCGTGTCAGGCACACTAGGCGCCTTCCACTGCATCGCCAGGAGGCGCTTAAATAACACAAATGCTAAGTCGATACATCTATGTACCTGTTTCCCACCTTTGGGTCTTGGGCGGATCCCCAGTAAGCAAGATCCAGGCATGGGAGATAGCAGATGGCACAGCTTTTTGGCAGTCATTGAAGTTATGTTTTGCCATGCGCGCAGCACCGGGGAGCATTCCCATGTCATATGAAAGAAAGTGGCATCTGGATCACCAAATCCTGAGCATTCCTGGCTAGTTTGAGGGAACATACGTCAGAGCCTGTGTGGGGATAAGTACGTTTGGTGTAAATAATTAAATTGCGTGTATCTGAATCGAGGATTACGCGAAACTTCATACGTCAAAGCAAGTGCTGTGCTCCATGCTTGCTGTGCCAGTGGCGCGGCTAGAACCTCGTTCCAACTGGCCTTCACCTGTACCTGGGCCTCCTCCGGGCATGCCATCAAGGTTCTATATATCCCCGATATATTACATTTTGTGCCCAAATTTTTGTCCCCAAACCAGTTAGTAATTCATGTAGAATAGGGGCCGTCAGGGGTTCACGTTCCCCGCATTTCCATGTGGAGCGTACCAGCTGGTGTAGAGCGCCATATGCTATGAACCATCCTTGTCCTAGATCGTTAGTACTTGCCAGTGCCGCATAGGACAGGAAATAACCAGCCTCGAAAATGTCCCCTATTGTTTGTATGCCTTTTGTGGGCCAGGCAGCTAGTCTGTGCTGTCCAGCCACCTTCCCAATGTTCGGGATGGCCATCAGGGGAATCCTAGGTAAATATAATGTAGGCTGGTTCCCCAGCGACACATATCGATGCCAAGTCCACTGAGCTACATTCAATAGAATGCTGTTTAAATGCGGTGATCCATCTTGGTTCAGTAACCATCGCAGCACATTAGTGTGACCCAGGGAAGTATGCACCATCCGAGCCTCTGAACCTAGGGGGTCTTGCGTCCAGCACATAATCCAATGTATCTGTGCAGCTGCATAGTATATCTTGTAGTGCGGGCGCCTAGTCCTCCCTGCATCAGTGGCAAGTATATTTTAGCTAGGGCCACCCGCCGACGTCCATTACCCTACACTAAATCGCTCAACAGGCTAGCCAGGGTTCAGAAAAAAGCCTGAATAAGTATCTGAGACAGTGCAGACAAATGATACAGTAGCCGCAGGAGTATGATCGCTCGCCCCAGATTGCCCTCTTTAAGATCTGTGACACCATGGTATATATTTATCCCGAGGTATTTAAAAGTGGTATAACACCACAGCAAAGCATAGGTCAAGGCGGTAGGTCACTGAGATTCCGGGATCAATCTCATCGGAAATAGACAGGACTTTGTCCAGTTCACACGCAGCCCAGAGAGGTCCCCGACAAAGTCCAGCAATCTAAGCAGGTCCAGAAGGCACTCAGAGTAGTTGCGCAAGTATATAAGTGCATTGTCTGCATATAGGGAGACAATGCGATATGTATTCCCATCTAGTATGCCCCATTCTGTAGCCATACTCCGCAGCCATGCAGCCAGTGGTTCGATCAACAGTGCAAACAATATCGGCAAGAGGGGACAACCCTCTCTCATGCCCCTTCCAACATTAAACTTGTCCGATATGATCCCACCTGTTTTTACCCTTGCTTTCGGATCAGAATATAAGACAATTATCCAACAATTAAATATTTTGACAAAACCCATGCGATTCAGTGCCTCCATTAAGAAGGGCCAGCCTAGAGTATCAAATGCTTTTTCTATATCTAACGATACTGCTACTCGTCTGTATTCTAGCTCCGGGGTATCCGCCATGAGCCTCAATAGGCATCGTATGTTAATGAAGGTATTGCGGACAGGTATAAAGCCTGATTGGTCCGAGCGAACCAGAAATGGCACCAACGGGAATAGGCTGTTAGCCAGCACCTTCCCCAATAACTTACAATCTAAATTTAACAGTGATAAGGGGCAGTATGACCGGACGTCTAGTGGATCACAACACGGTTTAGGGAGGACCACTATTACTGCTTCCCGTTGTGATTCTGGGAGTCGACCTTCGCTGAAAGCCTCTTTTAACGTGTCCAGGTATGGTGTTAGTGTCTGTACAGAGAATGTACGGTAGTACTCCGCAGGCAAGCCATCGCTGCCCGGAGCTTTATTGTGGGCTAATTGGCGTAAAGCTTGTTGAATCTCTTCTAGGTCTATGGGTTTCTCCAAGTCCTGCACCTGTAATGCAGTGAGGCGAGTCAAATGGAGTGCCTTAAAAAAATCCTCCGATTGCCCTGATGGAGGGTGGGGACGTGACATGTACAAAGCACTATAGTATTGTTTGAAAGCTTCGTTGATTTCTGATTGTGTGTTCACTATGGCCCCAATGTCTAGTCGAATGGCGCCTATGGGAGTGCGCTGCTGTTTGCCCCTTAGTAACCAGGCTAGCAGCCTGCTAGAACGGTCCCCCTCAGAATGCATCCAAGCTACATAGTGACGGTAGTCAAACTGCCGCAGATGTGAATCAACCTCAATCCATTTCTCACGTAGCACACCGAGATCTTCCCGCATCACTGTGCCTGATGCCACCCCACATTCTGCCTCACGTAGCTCCGTTTCAGTCTTCTGCAGCTTGCGTGCCAATGTATGCCGCACATCCCCTGCCATTAACACACATAGGCCCCTCATCACCACCTTTTGTGCGTCCCACTCAGTGGCCCATGAAGACGCTGTCCCCCCATTAAGTGAAAAGTAAGAAGTAATATGCTCCTCTAGTTCTGTGCGAAACAGGGTATCCAGCTGCAGGCTCGGTTGTAGGCACCAGGAGGGGACGCGTGTGAGTGTTCTGCCCCATTGGATGGAAGCCATCAAAGGGCAGTGATCTGATATGGTTTTTGCCAAGTATGTAGCGCTGGTGAAAGTGTGTGTAAGCCAGTGAGAACTGAGCTGCAAGTCTATTCAGGTGTAAAGGCAATGAACGGGGGAGAAAAGGAATATTCCCTATCTAATGGATGTAAATGCCTCCACACATCATTGAGTCTCCACTCCAGCATCCAAGACTTCAGCATTTGAGAGGTTCTCCTACTAGGGGCACCTGAGAGTGGGGAGTGAGATCTATTCATGTACATGTGTAGTACGCAGTTTAGGTCTCCGCCCCATATACTGGTCAGCGACGGGTCCCTTAGTAATTGTGAGGTGGTAGATAAGAAAAATTCCCCTTGTTTTGCATTTGGGGCGTATAGTCCCACTATGACTAGTGGTCTCCCATCCCGGGCCCACTCTAGTTGGACATATCTGCCCTCATCATCTATTGTATTGTGCACCACAATGTAGGGAACTCTTGGGGCAATCCACACTAAAAACCCCTTCGCATATGCCGATGCCATGGTGCCATATACCAATCCAGACCATTTCCTACTAAGACTGCTCAGGTCTTCTGAGGTGAGGTGTGTCTTGTGCAATATGGCTATATGTATTTTTTGGCGTTTAAGATATGCATGTATCCTGCCATGCTTAGTGACGCTAGCCATGGCCGGACATTCCATGTCAAAATATTATATGTTGTCATACCAGTTTGTTCGCAGGAGAGTGCGACAAATCATGCACCACTGTATAATGATTCTGGATTGGAAGCATCCCAAACCTCTCCAACCCCCATCCCCTCCAGCACCCTCCACTCCCACCCAACCCACCCACCAAGTAAGAAAAATAACTTTAAATATAGAAGGAGTGAGAGAGAAAGGAAAACTTACAGAGCTAAGCCCAACTTGGAACGATTTGCCACAACCGGTGCTGTTAGAAACAACTATTCTCACTTGTTCCGTTTGAAGACCCGCGTGGGTGTTGGGAGGCGCAGACGGGGAAGATGTGTTGGCCGCAGGTCACAGCCCGATCTGGATAGTCTGTACTACTGTGCAGTCCCAGGTACTCCAGCGCCCACAAGGATCAGGACGACCAGGTTGCCCCAGATGAGGCAATCATGCAGGCCCACAGACATGGCTCATATCACCCGCATAGTAAAGCTGACCTCTTCCACCCGCAGTCGTGAGGGCAAGCATGTGTCAATCTTTGTGCTCTACCAAGAGGATCCATCTAATTAAATCACACCCTAGCCACAACAGTAGACAGCTTCAAATATCATCAACTCTGCGCGGGGTGAGGTCCGGCCACATATCAATGGAGAAGTGGGCAGACTGGAGCAGCTCTGCGGTGAGCCCGAGTCACTGTTTGTGATCTCTCGGCGACTCGAGGATTGCACCCCCACAAACAAACTAGCCTCTTTTAAGACTTCTGCTTGACTGTCCACCGCTTGTGATCTTGACAGGCGTGTCTCAGTCCCAGCTCTTTTCTTCCCCCGGGGACGGGGGGTGATCCACCAGACCCTTGGCATGCAGCCAGGTCTAAGCATCCTCCGGGGTCTGGAAGATGAGGGTCCTCTCCCCATCTATCACCGGAAGGCGAGCCGGGAACAGAAGTGAGTAAGTGATGTTGGATTCACGTAATAGTTGTTTAACTTTCATGAACGAGACCCATTTATGTTGTACTTTCCCAGTATAGTCAGGATACGCCGTGATGACACTGTTGTCCATTCGGATGGGGCCTAGAGATCTGAAGCATTGAAGGATCTGGTCCATATCGCGGTAGTTGAGAACATGTGCAATTAGTGGTCAGGGGTGCCCCCGGGTGCGGCGGTCTTCCCGGCACCCGGTGAGCCCGTTCCACCACCAGCGATGAGGGTACATTGTGCAGCAGCACTGTGCCTTTCAGTCAACGTTCCAAGAACACTTCGGCATTAGGTGTCTCTACTCGTTCAGGGAATCCCAGGAATCTGACGTTATTCCATCGTGAACGGCCCTCTGCATCTTCTGCCCTGCGCTGCTGATGGGTGATCTCCTCCTCCATTCGCTGTATTTGTGTTTTCATGTTAACAATGTCAGGTTAAGCTGTGCCAAGCGCTGTCTCAGTGAGGGTGACTCTATCTACTAGTTTACAGTATCTGTGCGAAGTAGGTTTACTTCCAGTGCCACTGAGTCAATTTTCACTTCCAACGAAGTTTAAGTGTTCATCACCGCCTGTAGTAACTTGTCGAACTGTGCTGAGTGAGCACGCAATGTTTCACTCACTTGAAGCAGGGTGCTGGCCTGGACATTTGCCGCAAGACGCGGGGGTGAGATATCCCCTTCGACGTTGTGTTGCACCTTGGTTGGTTTTGGCTTAACCATGTTCGCTCGTGGTGTGGGTCTATAGCAAATCTGTACACTGCCCTGGCCCCACACCAAGGTCCGGACCCCCGATGCAATCTAGAGCAAAACGTGCACCAGCACTCGCTGTTGTGCCAATCTAGACCACTCATCCTCAGGTCAACGCAGGATGGTTCCAGGATCTATTCCCTCCATGTCCCGGACGGGTCTCCTCATCACTCGGACCCCCGAGCAGTGCAACTCAAGGGAAGGCCCTGCCAGTGGCACAACACTTCTTGTGGGCACCGTATGTCTTTTGACGAAGCTATAAGATTACTGTAGTCTGTGCAGCTTGGTATGCGGGACCTCGCTATCCCTCCTCATAACCACAGTGCTGTGTTTGTTGTAATGGCTGTGCTTAGTACCCACTGTTCTATGGGCATAGCATCCGAACAGGCCCCAGACTCGCCAAGAGGAGGGGTGGGAGAGGAGAGCCCCCAACACTGCCATCCCACATGTATGTCGCTATCAAGGGCCGGTATGACTATCGCTATCAACTGTATGACAACCCTACTCGGTGCTCCGCTCCGTTCTCGCTCCTCCACTGAATCTGCGGGCTCGGGGGGGCACCAGCAAAGTCTTTACTCGGTGCTGGCTCTGCCGTCACCCCGACCAGGCAACCTGGGGTCCAACCAGCTCAGCAGTGCACTGCACTCCCAAGGGGGTTCTTTATAATCAGCTCAGGCCCTCCATCGCCCACCGGACCAGCAGCGCGACGTACCGGTCATCACTCATCCTCCTCATGGCCAATCGGTACTCACCAGGCCCGCAGCACATCCGGGCGGAGGCGTGCAGCTCCAGCGTGGCCCAGCGCTCACCCGAGGTCCCCGCCAATTCGGCCTTCCAAAGTCAGATACTGTTCTCCCTCTCACCCAAGCGGGGACTTCCACGTTTCTTTCTGGGCACACTTGGCCCCAATCGAAGCCTGGATAGCAGCGCCGACACTGCACGGCGGCAGCTCCTCCTCCACCCGGTCACGTTTCGCTGCCTCGTGGAGGGCCCCGGTGCTCGTGGACCCGATGTCAGTGTCTGTGTCTTTAAATAGCCAGTGTGCCGACCTCAAGTATTTACCAGCCCCTTACCATCCAGGGGAGCACCGCGCACCCAAAAACAGGCGCCAGGACTGCGCAGGGCCGGATATTTGTCGAATATTTATTGAGCTGTGAGCGGAGATCTTTACAAAGCTTCCTCTCCAGCCCCCATCTTGGCCACGCCCCTTAAAGGAACCTAAGTTAATGTCTCTAGTGACCTTGTGTGTCTATAATTTTGGCAAAGTGATGGAACCTTCAGCATCTTCATACAGAAATCTGCAATAGCATAAATCCATGTGTGTCGGTCTGACCACATTTTTCTGCTCAGGACTGCCGGGGGAGTTTCAATGCCCCCACAGTCCCTCCAGGCTCCCTGCCTCCAGCGGGCGCTAGCACTGCGCCCGCCCACAAGGAGCAATTCTTTTATCTGTTTTCCACCTGTATCCCATTGGGAGCAGAGTTACTGTTTGCTCTTGCTTAGTTGTAGCTGTCAAAGCTCTGGCCTAGTGAACGCAAGCTGCTATGTCCAGAGGGTGGGCACCTCGGGATATAAGGAGTCGATCTTGGGGGATAGGGTCCCCAGGGCCATTAATGGCTCCAGGAGGGGCGACATACAGCCCACCTCATTTTGAAATGCAAGGCTTTGCCCCAGGGAGGTAGCTGTCCATGGGGAGCCCCTCCAATTTTTTTAACCCCTTCGCTGCCAGGCCTTTTCCCCCTCCTGTGCCAGGCCTTTTTTTGCCTATTTGGGGCAGTTCACGCTTAGGCCCTCATAACTTTTTGTCCGCATAAGCTAACCAAGCCAAATTTACGTCCTTTTTTCCAACATCCTAGGGATTCTAGAGGTACCCAGACTTTGTGGGTTCCCCTGAAGGAGGCCAAGAAATTAGCCAAAATACAGTGAAAATTTTGTTTTTTTCAAAACAATTGGAAAATGTGGCTGCAGAAGAAGGCTTGTGGTTTTTCCCCTGAAAATGGCATCAACAAAGGGTTTGCGGTGCTAAACTCAGCAGCTTCCCAGCTTTCAGGAACAGGCAGACTTGAATCAGAAAACCCAATTTTTCAACACAATTTTGGCATTTTACTGGGACATACCCCATTTTTGCAATTTTTTGTGCTTTCAGCCTCCTTCTAGTCAGTGACAAAAATGGGCATGAAACCATTGCTGGATCCCAGAAACCTAAACATTTCTGAAAAGTAGATAAAATTCTGAATTCAGCAAGGGGTCATTTGTGTAGATCCTACAAGGGTTTCCTACAGAAAATAACAACTGAAAAAGAAATATATTGAAATTGAGGTGAAAAAAACATCATTTTTCTCTACGTTTTACTCTGTAACTTTTCCCTGCAATGTCAGATTATCGAAAGCAATATACCGTTACGTCTGCTGGACTCCTCTGGTTGCGGGGATATATAGGGCTTGTAGGTTCATCAAGAACCCGAGGAACCCAGAGCCAATAAATGAGCTGCACCCTGCAGTGCGTTTTCATTCTATACCGGGTATACAGCAATTCATTTGCTGAAATATAAAGAGTAAAAAATAGCTATCAAGAAAACCTTTGTTTTTCCAAAAAGGGCACAAGATAAGGTGTTGAGGAGTAGTGGTTATTTGCACATCTCTGAATTCCGGGGTGACCATACTAGCATGTGAATTACAGGGCATTTCTCAAATAGATGTCTTTTTTACACACTCTCCTATATTTGGAAGGAAAAAATGTAGAGAAAGACAAGGGGCAATAACACTTGTTTCGCTAATCTGTTCTGTTCTGTTCAGTTCTGGAATCTGAGAGGAGCCACAAATTTCCTTCCACCCAGCGTTCCCCCAAGTCTCCCGATAAAAATGATACCTCACTTGTGTGGGTAGGCCTAGCGCCCGCGACAGGAAACGCCCCAAAGCGCAACATGGACACATCCAATTTTTTGAAAGAAAACAGGGGTGTTTTTTGCAAAGTGCCTACCTGTAGATTTTGACCTCTAGCTCAGCCGGCACCTAGGGAAACCTACCAAACCTGTGCATTTCTGAAAACAAGAGACCTAGGGGAATCCAAGATGGGGTGACTTGTGGGGCTCGGACCAGGTTCTGTTACCCAGAATCCTTTGCAAACCTCAAAATTTGGCTAAAAAAACACATGTTCCTCACATTTCTGTGGCAGAAAGTTCTGGAATCTGAGAGGAGCCACAAATTTCCTTCCACCCAGCATTCCCCCAAGTCTCCCGATAAAAATTAAACCTCACTTGTGTGGGTAGGCCTAGCACCCGCGACAGGAGACGCCCCAAAGCGCAACGTGGACACATCCAAATTTTTGAAAGAAAACAGAGGTGTTTTTTGCAAAGTGCCTACCTGTAGATTTTGGCCTCTAGCTCAGCCGGCACCTAGGCAAACCTACCAAACCTGTGCATTTCTGAAAACTAGAGACCTAGGGGAATCCAAGATGGGGTGACTTGTGGGGCTTGGACCAGGTTCTGTTACCCAGAATCCTTTGCAAACCTCAAAATTTGGCTAAAAAAACACATGTTCCTCACATTTCTGTGGCAGAAAGTTCTGGAATCTGAGATGAGCCACAAATTTCCTTCCACCCAGCGTTCCCCCAAGTCTCCCGATAAAAATGATACCTCACTTGTGTGGGTAGGCCTAGGGCCCGCGACAGGAAACGTCCCAAAGCGCAACGTGGACACATCCAATTTTTTGAAAGAAAACAGAGGTGTTTTTTGCGAAGTGCCTACCTGTAGATTTTGGCCTCTAGCTCAGCCGGCACCTAGGGAAACCTACCAAACCTGTGCATTTCTGAAAACTAGAGACCTAGGGGAATCCAAGATGGGGTGACTTGTGGGGCTTGGACCAGGTTCTGTTACCCAGAATCCTTTGCAAACCTCAAAATTTGGCTAAAAAAACACATGTTCCTCACATTTCTGTGGCAGAAAGTTCTGGAATCTGAGAGGAGCCACAAATTTCCTTCCACCCAGCATTCCCCCAAGTCTCCCGATAAAAATTAAACCTCACTTGTGTGGGTAGGCCTAGCACCCGCGACAGGAGACGCCCCAAAGCGCAACGTGGACACATCCAAATTTTTGAAAGAAAACAGAGGTGTTTTTTGCAAAGTGCCTACCTGTAGATTTTGGCCTCTAGCTCAGCCGGCACCTAGGCAAACCTACCAAACCTGTGCATTTCTGAAAACTAGAGACCTAGGGGAATCCAAGATGGGGTGACTTGTGGGGCTTGGACCAGGTTCTGTTACCCAGAATCCTTTGCAAACCTCAAAATTTGGCTAAAAAAACACATGTTCCTCACATTTCTGTGGCAGAAAGTTCTGGAATCTGAGATGAGCCACAAATTTCCTTCCACCCAGCGTTCCCCCAAGTCTCCCGATAAAAATGATACCTCACTTGTGTGGGTAGGCCTAGGGCCCGCGACAGGAAACGTCCCAAAGCGCAACGTGGACACATCCAATTTTTTGAAAGAAAACAGAGGTGTTTTTTGCGAAGTGCCTACCTGTAGATTTTGGCCTCTAGCTCAGCCGGCACCTAGGGAAACCTACCAAACCTGTGCATTTCTGAAAACTAGAGACCTAGGGGAATCCAAGATGGGGTGACTTGTGGGGCTCGGACCAGGTTCTGTTACCCAGAATCCTTTGCAAACCTCAAAATTTGGCTAAAAAAACACATGTTCCTCACATTTCTGTGGCAGAATGTTCTGGAATCTGAGAGGAGCCACAAATTTCCTTCCACCCAGCGTTCCCCCAAGTCTCCCGATAAAAATGATACCTCACTTGTGTGGGTAGGCCTAGGGCCCGCGACAGGAAACGTCCCAAAGCGCAACGTGGACACATCCAATTTTTTGAAAGAAAACAGAGGTGTTTTTTGCGAAGTGCCTACCTGTAGATTTTGGCCTCTAGCTCAGCCGGCACCTAGGCAAACCTACCAAACCTGTGCATTTCTGAAAACTAGAGACCTAGGGGAATCCAAGATGGGGTGACTTGTGGGGCTCGGACCAGGTTCTGTTACCCAGAATCCTTTGCAAACCTCAAAATTTGGCTAAAAAAACACATGTTAATCACATTTCTGTGGCAGAATGTTCTGGAATCTGAGAGGAGCCACAAATTTCCTTCCACCCAGCGTTCCCCCAAGTCTCCCGATAAAAATGATACCTCACTTGTGTGGGTAGGCCTAGCGCCCGCGACAGGAAACGCCCCAAAGCGCAACGTGGACACATCCAATTTTTTGAAAGAAAACAGAGGTGTTTTTGGCGAAGTGCCTACCTGTAGATTTTGGCCTCTAGCTCAGCCGGCACCTAGGGAAACCTACCAAACCTGTGCATTTCTGAAAACTAGAGACCTAGGGGAATCCAAGATGGGGTGACTTGTGGGGCTTAGACCAGGTTCTGTTACCCAGAATCTTTTGCAAACCTCATAATTTGGCTAAAAAAACACATGTTCCTCACATTTCTGTGGCAGAAAGTTCTGGAATCTGAGAGGAGCCACAAATTTCCTTCCACCCAGCGTTCCCCCAAGTCTCCCGATAAAAATTATACCTCACTTGTGTGGGTAGGCCTAGCGCCCGCGACAGGAAACGCCCCAAAGCGCAACGTGGACACATCCAAATTTTTGAAAGAAAACAGAGGTGTTTTTTGCAAAGTGCCTACCTGTAGATTTTGGCCTCTAGCTCAGCCGACACCTAGGGAAACCTACCAAACCTGTGCATTTCTGAAAACTAGAGACCTAGGGGAATCCAAGATGGGGTGACTTGTGGGGCTCTGACCAGGTTCTGTTACCCAGAATCCTTTGCAAACCTCAAAATTTGGCTAAAAAAACACATGTTCCTCACATTTCTGTGGCAGAAAGTTTTGGAATCTGAAAGGAGCCATAAATTTCCTTCCACCCAGCGTTCCCTTACGTCTCCCGATAAAACTGATACCTCACTTGTGTGGGTAGGCCTAGCGCCCGTGACAGGAAACGCCCCAAAGCGCAACGTGGACACATCCAAATTTTTGAAAGAAAACAGAGGTGTTTTTTGCGAAATGCCTACCTGTAGATTTTGGCCTCTAGCTCAGCCGGCACCTAGGGAAACCTACCAAACCTGTGCATTTCTGAAAACTAGAGACCTAGGGGAATCCAAGATGGGGTGACTTGTGGGGCTTGGACCAAGTTCTGTTACCCAGAATCCTTTGCAAACCTCAAAATTTGGCTAAAAAAACACATGTTCCTCACATTTCTGTGGCAGAAAGTTCTGGAATCTGAGAGGAGCCACAAATTTCCTTCCACCCAGCGTTCCCTCACGTCTCCCGATAAAACTGATACCTCACTTGTGTGAGTAAGCCTAGCACCCGTGACAGGAAACGCCCCAAAGCGCAACGTGGACACATCCAAATTTTTGAAAGAAAACAGAGGTGTTTTTTGCGAAATGCCTACCTGTAGATTTTGGCCTCTAGCTCAGCCGGCACCTAGGGAAACCTACCAAACCTGTGCATTTCTGAAAACTAGAGACCTAGGGGAATCCAAGATGGGGTGACTTGTGGGGCTTGGACCAGGTTCTGTTACCCAGAATCCTTTGCAAACCTCAAAATTTGGCTAAAAAAACACATGTTCCTCACATTTCTGTGGCAGAAAGTTCTGGAATCTGAGAGGAGCCACAAATTTCCTTCCACCCAGCGTTCCCCCAAGTCTCCCGATAAAAATGATACCTCACTTGTGTGGGTAGGCCTAGCGCCCGCGACAGGAAACGTCCCAAAGCGCAACGTGGACACATCCAATTTTTTGAAAGAAAACAGAGGTGTTTTTTGCGAAGTGCCTAACTGTAGATTTTGGCCCCTAGCTCAGCCGGCACCTAGGCAAACCTACCAAACCTGTGCATTTCTGAAAACTAGAGACCTAGGGGAATCCAAGATGGGGTGACTTGTGGGGCTCGGACCAGGTTCTGTTACCCAGAATCCTTTGCAAACCTCAAAATTTGGCTAAAAAAACACATGTTAATCACATTTCTGTGGCAGAATGTTCTGGAATCTGAGAGGAGCCACAAATTTCCTTCCACCCAGCGTTCCCCCAAGTCTCCCGATAAAAATGATACCTCACTTGTGTGGGTAGGCCTAGCGCCCGCGACAGGAAACGCCCCAAAGCGCAACGTGGACACATCCAATTTTTTGAAAGAAAACAGAGATGTTTTTGGCGAAGTGCCTACCTGTAGATTTTGGCCTCTAGCTCAGCCGGCCCTAGGGAAACCTACCAAACCTGTGCATTTCTGAAAACTAGAGACCTAGGGGAATCCAAGATGGGGTGACTTGTGGGGCTTGGACCAGGTTCTGTTACCCAGAATCCTTTGCAAACCTCAAAATTTGGCTAAAAAAACACATGTTCCTCACATTTCTGTGGCAGAAAGTTCTGGAATCTGAGAGTAGCCACAAATTTCCTTCCACCCACCGTTCCCTCACGTCTCCTGATAAAACTGATACCTCACTTGTGTGGGTAGGCCTAGCGCCCGCGACAGGAAACGCCCCAGAGCGCAACGTGGACACATCCAATTTTTTGAAAGAAAACAAAGGTGTTTTTGGCGAAGTGCTACCTGTAGATTTTGGCCTCTAGCTCAGCCGGTACCTAGGGAAACCTACCAAACCTGTGCATTTCTGAAAACTAGAGACCTAGGGGAATCCAAGATGGGGTGACTTGTGGGGCTCGGACCAGGTTCTGTTACCCAGAATCCTTTGCAAACCTCAAAATTTGGTTAAAAAAACACATGTTCCTCACATTTCTGTGCAGAAAGTTCTGGAATCTGAGAGGAGCCACAAATTTCCTTCCACCCAGCGTTCCCCCAAGTCTCCCGATAAAAATGGTACCTCACTTGTGTGGGTAGGCCTGGCGCCCGCGACAGGAAACGCCCCAAAGAGCAACGTGGACACATCCAATTTCTTGAAAGACAACAGAGGTGTTTTTTGCGAAGTGCCTACCTGTAGATTTTGGCCTCTAGCTCAGTCGGCACCTAGGGAAACCTACCAAACCTGTGCATTTCTGAAAACTAGAGACCTAGGTGAATCCAAGATGGGTTGACTTGTGGGGCTCGGACCAGGTTCTGTTACCCAGAATCCTTTGCAAACCTCAAAATTTGGTTAAAAAAACACATGTTCCTCACATTCCTGTGGCAGAAAGTTCTGCAATCTGAGAGGAGCCACAAATTTTCTTCCACCCAGCGTTCCCCCAAGTCTCCCGATAAAAATGATACCTCACTTGTGTGGGTAGGCCTAGTGCCCGCGACAGGAAACGTCCCAAAGCGCAACGTGGACACATCCAATTTGTTGAAAGAAAACAGAGGTGTTTTTTGCGAAGTGCCTACCTGTAGATTTTGGCCTCTAGCTCAGCCGGCACCTAGGCAAACCTACCAAACCTGTGCATTTCTGAAAACTAGAGACCTAGTGGAATCCAAGATGGGGTGACTTGTGGGGCTCGGACCAGGTTCTGTTACCCAGAATCCTTTGCAAACCTCAAAATTTGGCTAAAAAAACACATGTTCCTCACATTTCTGTGGCAGAAAGTTCTGGAATCTGAGAGGAGCCACAAATTTCCTTCCACCCACCGTTCCCTCACGTCTCCCGATAAATCTGATACCTCACTTGTGTGGGTAGGCCTAGCGCCCGCGACAGGAAACGCCCCAGAGCGCAACGTGGACACATCCAATTTTTTGAAAGAAAACAGAGGTGTTTTTGGCGAAGTGCCTACCTGTAGATTTTGGCCTCTAGCTCAGCCGGCACCTAGGGAAACCTACCAAACCTGTGCATTTCTGAAAACTAGAGACCTAGGGGAATCCAAGATGGGGTGACTTGTGGGGCTTAGACCAGGTTCTGTTACCCAGAATCTTTTGCAAACCTCATAATTTGGCTAAAAAACACATGTTCCTCACATTTCTGTGGCAGAAAGTTCTGGAATCTGAGAGGAGCCACAAATTTCCTTCCACCCAGCGTTCCCCCAAGTCTCCCGATAAAAATTATACCTCACTTGTGTGGGTAGGCCTAGCGCCCGCGACAGGAAACGCCCCAAAGCGCAACGTGGACACATCCAAATTTTTGAAAGAAAACAGAGGTGTTTTTTGCAAAGTGCCTACCTGTAGATTTTGGCCTCTAGCTCAGCCGGCACCTAGGGAAACCTACCAAACCTGTGCATTTCTGAAAACTAGAGACCTAGGGGAATCCAAGATGGGGTGACTTGTGGGGCTCTGACCAGGTTCTGTTACCCAGAATCCTTTGCAAACCTCAAAATTTGGCTAAAAAAACACATGTTCCTCACATTTCTGTGGCAGAAAGTTCTGGAATCTGAGAGGAGCCACAAATTTCCTTCCACCCAGCGTTCCCTCACGTCTCCCGATAAAACTGATACCTCACTTGTGTGAGTAAGCCTAGCGCCCGTGACAGGAAACGCCCCAAAGCGCAACGTGGACACATCCAAATTTTTGAAAGAAAACAGAGGTGTTTTTTGCGAAATGCCTACCTGTAGATTTTGGCCGCTAGCTCAGCCGGCACCTAGGGAAACCTACCAAACCTGTGCATTTCTGAAAACTAGAGACCTAGGGGAATCCAAGATGGGGTGACTTGTGGGGCTTGGACCAGGTTCTGTTACCCAGAATCCTTTGCAAACCTCAAAATTTGGCTAAAAAAACACATGTTCCTCACATTTCTGTGGCAGAAAGTTCTGGAATCTGAGAGGAGCCACAAATTTCCTTCCACCCAGCGTTCCCCCAAGTCTCCCGATA
The DNA here is from genome assembly GCF_031143425.1 of Pleurodeles waltl. Taxonomy (NCBI): domain Eukaryota; kingdom Metazoa; phylum Chordata; class Amphibia; order Caudata; family Salamandridae; genus Pleurodeles; species Pleurodeles waltl. The sequence continues at coordinate 472,556,696 of NC_090436.1, forward strand.
AAAATGATACCTCACTTGTGTGGGTAGGCCTAGCGCCCGCGACAGGAAACGTCCCAAAGCGCAACGTGGACACATCCAATTTTTTGAAAGAAAACAGAGGTGTTTTTTGCGAAGTGCCTAACTGTAGATTTTGGCCCCTAGCTCAGCCGGCACCTAGGCAAACCTACCAAACCTGTGCATTTCTGAAAACTAGAGACCTAGGGGAATCCAAGATGGGGTGACTTGTGGGGCTCGGACCAGGTTCTGTTACCCAGAATCCTTTGCAAACCTCAAAATTTGGCTAAACAAACACATGTTAATCACATTTCTGTGGCAGAAAGTTCTGGAATCTGAGAGTAGCCACAAATTTCCTTCCACCCACCGTTCCCTCACGTCTCCTGATAAAACTGATACCTCACTTGTGTGGGTAGGCCTAGCGCCCGCGACAGGAAACGCCCCAGAGCGCAACGTGGACACATCCAATTTTTTGAAAGAAAACAAAGGTGTTTTTGGCGAAGTGCTACCTGTAGATTTTGGCCTCTAGCTCAGCCGGTACCTAGGGAAACCTACCAAACCTGTGCATTTCTGAAAACTAGAGACCTAGGGGAATCCAAGATGGGGTGACTTGTGGGGCTCGGACCAGGTTCTGTTACCCAGAATCCTTTGCAAACCTCAAAATTTGGTTAAAAAAACACATGTTCCTCACATTTCTGTGCAGAAAGTTCTGGAATCTGAGAGGAGCCACAAATTTCCTTCCACCCAGCGTTCCCCCAAGTCTCCCGATAAAAATGGTACCTCACTTGTGTGGGTAGGCCTGGCGCCCGCGACAGGAAACGCCCCAAAGCGCAACGTGGACACATCCAATTTCTTGAAAGAAAACAGAGGTGTTTTTTGCGAAGTGCCTACCTGTAGATTTTGGCCTCTAGCTCAGTCGGCACCTAGGGAAACCTACCAAACCTGTGCATTTCTGAAAACTAGAGACCTAGGTGAATCCAAGATGGGTTGACTTGTGGGGCTCGGACCAGGTTCTGTTACCCAGAATCCTTTGCAAACCTCAAAATTTGGTTAAAAAAACACATGTTCCTCACATTCCTGTGGCAGAAAGTTCTGCAATCTGAGAGGAGCCACAAATTTTCTTCCACCCAGCGTTCCCCCAAGTCTCCCGATAAAAATGATACCTCACTTGTGTGGGTAGGCCTAGCGCCCGCGACAGGAAACGTCCCAAAGCGCAACGTGGACACATCCAATTTGTTGAAAGAAAACAGAGGTGTTTTTTGCGAAGTGCCTACCTGTAGATTTTGGCCTCTAGCTCAGCCGGCACCTAGGCAAACCTACCAAACCTGTGCATTTCTGAAAACTAGAGACCTAGTGGAATCCAAGATGGGGTGACTTGTGGGGCTCGGACCAGGTTCTGTTACCCAGAATCCTTTGCAAACCTCAAAATTTGGCTAAAAAAACACATGTTCCTAACATTTCTGTGGCAGAAAGTTCTGGAATCTGAGAGGAGCCACAAATTTCCTTCCACCCACCGTTCCCTCACGTCTCCCGATAAAACTGATACCTCACTTGTGTGGGTAGGCCTAGCGCCCGCAACAGGAAACGCCCCAGAGCGCAACGTGGACACATCCAATTTTTTGAAAGAAAACAGAGGTGTTTTTGGCGAAGTGCTACCTGTAGATTTTGGCCTCTAGCTCAGCCGGTACCTAGGGAAACCTACCAAACCTGTGCATTTCTGAAAACTAGAGACCTAGGGGAATCCAAGATGGGGTGACTTGTGGGGCTTGGACCAGGTTCTGTTACCCAGAATCCTTTGCAAACCTCAAAATTTGGCTAAAAAAACACATGTTAATCACATTTCTGTGGCAGAAAGTTCTGGAATCTGAGAGGAGCCACAAATTTCCTTCCACCCAGCGTTCCCCCAAGTCTCCCGATAAAAATTATACCTCACTTGTGTGGGTAGGCCTAGTGCCCGCGACAGGAAACGCCATAAAGAGCAACGTGGACACATCCAATTTTTTGAAAGAAAACAGAGGTGTATTTGGCGAAGTGCCTACCTGTAGATTTTGGCCTCTAGCTCAGCCGGCACCTAGGGAAACCTACCAAACCTATGCATTTCTGAAAACTAGAGACCTAGGGGAATCCAAGATGGGGTGACTTGTGGGGCTCTGACCAGGTTCTGTTACCCAGAATCCTTTGCAAACCTCAAAATTTGGCTAATGTTCCTCACATTTCTGTGGCAGAAAGTTCTGGAATCTGAGAGGAGCCACAAATTTCCTTCCACCCAGCATTCCCTCACGTGTCCCGATAAAACTGATACCTCACTTGTGTGGGTAGGCCTAGCGCCCGCGACAGGAAACGTCCCAAAGTGCAACGTGGACACATCCAATTTTTTGAAAGAAAACAGAGGTGTTTTTTGTGAAGTGCCTACCTGTAGATTTTGGCCTCTAGCTCAGCCGGCACCTAAGCAAACCTACCAAAACTGTGCATTTCTGAAAACTAGAGACCTAGGGGAATCCAAGATGGGGTGACTTGTGGGGCTCGGACCAGGTTCTGTTACCCAGAAGCCTTTGCAAACCTCAAAAAATTTGGCTAAAAAAACACATGTTCCTCATATTTCTGTGGCAGAATGTTCTGGAATCTGATAGGATCCACAAATTTCCTTCCACCCAGCGTTCCCCCAAGTCTCCCGATAAAAATGATACCTCACTTGTGTGGATAGGCCTAGCGCCCGCGACAGGAAACGCCCCAAAGCGCAACGTGGACACATCCAATTTTTTTAAAGAAAACAGAGGTGTTTTTGGCGAAGTGCCTACCTGTAGATTTTGGCCTCTAGCTCAGCCGGCACCTAGGGAAACCTACCAAACCTGTGCATTTCTGAAAACTAGAGACCTAGGGGAATCCAAGATGGGGTGACTTGTGGGGCTTGGACCAGGTTCTGTTACCCAGAATCCTTTGCAAACCTCAAAATTTGGCTAAAAAAACACATGTTCCTCACATTTCTGTGGCAGAATGTTCTGGAATCTGAGAGGAGCCCCAAATTTCCTTCCACCCAGCGTTCCCCCAAGTCTCCTGATAAAAATGATACCTCACTTGTGTGGGTAGGCCTAGCGCCCGCGACAGGAAACGCCCCAAAGCGCAACGTGGACACATCCAATTTTTTGAAAGACAACAGAGGTGTTTTTGGCGAAGTGCCTACCTGTAGATTTTGGCCTCTAGCTCAGTCGGCAACTAGGGAAACCTACCAAACCTGTGCATTTCTGAAAACTAGAGACCTAGGGGAATCCAAGATGGGGTGACTTGTGGGGCTTGGACCAGGTTTTGTTACCCAGAATCCTTTGCAAACCTCAAAATTTGGCTAAAAAAACACATGTTCCTCACATTTCTGTGGCAGAAATTTCTGGAATCTGAGTGGAGCCACAAATTTCCTTCCACCCAGCGTTCCCCCAAGTCTCCCGATAAAAATGATACCTCACTTGTGTGGGTATGCCTAGCGCCCGCGACAGGAAACATCCCAAAGCGCAACGTGGACACATCCAATTTTTTGAAAGAAAACAGTGGTGTTTTTTGCGAAGTGCCTACCTGTAGATTTTGGCCTCTAGCTCAGCCGGCACCTAGGCAAACCTACCAAACCTGTGCATTTCTGAAAACTAGAGACCTAGGGGAATCCAAGATGGGGTGACTTGTGGGGCTCGGACCAGGTTCTGTTACCCAGAATCCTTTGCAAACCTCAAAATTTGGCTAAAAAAACACATGTTCCTCACATTTCTGTGGCAGAATGTTTTGGAATCTGAGAGGAGCCACAAATTTCCTTCCACCCAGCGTTCCCCCAAGTCTCCCGATAAAAATTATACCTCACTTGTGTGGGTAGGCATAGCGCCCGCGACAGGAAACGCCCCAAAGCACAACGTGGACACATCCAATTTTTTGAAAGAAAACAGAGGTGTTTTTGGCGAAGTGCCTACCTGTAGATTTTGGCCTCTAGCTCAGCCGGCACCTAGGGAAACCTACCAAACCTGTGCATTTCTGAAAACTAGAGACCTAGGGGAATCCAAGATGGGGTGACTTGTGGGGATTGGACCAGGTTCTGTTACCCAGAATCCTTTGCAAACCTCAAAATTTGGCAAAAAAAACACATGTTCCTCACATTTCTGTGGCAGAAAGTTCTGGAATCTGAGAGGAGACACAAATTTCCTTCCACCCAGCGTTCCCCCAAGTCTCCCGATAAAAATGATACCTCACTTGTGTGGGTAGGCCTAGCGCCCGCGACAGGAAACGCCCCAAAGCGCAACGTGGACACATCCATTTTTTTTAAAGAAAACAGAGGTGTTTTTTGCGAAGTGCCTACCTGTAGATTTTGGCCTCTAGCTCAGCCGGCACCTAGGCAAACCTACCAAACCTGTGCATTTCTGAAAACTAGAGACCTAGGGGAATCCAAGATGGGGTGACTTGTGGGGCTCGGACCAGCTTCTGTTACCCAGAATCCTTTGCAAACCTCAAAAAATTTGGCTAAAAAAACACATGTTCCTCACATTTCTGTGGCAGAATGTTCTGGAATCTGAGAGGAGCCACAAATTTTCTTCCACCCAGCGTTCCCCCAAGTCTCCCGATAATAATGATACCTCACTTGTGTGGGTAGGCCTAGCGCCCGCGACAGGAAACGCCCCAAAGCGCAACGTGGACACATCCAATTTTTTGAAAGAAAACAGAGGTGTTTTTGGCGAAGTGCCTACCTGTAGATTTTGGCCTATAGCTCAGCCGGCACCTAGGGAAACCTACCAAACCTGTGCATTTCTGAAAACTAGAGACCTAGGGGAATCCAAGATGGGGTGACTTGTGGGGCTTGGACCAGGTTCTGTTACCCATAATCCTTTGCAAACCTCAAAATTTGGCTAAAAAAACACATGTTCCTCACATTTCTGTGGCAGAAAGTTCTGGAATCTGAGAGGAGCCACAAATTTCCTTCCACCCAGCGTTCCCCCAAGTCTCCCGATAAAAATGATACCTCACTTGTGTGGGTAGGCCCAGCGCCCGCGACAGGAAACGCCCCAAAGTGCAAAGTGGACACATCCAATTTTTTGAAAGACAACAGAGGTGTTTTTTGCGAAGTGCCTACCTGTAGATTTTGGCCTGTAGCTCAGTCGGCAACTAGGGAAACCTACCAAACCTGTGCATTTCTGAAAACTAGAGACCTAGGGTAATCCAAGATGGGGTGACTTGTGGGGCTCGGACAAGGTTCTGTTACCCAGAATCCTTTGCAAACCTCAAAATTTGGCTAAAAAAACACATGTTCCTCACATTTCTGTGGCAGAAATTTCTGGAATCTGAGTGGAGCCACAAATTCCCTTCCACCCAGCGTTCCCCCAAGTCTCCCGATAATAATGATACCTCACTTGTGTGGGTAGGCCTAGCGCCCGCGACAGGAAACGCCCCAAAGCGCAACGTGGACACATCCAATTTTTTGAAAGAAAACAGAGGTGTTTTTGGCGAAGTGCCTACCTGTAGATTTTGGCCTATAGCTCAGCCGGCACCTAGGGAAACCTACCAAACCTGTGCATTTCTGAAAACTAGAGACCTAGGGGAATCCAAGATGGGGCGACTTGTGGGGCTTAAACCAGGTTCTGTTACCCATAATCCTTTGCAAACCTAAAAATTTGGCTAAAAAAACACATGTTCCTCACATTTCTGTGGCAGAAAGTTCTGGAATCTGAGAGGAGCCACAAATTTCCTTCCACCCAGCGTTCCCCCAAGTCTCCTGATAAAAATGATACCTCACTTGTGTGGGTAGGCCCAGCGCCCGCGACAGGAAACGCCCCAAAGTGCAAAGTGGACACATCCAATTTTTTGAAAGACAACAGAGGTGTTTTTTGCGAAGTGCCTACCTGTAGATTTTGGCCTGTAGCTCAGTCGGCAACTAGGGAAACCTACCAAACCTGTGCATTTCTGAAAACTAGAGACCTAGGGTAATCCAAGATGGGGTGACTTGTGGGGCTCGGACAAGGTTCTGTTACCCAGAATCCTTTGCAAACCTCAAAATTTGGCTAAAAAAACACATGTTCCTCACATTTCTGTGGCAGAAATTTCTGGAATCTGAGTGGAGCCACAAATTCCCTTCCACCCAGCGTTCCCCCAAGTCTCCCGATAATAATGATACCTCACTTGTGTGGGTAGGCCTAGCGCCCGCGACAGGAAACGCCCCAAAGCGCAACGTGGACACATCCAATTTTTTGAAAGAAAACAGAGGTGTTTTTGGCGAAGTGCCTACCTGTAGATTTTGGCCTATAGCTCAGCCGGCACCTAGGGAAACCTACCAAACCTGTGCATTTCTGAAAACTAGAGACCTAGGGGAATCCAAGATGGGGCGACTTGTGGGGCTTAAACCAGGTTCTGTTACCCATAATCCTTTGCAAACCTAAAAATTTGGCTAAAAAAACACATGTTCCTCACATTTCTGTGGCAGAAAGTTCTGGAATCTGAGAGGAGCCACAAATTTCCTTCCACCCAGCGTTCCCCCAAGTCTCCTGATAAAAATGATACCTCACTTGTGTGGGTAGGCCTAGCGCCCGCGACAGGAAACGCCCCAAAGCGCAACGTGGACACATCCAATTTTTTTAAAGAAAACAGAGGTGTTTTTTGCGAAGTGCCTACCTGTAGATTTTGGCCTCTAGCTCAGCCGGCACCTAGGCAAACCTACCAAACCTGTGCATTTCTGAAAACTAGAGACCTAGGGGAATCCAAGATGGGGTGACTTGTGGGGCTCGGACCAGGTTCTGGTACCCAGAATCCTTTGCAAACCTCAAAAAATTTGGCTAAAAAAACACATGTTCCTCACATTTCTGTGGCAGAATGTTCTGGAATCTGAGAGGAGCCACAAATTTCCTTCCACCCAGCGTTCCCCCAAGTCTCCCGATAAAAATGATACCTCACTTGTGTGGGTAGGCCTAGCGCCCGCGACAGGAAACGCCCCAAAGCGCAACGTGGACACATCCAATTTTTTTAAAGAAAACAGAGGTGTTTTTGGCAAAGTGCCTACCTGTAGATTTTGGCCTATAGCTCAGCCGGCACCTAGGGAAACCTACCAAACCTGTGCATTTCTGAAAACTAGAGACCTAGGGGAATCCAAGATGGGGTGACTTGTGGGGCTTGGACCAGGTTCTGTTACCCAGAATCCTTTGCAAACCTCCAAAAATTTGGCTAAAAAAACACATGTTCCTCACATTTCTGTGGCAGAATGTTCTGGAATCTGAGAGGAGCCACAAATTTCCTTCCACCCAGCGTTCCCCCAAGTCTCCCGATAAAAATGATACCTCACTTGTGTGGGTAGGCCTAGCGCCCGCGACAGGAAACGTCCCAAAGCGCAACGTGGACACATCCAATTTTTTGAAAGAAAACAGAGGTGTTTTTTGCAAAGTGCCTACCTGTAGATTTTGGCCTCTAGCTCAGCCGGCACCTAGGCAAACCTACCAAACCTGTGCATTTCTGAAAACTAGAGACCTAGGGGAATCCAAGATGGGGTGACTTGTGGGGCTTGGACCAGGTTCTGTTACCCAGAATCCTTTGCAAACCTCAAACTTTGGCTAAAAAAACACATGTTCCTCACATTTCTGTGGCAGAAAGTTCCGGTATCTGAGAGGAGCCACAAATTTCCTTCCACCCAGCGGTCCCCCAAGTCTCCCGATAAAAATTATACCTCACTTGTGTGGGTAGGCCTAGCGCCCGCGACACGAAACGCCCCAAAGCGCAACGTGGACACATCCAAATTTTTGAAAGAAAACAGAGGTGTTTTTTGCAAAGTGCCTACCTGTAGATTTTGGCCTCTAGCTCAGCCGACACCTAGGGAAACCTACCAAACCTGTGCATTTCTGAAAACTAGAGACCTAGGGGAATCCAAGATGGGGTGACTTGTGGGGCTCGGACCAGGTTCTGTTACCCAGAATCTTTTGCAAACCTCAAAATTTGGCTAAAAAAACACATGTTCCTCACATTTCTGTGGCAGAAAGTTCTGGAATCTGAGAGGAGCCACAAATTTCCTTCCACCCAGCGTTCCCTCACGTCTCCCGATAAAACTGATACCTCACTTGTGTGGGTAGGCCTAGCCCCCGCGACAGGAAACGCCCCAGAGCGCAACGTGGACACATCCAATTTTTTTAAAGAAAACAGAGGTGTTTTTGGCGAAGTGCCTACCTGTAGATTTTGGCCTCTAGCTCATCCGGCACCTAGGCAAACCTACCAAACCTGTGCATTTCTGAAAACTAGAGACCTAGGGGAATCCAAGATGGGGTGACTTGTGGGGCTCGGAACAGGTTCTGTTACCCAGAATCCTTTGCAAACCTCAAAAAAATTGGCTAAAAACATGTTCCTCACATTTCTGTGGCAGAATGTTCTGGAATCTGAGAGGAGTCACAAATTTCCTTCCACCCAGCGTTCCCCCAAGTCTCCCGATAAAAATGATACCTCACTTGTGTGGGTAGGCCTAGCGCCCGCGACAGGAAACGCCCCAAAGCGCAACGTGGACACATCCAATTTTTTGAAAGAAAACAGAGGTGTTTTTTGCCAAGTGCCTACCTGTAGATTTTGGCCTCTAGCTCAGCCGGCACCTAGGCAAACCTACCAAACCTGTGCATTTCTGAAAACTAGAGACCTAGGGGAATCCAAGATGGGGTGACTTGTGGGGCTCGGACCAGGTTCTGTTACCCAGAATCCTTTGCAAACCTCAAAATTTGGCTAAAAAAACACATGTTCCTCACATTTCTGTGGCAGAAAGTTCTGGAATCTGAGAGGAGCCACAAATTTCCTTCCACCCAGCGTTCCCTCACGTCTCCCGATAAAACTGATACCTCACTTGTGTGGGTAGGCCTAGCGCCCGCGACAGGAAACGCCCCAGAGCGCAACGTGGACACATCCAATTTTTTGAAAGAAAACAGAGGTGTTTTTTGCGAAGTGCCTACCTGTAGATTTTGGCCTCTAGCTCAGCCGGCACCTAGGCAAACCTACCAAACCTGTGCATTTCTGAAAACTAGAGACCTAGGGGAATCCAAGATGGGGTGACTTGTGGGGATTGGACCAGGTTCTGTTACCCAGAATCCTTTGCAAACCTCAAAAGTTGGCTAAAAAAACACATGTTCCTCACATTTCTGTGACAGAAAGTTCTGGAATCTGAGCGGAGCCACAAATTTCCTTCCACCCAGCGTTCCCCCAAGTCTCCCGATAAAAATGATACCTCACTTGTGTGGGTAGGCCTAGCGCCCACGACAGGAAACGTCCCAAAGCGCAACGTGGACACATCCAATTTTTTGAAAGAAAACAGAGGTGTTTTTTGCGAAGTGCCTACCTGTAGATTTTGGCCTCTAGCTCAGCCGGCACCTAGGCAAACCTACCAAACCTGTGCATTTCTGAAAACTAGAGACCTAGGGGAATCCAAGATGGGGTGACTTGTGGGGCTCGGACCAGGTTCTGTTACCCAGAATCCTTTGCAAACCTCAAAATTTGGCTAAAAAAACACATGTTCCTCACATTTCTGTGGCAGAATGTTTTGGAATCTGAGAGGAGCCACAAATTTCCTTCCACCCAGCGTTCCCCCAAGTCTCCCGATAAAAATTATACCTCACTTGTGTGGGTAGGCATAGCGCCCGCGACAGGAAACGCCCCAAAGCACAACGTGGACACATCCAATTTTTTTAAAGAAAACAGAGGTGTTTTTGGCGAAGTGCCTACCTGTAGATTTTGGCCTCTAGCTCAGCCGGCACCTAGGGAAACCTACCAAACCTGTGCATTTCTGAAAACTAGAGACCTAGGGGAATCCAAGATGGGGTGACTTGTGGGGATTGGACCAGGTTCTGTTACCCAGAATCCTTTGCAAACCTCAAAATTTGGCACAAAAAACACATGTTCCTCACATTTCTGTGGCAGAAAGTTCTGGAATCTGAGAGGAGCCACAAATTTCCTTCCACCCAGCGTTCCCCCAAGACTCCCCATAAAAATGATACCTCACTTGTGTGGGTAGGCCTAGCGCCCGCGACAGGAAACGCCCCAAAGCGCAACGTGGACACATCCAATTTTTTGAAAGAAAACAGAGGTGTTTTTTGCGAAGTGCCTACCTGTAGATTTTGGCCTCTAGCTCAGCCGGCACCTAGGCAAACCTACCAAACCTGTACATTTCTGAAAACTAGAGACCTAGGGGAATCCAAGATGGGGTGACTTGTGGGGCTTGGACCAGGTTCTGTTACCCAGAATCCTTTGCAAACCTCAAAAAATTTGGCTAAAAAAACACATGTTCCTCACATTTCTGTGGCAGAATGTTCTGGAATCTGAGAGGAGCCACAAATTTCCTTCCACCCAGCGTTTCCCCAAGTCTCCCGATAATAATGATACCTCACTTGTGTGGGTAGGCCTAGCGCCCGCGACAGGAAACGCCCCAAAGCGCAACGTGGACACATCCAATTTTTTGAAAGAAAACAGAGGTCTTTTTGGCGAAGTGCCTACCTGTAGATTTTGGCCTATAGCTCAGCCAGCACCTAGGGAAACCTACCAAACCTGTGCATTTCTGAAAACTAGAGACCTAGGGGAATCCAAGATGGGGTGACTTGTGGGGATTGGACCAGGTTCTGTTACCCAGAATCCTTTGCAAACCTCAAAATTTGGCAAAAAAAACACATGTTCCTCACATTTCTGTGGCAGAAAGTTCTGGAATCTGAGAGGAGACACAAATTTCCTTCCACCCAGCGTTCCCCCAAGTCTCCCGATAAAAATGATACCTCACTTGTGTGGGTAGGCCTAGCGCCCGCGACAGGAAACGCCCCAAAGCGCAACGTGGACACATCCATTTTTTTTAAAGAAAACAGAGGTGTTTTTTGCGAAGTGCCTACCTGTAGATTTTGGCCTCTAGCTCAGCCGGCACCTAGGCAAACCTACCAAACCTGTGCATTTCTGAAAACTAGAGACGTAGGGGAATCCAAGATGGGGTGACTTGTGGGGCTCGGACCAGCTTCTGTTACCCAGAATCCTTTGCAAACCTCAAAAAATTTGGCTAAAAAAACACATGTTCCTCACATTTCTGTGGCAGAATGTTCTGGAATCTGAGAGGAGCCACAAATTTCCTTCCACCCAGCGTTCCCCCAAGTCTCCCGATAATAATGATACCTCACTTGTGTGGGTAGGCCTAGCGCCCGCGACAGGAAACGCCCCAAAGCGCAACGTGGACACATCCAATTTTTTGAAAGAAAACAGAGGTGTTTTTGGCGAAGTGCCTACCTGTAGATTTTGGCCTATAGCTCAGCCGGCACCTAGGGAAACCTACCAAACCTGTGCATTTCTGAAAACTAGAGACCTAGGGGAATCCAAGATGGGGTGACTTGTGGGGCTTGGACCAGGTTCTGTTACCCATAATCCTTTGCAAACCTCAAAATTTGGCTAAAAAACACATGTTCCTCACATTTCTGTGGCAGAAAGTTCTGGAAACTGAGAGGAGCCACAAATTTCCTTCCACCCAGCGTTCCCCCAAGTCTCCCGATAAAAATGATACCTCACTTGTGTGGGTAGGCCTAGCGCCCGCGACAGGAAACGCCCCAAAGTGCAACGTGGACACATCCAATTTTTTGAAAGACAACAGAGGTGTTTTTTGCGAAGTGCCTACCTGTAGATTTTGGCCTCTAGCTCAGTCGGCAACTAGAGAAACCTACCAAACCTGTGCATTTCTGAAAACTAGAGACCTAGGGGAATCCAAGATGGGGTGACTTGTGGGGCTCGGACAAGGTTCTGTTACCCAGAATCCTTTGCAAACCTCAAAATTTGGCTAACAAAACACATGTTCCTCACATTTCTGTGGCAGAAATTTCTGGAATCTGAGTGGAGCCACAAATTCCCTTCCACCCAGCGTTCCCCCAAGTCTCCCGATAATAATGATACCTCACTTGTGTGGGTAGGCCTAGCGCCCGCGACAGGAAACGCCCCAAAGCGCAACGTGGACACATCCAATTTTTTGAAAGAAAACAGAGGTGTTTTTGGCAAAGTGCCTACCTGTAGATTTTGGCCTATAGCTCAGCCGGCACCTAGGGAAACCTACCAAACCTGTGCATTTCTGAAAACTAGAGACCTAGGGGAATCCAAGATGGGGTGACTTGTGGGGCTTGGACCAGGTTCTGTTACCCATAATCCTTTGCAAACCTCAAAATTTGGCTAAAAAAACACATGTTCCTCACATTTCTGTGGCAGAATGTTCTGGAATCTGAGAGGAGCCACAAATTTCCTTCCACCCAGCGTTCCCCCAAGTCTCCCGATAATAATGATACCTCACTTGTGTGGGTAGGCCTAGCGCCCGCGACAGGAAACGCCCCAAAGCGCAACGTGGACACATCCAATTTTTTTAAAGAAAACAGAGGTGTTTTTTGCGAAGTGCCTACCTGTAGATTTTGGCCTCTAGCTCAGCCGGCACCTAGGCAAACCTACCAAACCTGTGCATTTCTGAAAACTAGAGACCTAGGGGAATCCAAGATGGGGTGACTTGTGGGGCTCGGACCAGCTTCTGTTACCCAGAATCCTTTGCAAACCTCAAAAAATTTGGCTAAAAAAACACATGTTCCTCACATTTCTGTGGCAGAATGTTCTGGAATCTGAGAGGAGCCACAAATTTCCTTCCACCCAGCGTTCCCCCAAGTCTCCCGATAATAATGATACCTCACTTGTGTGGGTAGGCCTAGCGCCCGCGACAGGAAACGCCCCAAAGCGCAACGTGGACACATCCAATTTTTTGAAAGAAAACAGAGGTGTTTTTGGCGAAGTGCCTACCTGTAGATTTTGGCCTATAGCTCAGCCGGCACCTAGGGAAACCTACCAAACCTGTGCATTTCTGAAAACTAGAGACCTAGGGGAATCCAAGATGGGGTGACTTGTGGGGCTTGGACCAGGTTCTGTTACCCATAATCCTTTGCAAACCTCAAAATTTGGCTAAAAAAACACATGTTCCTCACATTTCTGTGGCAGAAAATTCTGGAATCTGAGAGGAGACACAAATTTCCTTCCACCCAGCGTTCCCCCAAGTCTCCCGATAAAAATGATACCTCACTTGTGTGGGTAGGCCTAGCGCCCGCGACAGGAAACGCCCCAAAGTGCAACGTGGACACATCCAATTTTTTGAAAGACAACAGAGGTGTTTTTTGCAAAGTGCCTACCTGTAGATTTTGGCCTCTAGCTCAGTCGGCAACTAGGGAAACCTACCAAACCTGTGCATTTCTGAAAACTAGAGACCTAGGGGAATCCAAGATGGGGTGACTTGTGGGGCTTGGACCAGGTTCTGTTACCCATAATCCTTTGCAAACCTCAAAATTTGGCTAAAAAAACACATGTTCCTCACATTTATGTGGCAGAAAGTTCTGGAATCTGAGAGGAGCCACAAATTTCCTTCCACCCAGCGTTCCCCCAAGTCTCCAGATAAAAATGATACCTCACTTGTGTGGGTAGGCCTAGCGCCCGCGACAGGAAACGCCCCAAAGCGCAACGTGGACACATTCATTTTTTTTAAAGAAAACAGAGGTGTTTTTTGCGAAGTGCCTACCTGTAGATTTTGGCCTCTAGCTCAGCCGGCACCTAGGCAAACCTACCAAACCTGTGCATTTCTGAAAACTAGAGACCTAGGGGAATCCAAGATGGGGTGACTTGTGGGGCTCGGACCAGCTTCTGTTACCCAGAATCCTTTGCAAACCTCAAAAAATTTGGCTAAAAAAACACATGTTCCTCACATTTCTGTGGCAGAATGTTCTGGAATCTGAGAGGAGCCACAAATTTCCTTCCACCCAGCGTTCCCCCAAGTCTCCCGATAATAATGATACCTCACTTGTGTGGGTAGGCCTAGCGCCCGCGACAGGAAACGCCCCAAAGCGCAACGTGGACTCATCCAATTTTTTGAAAGAAAACAGAGGTGTTTTTGGCGAAGTGCCTACCTGTAGATTTTGGCCTATAGCTCAGCCGGCACCTAGGGAAACCTACCAAACCTGTGCATTTCTGAAAACTAGAGACCTAGGGGAATCCAAGATGGGGTGACTTGTGGGGCTTGGACCAGGTTCTGTTACCCATAATCCTTTGCAAACCTCAAAATTTGGCTAAAAAAACACATGTTCCTCACATTTCTGTGGCAGAAAGTTCTGGAATCTGAGCGGAGCCACAAATTTCCTTCCACCCAGCGTTCCCCCAAGTCTCCCGATAAAAATGATACCTCACTTGTGTGGGTAGGCCTAGCGCCCGCGACAGGAAACGTCCCAAAGCGCAACGTGGACACATCCAATTTTTTGAAAGAAAACAGAGGTGTTTTTTGCGAAGTGCCTACCTGTAGATTTTGGCCTCTAGCTCAGCCGGCACCTAGGCAAACCTACCAAACCTGTGCATTTCTGAAAACTAGAGACCTAGGGGAATCCAAGATGGGGTGACTTGTGGGGCTCGGACCAGGTTCTGTTACCCAGAATCCTTTGCAAACCTCAAAATTTGGCTAAAAAAACACATGTTCCTCACATTTCTGTGGCAGAATGTTTTGGAATCTGAGAGGAGCCACAAATTTCCTTCCACCCAGCGTTCCCCCAAGTCTCCCGATAAAAATTATACCTCACTTGTGTGGGTAGGCATAGCGCCCGCGACAGGAAACGCCCCAAAGCACAACGTGGACACATCCAATTTTTTGAAAGAAAACAGAGGTGTTTTGGGCGAAATGCCTACCTGTAGATTTTGGCCTCTAGCTCAGCCGGCACCTAGGGAAACCTACCAAACCTGTGCATTTCTGAAAACTAGAGACCTAGGGGAATCCAAGATGGGGTGACTTGTGGGGATTGGACCAGGTTCTGTTACCCAGAATCCTTTGCAAACCTCAAAATTTGGCACAAAAAACACATGTTCCTCACATTTCTGTGGCAGAAAGTTCTGGAATCTGAGAGGAGCCACAAATTTCCTTCCACCCAGCGTTCCCCCAAGACTCCCCATAAAAATGATACCTCACTTGTGTGGGTAGGCCTAGCGCCCGCGACAGGAAACGCCCCAAAGCGCAACGTGGACACATCCAATTTTTTTAAAGAAAACAGAGGTGTTTTTTGCGAAGTGCCTACCTGTAGATTTTGGCCTCTATCTCAGCCGGCACCTAGGCAAACCTACCAAACCTGTACATTTCTGAAAACTAGAGACCTAGGGGAATCCAAGATGGGGTGACTTGTGGGGCTCGGACCAGGTTCTGTTACCCAGAATCCTTTGCAAACCTCAAAAAATTTGGCTAAAAAAACACATGTTCCTCACATTTCTGTGGCAGAATGTTCTGGAATCTGAGAGGAGCCACAAATTTCCTTCCACCCAGCGTTCCCCCAAGTCTCCCGATAATAATGATACCTCACTTGTGTGGGTTGGCCTAGCGCCCGCGACAGGAAACGCCCCAAAGCGCAACGTGGACACATCCAATTTTTTGAAAGAAAACAGAGGTGTTTTTGGCGAAGTGCCTTCCTGTAGATTTTGGCCTATAGCTCAGCCAGCACCTAGGGAAACCTACCAAACCTGTGCATTTCTGAAAACTAGAGACCTAGGGGAATCCAAGATGGGGTGACTTGTGGGGATTGGACCAGGTTCTGTTACCCAGAATCCTTTGCAAACCTCAAAATTTGGCAAAAAAAACACATGTTCCTCACATTTCTGTGGCAGAAAGTTCTGGAATCTGAGAGGAGACACAAATTTCCTTCCACCCAGCGTTCCCCCAAGTCTCCCGATAAAAATGATACCTCACTTGTGTGGGTAGGCCTAGCGCCCGCGACAGGAAACGCCCCAAAGCGCAACGTGGACACATCCATTTTTTTTAAAGAAAACAGAGGTGTTTTTTGCGAAGTGCCTACCTGTAGATTTTGGCCTCTAGCTCAGCCGGCACCTAGGCAAACCTACCAAACCTGTGCATTTCTGAAAACTAGAGACCTAGGGGAATCCAAGATGGGGTGACTTGTGGGGCTCGGACCAGCTTCAGTTACCCAGAATCCTTTGCAAACCTCAAAAAATTTGGCTAAAAAAACACATGTTCCTCACATTTCTGTGGCAGAATGTTCTGGAATCTGAGAGGAGCCACAAATTTCCTTCCACCCAGCGTTCCCCCAAGTCTCCCGATAATAATGATACCTCACTTGTGTGGGTAGGCCTAGCGCCCGCGACAGGAAACGCCCCAAAGCGCAACGTGGACACATCCAATTTTTTGAAAGAAAACAGAGGTGTTTTTGGCGAAGTGCCTACCTGTAGATTTTGGCCTATAGCTCAGCCGGCACCTAGGGAAACCTACCAAACCTGTGCATTTCTGAAAACTAGAGACCTAGGGGAATCCAAGATGGGGTGACTTGTGGGGCTTGGACCAGGTTCTGTTACCCATAATCCTTTGCAAACCTCAAAATTTGGCTAAAAAAACACATGTTCCTCACATTTCTGTGGCAGAAAGTTCTGGAAACTGAGAGGAGCCACAAATTTCCTTCCACCCAGCGTTCCGCCAAGTCTCCCGATAAAAATGATACCTCACTTGTGTGGGTAGGCCTAGCGCCCGCGACAGGAAACGCCCCAAAGTGCAACGTGGACACATCCAATTTTTTGAAAGACAACAGAGGTGTTTTTTGCGAAGTGCCTACCTGTAGATTTTGGCCTCTAGCTCAGTCGGCAACTAGGGAAACCTACCAAACCTGTGCATTTCTGAAAACTAGAGACCTAGGGGAATCCAAGATGGGGTGACTTGTGGGGCTCGGACAAGGTTCTGTTACCCAGAATCCTTTGCAAACCTCAAAATTTGGCTAACAAAACACATGTTCCTCACATTTCTGTGGCAGAAATTTCTGGAATCTGAGTGGAGCCACAAATTCCCTTCCACCCAGCGTTCCCCCAAGTCTCCCGATAATAATGATACCTCACTTGTGTGGGTAGGCCTAGCGCCCGCGACAGGAAACGCCCCAAAGCGCAACGTGGACACATCCAATTTTTTGAAAGAAAACAGAGGTGTTTTTGGCAAAGTGCCTACCTGTAGATTTTGGCCTATAGCTCAGCCGGCACCTAGGGAAACCTACCAAACCTGTGCATTTCTGAAAACTAGAGACCTAGGGGAATCCAAGATGGGGTGACTTGTGGGGCTTGGACCAGGTTCTGTTACCCATAATCCTTTGCAAACCTCAAAATTTGGCTAAAAAAACACATGTTCCTCACATTTCTGTGGCAGAATGTTCTGGAATCTGAGAGGAGCCACAAATTTCCTTCCACCCAGCGTTCCCCCAAGTCTCCCGATAATAATGATACCTCACTTGTGTGGGTAGGCCTAGCGCCCGCAACAGGAAACGCCCCAAAGCGCAACGTGGACACATCCAATTTTTTTAAAGAAAACAGAGGTGTTTTTTGCGAAGTGCCTACCTGTAGATTTTGGCCTCTAGCTCAGCCGGCACCTAGGCAAACCTACCAAACCTGTGCATTTCTGAAAACTAGAGACGTAGGGGAATCCAAGATGGGGTGACTTGTGGGGCTCGGACCAGCTTCTGTTACCCAGAATCCTTTGCAAACCTCAAAAAATTTGGCTAAAAAAACACATGTTCCTCACATTTCTGTGGCAGAATGTTCTGGAATCTGAGAGGAGCCACAAATTTCCTTCCACCCAGCGTTCCCCCAAGTCTCCCGATAATAATGATACCTCACTTGTGTGGGTAGGCCTAGCGCCCGCGACAGGAAACGCCCCAAAGCGCAACGTGGACACATCCAATTTTTTGAAAGACAACAGAGGTGTTTTTGGCGAAGTGCCTACCTGTAGATTTTGGCCTCTAGCTCAGTCGGCAACTAGGGAAACCTACCAAACCTGTGCATTTCTGAAAACTAGAGACCTAGGGGAATCCAAGATGGGGTGACTTGTGGGGCTTGGACCAGGTTTTGTTACCCAGAATCCTTTGCAAACCTCAAAATTTGGCTAAAAAAACACATGTTCCTCACATTTCTGTGGCAGAAATTTCTGGAATCTGAGTGGAGCCACAAATTTCCTTCCACCCAGCGTTCCCCCAAGTCTCCCGATAAAAATGATACCTCACTTGTGTGGGTATGCCTAGCGCCCGCGACAGGAAACATCCCAAAGCGCAACGTGGACACATCCAATTTTTTGAAAGAAAACAGTGGTGTTTTTTGCGAAGTGCCTACCTGTAGATTTTGGCCTCTAGCTCAGCCGGCACCTAGGCAAACCTACCAAACCTGTGCATTTCTGAAAACTAGAGACCTAGGGGAATCCAAGATGGGGTGACTTGTGGGGCTCGGACCAGGTTCTGTTACCCAGAATCCTTTGCAAACCTCAAAATTTGGCTAAAAAAACACATGTTCCTCACATTTCTGTGGCAGAATGTTTTGGAATCTGAGAGGAGCCACAAATTTCCTTCCACCCAGCGTTCCCCCAAGTCTCCCGATAAAAATTATACCTCACTTGTGTGGGTAGGCATAGCGCCCGCGACAGGAAACGCCCCAAAGCACAACGTGGACACATCCAATTTTTTGAAAGAAAACAGAGGTGTTTTTGGCGAAGTGCCTACCTGTAGATTTTGGCCTCTAGCTCAGCCGGCACCTAGGGAAACCTACCAAACCTGTGCATTTCTGAAAACTAGAGACCTAGGGGAATCCAAGATGGGGTGACTTGTGGGGATTGGACCAGGTTCTGTTACCCAGAATCCTTTGCAAACCTCAAAATTTGGCAAAAAAAACACATGTTCCTCACATTTCTGTGGCAGAAAGTTCTGGAATCTGAGAGGAGACACAAATTTCCTTCCACCCAGCGTTCCCCCAAGTCTCCCGATAAAAATGATACCTCACTTGTGTGGGTAGGCCTAGCGCCCGCGACAGGAAACGCCCCAAAGCGCAACGTGGACACATCCATTTTTTTTAAAGAAAACAGAGGTGTTTTTTGCGAAGTGCCTACCTGTAGATTTTGGCCTCTAGCTCAGCCGGCACCTAGGCAAACCTACCAAACCTGTGCATTTCTGAAAACTAGAGACCTAGGGGAATCCAAGATGGGGTGACTTGTGGGGCTCGGACCAGCTTCTGTTACCCAGAATCCTTTGCAAACCTCAAAAAATTTGGCTAAAAAAACACATGTTCCTCACATTTCTGTGGCAGAATGTTCTGGAATCTGAGAGGAGCCACAAATTTTCTTCCACCCAGCGTTCCCCCAAGTCTCCCGATAATAATGATACCTCACTTGTGTGGGTAGGCCTAGCGCCCGCGACAGGAAACGCCCCAAAGCGCAACGTGGACACATCCAATTTTTTGAAAGAAAACAGAGGTGTTTTTGGCGAAGTGCCTACCTGTAGATTTTGGCCTATAGCTCAGCCGGCACCTAGGGAAACCTACCAAACCTGTGCATTTCTGAAAACTAGAGACCTAGGGGAATCCAAGATGGGGTGACTTGTGGGGCTTGGACCAGGTTCTGTTACCCATAATCCTTTGCAAACCTCAAAATTTGGCTAAAAAAACACATGTTCCTCACATTTCTGTGGCAGAAAGTTCTGGAATCTGAGAGGAGCCACAAATTTCCTTCCACCCAGCGTTCCCCCAAGTCTCCCGATAAAAATGATACCTCACTTGTGTGGGTAGGCCCAGCGCCCGCGACAGGAAACGCCCCAAAGTGCAAAGTGGACACATCCAATTTTTTGAAAGACAACAGAGGTGTTTTTTGCGAAGTGCCTACCTGTAGATTTTGGCCTGTAGCTCAGTCGGCAACTAGGGAAACCTACCAAACCTGTGCATTTCTGAAAACTAGAGACCTAGGGTAATCCAAGATGGGGTGACTTGTGGGGCTCGGACAAGGTTCTGTTACCCAGAATCCTTTGCAAACCTCAAAATTTGGCTAAAAAAACACATGTTCCTCACATTTCTGTGGCAGAAATTTCTGGAATCTGAGTGGAGCCACAAATTCCCTTCCACCCAGCGTTCCCCCAAGTCTCCCGATAATAATGATACCTCACTTGTGTGGGTAGGCCTAGCGCCCGCGACAGGAAACGCCCCAAAGCGCAACGTGGACACATCCAATTTTTTGAAAGAAAACAGAGGTGTTTTTGGCGAAGTGCCTACCTGTAGATTTTGGCCTATAGCTCAGCCGGCACCTAGGGAAACCTACCAAACCTGTGCATTTCTGAAAACTAGAGACCTAGGGGAATCCAAGATGGGGCGACTTGTGGGGCTTAAACCAGGTTCTGTTACCCATAATCCTTTGCAAACCTAAAAATTTGGCTAAAAAAACACATGTTCCTCACATTTCTGTGGCAGAAAGTTCTGGAATCTGAGAGGAGCCACAAATTTCCTTCCACCCAGCGTTCCCCCAAGTCTCCTGATAAAAATGATACCTCACTTGTGTGGGTAGGCCTAGCGCCCGCGACAGGAAACGCCCCAAAGCGCAACGTGGACACATCCAATTTTTTTAAAGAAAACAGAGGTGTTTTTTGCGAAGTGCCTACCTGTAGATTTTGGCCTCTAGCTCAGCCGGCACCTAGGCAAACCTACCAAACCTGTGCATTTCTGAAAACTAGAGACCTAGGGGAATCCAAGATGGGGTGACTTGTGGGGCTCGGACCAGGTTCTGGTACCCAGAATCCTTTGCAAACCTCAAAAAATTTGGCTAAAAAAACACATGTTCCTCACATTTCTGTGGCAGAATGTTCTGGAATCTGAGAGGAGCCACAAATTTCCTTCCACCCAGCGTTCCCCCAAGTCTCCCGATAAAAATGATACCTCACTTGTGTGGGTAGGCCTAGCGCCCGCGACAGGAAACGCCCCAAAGCGCAACGTGGACACATCCAATTTTTTTAAAGAAAACAGAGGTGTTTTTGGCAAAGTGCCTACCTGTAGATTTTGGCCTATAGCTCAGCCGGCACCTAGGGAAACCTACCAAACCTGTGCATTTCTGAAAACTAGAGACCTAGGGGAATCCAAGATGGGGTGACTTGTGGGGCTTGGACCAGGTTCTGTTACCCAGAATCCTTTGCAAACCTCCAAAAATTTGGCTAAAAAAACACATGTTCCTCACATTTCTGTGGCAGAATGTTCTGGAATCTGAGAGGAGCCACAAATTTCCTTCCACCCAGCGTTCCCCCAAGTCTCCCGATAAAAATGATACCTCACTTGTGTGGGTAGGCCTAGCGCCCGCGACAGGAAACGTCCCAAAGCGCAACGTGGACACATCCAATTTTTTGAAAGAAAACAGAGGTGTTTTTTGCAAAGTGCCTACCTGTAGATTTTGGCCTCTAGCTCAGCCGGCACCTAGGCAAACCTACCAAACCTGTGCATTTCTGAAAACTAGAGACCTAGGGGAATCCAAGATGGGGTGACTTGTGGGGCTTGGACCAGGTTCTGTTACCCAGAATCCTTTGCAAACCTCAAACTTTGGCTAAAAAAACACATGTTCCTCACATTTCTGTGGCAGAAAGTTCCGGTATCTGAGAGGAGCCACAAATTTCCTTCCACCCAGCGGTCCCCCAAGTCTCCCGATAAAAATTATACCTCACTTGTGTGGGTAGGCCTAGCGCCCGCGACACGAAACGCCCCAAAGCGCAACGTGGACACATCCAAATTTTTGAAAGAAAACAGAGGTGTTTTTTGCAAAGTGCCTACCTGTAGATTTTGGCCTCTAGCTCAGCCGACACCTAGGGAAACCTACCAAACCTGTGCATTTCTGAAAACTAGAGACCTAGGGGAATCCAAGATGGGGTGACTTGTGGGGCTCGGACCAGGTTCTGTTACCCAGAATCTTTTGCAAACCTCAAAATTTGGCTAAAAAAACACATGTTCCTCACATTTCTGTGGCAGAAAGTTCTGGAATCTGAGAGGAGCCACAAATTTCCTTCCACCCAGCGTTCCCTCACGTCTCCCGATAAAACTGATACCTCACTTGTGTGGGTAGGCCTAGCCCCCGCGACAGGAAACGCCCCAGAGCGCAACGTGGACACATCCAATTTTTTTAAAGAAAACAGAGGTGTTTTTGGCGAAGTGCCTACCTGTAGATTTTGGCCTCTAGCTCATCCGGCACCTAGGCAAACCTACCAAACCTGTGCATTTCTGAAAACTAGAGACCTAGGGGAATCCAAGATGGGGTGACTTGTGGGGCTCGGAACAGGTTCTGTTACCCAGAATCCTTTGCAAACCTCAAAAAATTTGGCTAAAAACATGTTCCTCACATTTCTGTGGCAGAATGTTCTGGAATCTGAGAGGAGTCACAAATTTCCTTCCACCCAGCGTTCCCCCAAGTCTCCCGATAAAAATGATACCTCACTTGTGTGGGTAGGCCTAGCGCCCGCGACAGGAAACGCCCCAAAGCGCAACGTGGACACATCCAATTTTTTGAAAGAAAACAGAGGTGTTTTTTGCCAAGTGCCTACCTGTAGATTTTGGCCTCTAGCTCAGCCGGCACCTAGGCAAACCTACCAAACCTGTGCATTTCTGAAAACTAGAGACCTAGGGGAATCCAAGATGGGGTGACTTGTGGGGCTCGGACCAGGTTCTGTTACCCAGAATCCTTTGCAAACCTCAAAATTTGGCTAAAAAAACACATGTTCCTCACATTTCTGTGGCAGAAAGTTCTGGAATCTGAGAGGAGCCACAAATTTCCTTCCACCCAGCGTTCCCTCACGTCTCCCGATAAAACTGATACCTCACTTGTGTGGGTAGGCCTAGCGCCCGCGACAGGAAACGCCCCAGAGCGCAACGTGGACACATCCAATTTTTTGAAAGAAAACAGAGGTGTTTTTTGCGAAGTGCCTACCTGTAGATTTTGGCCTCTAGCTCAGCCGGCACCTAGGCAAACCTACCAAACCTGTGCATTTCTGAAAACTAGAGACCTAGGGGAATCCAAGATGGGGTGACTTGTGGGGATTGGACCAGGTTCTGTTACCCAGAATCCTTTGCAAACCTCAAAAGTTGGCTAAAAAAACACATGTTCCTCACATTTCTGTGACAGAAAGTTCTGGAATCTGAGCGGAGCCACAAATTTCCTTCCACCCAGCGTTCCCCCAAGTCTCCCGATAAAAATGATACCTCACTTGTGTGGGTAGGCCTAGCGCCCGCGACAGGAAACGTCCCAAAGCGCAACGTGGACACATCCAATTTTTTGAAAGAAAACAGAGGTGTTTTTTGCGAAGTGCCTACCTGTAGATTTTGGCCTCTAGCTCAGCCGGCACCTAGGCAAACCTACCAAACCTGTGCATTTCTGAAAACTAGAGACCTAGGAGAATCCAAGATGGGGTGACTTGTGGGGCTCGGACCAGGTTCTGTTACCCAGAATCCTTTGCAAACCTCAAAATTTGGCTAAAAAAACACATGTTCCTCACATTTCTGTGGCAGAATGTTTTGGAATCTGAGAGGAGCCACAAATTTCCTTCCACCCAGCGTTCCCCCAAGTCTCCCGATAAAAATTATACCTCACTTGTGTGGGTAGGCATAGCGCCCGCGACAGGAAACGCCCCAAAGCACAACGTGGACACATCCAATTTTTTTAAAGAAAACAGAGGTGTTTTTGGCGAAGTGCCTACCTGTAGATTTTGGCCTCTAGCTCAGCCGGCACCTAGGGAAACCTACCAAACCTGTGCATTTCTGAAAACTAGAGACCTAGGGGAATCCAAGATGGGGTGACTTGTGGGGATTGGACCAGGTTCTGTTACCCAGAATCCTTTGCAAACCTCAAAATTTGGCACAAAAAACACATGTTCCTCACATTTCTGTGGCAGAAAGTTCTGGAATCTGAGAGGAGCCACAAATTTCCTTCCACCCAGCGTTCCCCCAAGACTCCCCATAAAAATGATACCTCACTTGTGTGGGTAGGCCTAGCGCCCGCGACAGGAAACGCCCCAAAGCGCAACGTGGACACATCCAATTTTTTGAAAGAAAACAGAGGTGTTTTTTGCGAAGTGCCTACCTGTAGATTTTGGCCTCTAGCTCAGCCGGCACCTAGGCAAACCTACCAAACCTGTACATTTCTGAAAACTAGAGACCTAGGGGAATCCAAGATGGGGTGACTTGTGGGGCTTGGACCAGGTTCTGTTACCCAGAATCCTTTGCAAACCTCAAAAAATTTGGCTAAAAAAACACATGTTCCTCACATTTCTGTGGCAGAATGTTCTGGAATCTGAGAGGAGCCACAAATTTCCTTCCACCCAGCGTTTCCCCAAGTCTCCCGATAATAATGATACCTCACTTGTGTGGGTAGGCCTAGCGCCCGCGACAGGAAACGCCCCAAAGCGCAACGTGGACACATCCAATTTTTTGAAAGAAAACAGAGGTCTTTTTGGCGAAGTGCCTACCTGTAGATTTTGGCCTATAGCTCAGCCAGCACCTAGGGAAACCTACCAAACCTGTGCATTTCTGAAAACTAGAGACCTAGGGGAATCCAAGATGGGGTGACTTGTGGGGATTGGACCAGGTTCTGTTACCCAGAATCCTTTGCAAACCTCAAAATTTGGCAAAAAAAACACATGTTCCTCACATTTCTGTGGCAGAAAGTTCTGGAATCTGAGAGGAGACACAAATTTCCTTCCACCCAGCGTTCCCCCAAGTCTCCCGATAAAAATGATACCTCACTTGTGTGGGTAGGCCTAGCGCCCGCGACAGGAAACGCCCCAAAGCGCAACGTGGACACATCCATTTTTTTTAAAGAAAACAGAGGTGTTTTTTGCGAAGTGCCTACCTGTAGATTTTGGCCTCTAGCTCAGCCGGCACCTAGGCAAACCTACCAAACCTGTGCATTTCTGAAAACTAGAGACGTAGGGGAATCCAAGATGGGGTGACTTGTGGGGCTCGGACCAGCTTCTGTTACCCAGAATCCTTTGCAAACCTCAAAAAATTTGGCTAAAAAAACACATGTTCCTCACATTTCTGTGGCAGAATGTTCTGGAATCTGAGAGGAGCCACAAATTTCCTTCCACCCAGCGTTCCCCCAAGTCTCCCGATAATAATGATACCTCACTTGTGTGGGTAGGCCTAGCGCCCGCGACAGGAAACGCCCCAAAGCGCAACGTGGACACATCCAATTTTTTGAAAGAAAACAGAGGTGTTTTTGGCGAAGTGCCTACCTGTAGATTTTGGCCTATAGCTCAGCCGGCACCTAGGGAAACCTACCAAACCTGTGCATTTCTGAAAACTAGAGACCTAGGGGAATCCAAGATGGGGTGACTTGTGGGGCTTGGACCAGGTTCTGTTACCCATAATCCTTTGCAAACCTCAAAATTTGGCTAAAAAACACATGTTCCTCACATTTCTGTGGCAGAAAGTTCTGGAAACTGAGAGGAGCCACAAATTTCCTTCCACCCAGCGTTCCCCCAAGTCTCCCGATAAAAATGATACCTCACTTGTGTGGGTAGGCCTAGCGCCCGCGACAGGAAACGCCCCAAAGTGCAACGTGGACACATCCAATTTTTTGAAAGACAACAGAGGTGTTTTTTGCGAAGTGCCTACCTGTAGATTTTGGCCTCTAGCTCAGTCGGCAACTAGAGAAACCTACCAAACCTGTGCATTTCTGAAAACTAGAGACCTAGGGGAATCCAAGATGGGGTGACTTGTGGGGCTCGGACAAGGTTCTGTTACCCAGAATCCTTTGCAAACCTCAAAATTTGGCTAACAAAACACATGTTCCTCACATTTCTGTGGCAGAAATTTCTGGAATCTGAGTGGAGCCACAAATTCCCTTCCACCCAGCGTTCCCCCAAGTCTCCCGATAATAATGATACCTCACTTGTGTGGGTAGGCCTAGCGCCCGCGACAGGAAACGCCCCAAAGCGCAACGTGGACACATCCAATTTTTTGAAAGAAAACAGAGGTGTTTTTGGCAAAGTGCCTACCTGTAGATTTTGGCCTATAGCTCAGCCGGCACCTAGGGAAACCTACCAAACCTGTGCATTTCTGAAAACTAGAGACCTAGGGGAATCCAAGATGGGGTGACTTGTGGGGCTTGGACCAGGTTCTGTTACCCATAATCCTTTGCAAACCTCAAAATTTGGCTAAAAAAACACATGTTCCTCACATTTCTGTGGCAGAATGTTCTGGAATCTGAGAGGAGCCACAAATTTCCTTCCACCCAGCGTTCCCCCAAGTCTCCCGATAATAATGATACCTCACTTGTGTGGGTAGGCCTAGCGCCCGCGACAGGAAACGCCCCAAAGCGCAACGTGGACACATCCAATTTTTTTAAAGAAAACAGAGGTGTTTTTTGCGAAGTGCCTACCTGTAGATTTTGGCCTCTAGCTCAGCCGGCACCTAGGCAAACCTACCAAACCTGTGCATTTCTGAAAACTAGAGACCTAGGGGAATCCAAGATGGGGTGACTTGTGGGGCTCGGACCAGCTTCTGTTACCCAGAATCCTTTGCAAACCTCAAAAAATTTGGCTAAAAAAACACATGTTCCTCACATTTCTGTGGCAGAATGTTCTGGAATCTGAGAGGAGCCACAAATTTCCTTCCACCCAGCGTTCCCCCAAGTCTCCCGATAATAATGATACCTCACTTGTGTGGGTAGGCCTAGCGCCCGCGACAGGAAACGCCCCAAAGCGCAACGTGGACACATCCAATTTTTTGAAAGAAAACAGACGTGTTTTTGGCGAAGTGCCTACCTGTAGATTTTGGCCTATAGCTCAGCCGGCACCTAGGGAAACCTACCAAACCTGTGCATTTCTGAAAACTAGAGACCTAGGGGAATCCAAGATGGGGTGACTTGTGGGGCTTGGACCAGGTTCTGTTACCCATAATCCTTTGCAAACCTCAAAATTTGGCTAAAAAAACACATGTTCCTCACATTTCTGTGGCAGAAAATTCTGGAATCTGAGAGGAGACACAAATTTCCTTCCACCCAGCGTTCCCCCAAGTCTCCCGATAAAAATGATACCTCACTTGTGTGGGTAGGCCTAGCGCCCGCGACAGGAAACGCCCCAAAGTGCAACGTGGACACATCCAATTTTTTGAAAGACAACAGAGGTGTTTTTTGCAAAGTGCCTACCTGTAGATTTTGGCCTCTAGCTCAGTCGGCAACTAGGGAAACCTACCAAACCTGTGCATTTCTGAAAACTAGAGACCTAGGGGAATCCAAGATGGGGTGACTTGTGGGGCTTGGACCAGGTTCTGTTACCCATAATCCTTTGCAAACCTCAAAATTTGGCTAAAAAAACACATGTTCCTCACATTTATGTGGCAGAAAGTTCTGGAATCTGAGAGGAGCCACAAATTTCCTTCCACCCAGCGTTCCCCCAAGTCTCCAGATAAAAATGATACCTCACTTGTGTGGGTAGGCCTAGCGCCCGCGACAGGAAACGCCCCAAAGCGCAACGTGGACACATCCATTTTTTTTAAAGAAAACAGAGGTGTTTTTTGCGAAGTGCCTACCTGTAGATTTTGGCCTCTAGCTCAGCCGGCACCTAGGCAAACCTACCAAACCTGTGCATTTCTGAAAACTAGAGACCTAGGGGAATCCAAGATGGGGTGACTTGTGGGGCTCGGACCAGCTTCTGTTACCCAGAATCCTTTGCAAACCTCAAAAAATTTGGCTAAAAAAACACATGTTCCTCACATTTCTGTGGCAGAATGTTCTGGAATCTGAGAGGAGCCACAAATTTCCTTCCACCCAGCGTTCCCCCAAGTCTCCCGATAATAATGATACCTCACTTGTGTGGGTAGGCCTAGCGCCCGCGACAGGAAACGCCCCAAAGCGCAACGTGGACTCATCCAATTTTTTGAAAGAAAACAGAGGTGTTTTTGGCGAAGTGCCTACCTGTAGATTTTGGCCTATAGCTCAGCCGGCACCTAGGGAAACCTACCAAACCTGTGCATTTCTGAAAACTAGAGACCTAGGGGAATCCAAGATGGGGTGACTTGTGGGGCTTGGACCAGGTTCTGTTACCCATAATCCTTTGCAAACCTCAAAATTTGGCTAAAAAAACACATGTTCCTCACATTTCTGTGGCAGAAAGTTCTGGAATCTGAGCGGAGCCACAAATTTCCTTCCACCCAGCGTTCCCCCAAGTCTCCCGATAAAAATGATACCTCACTTGTGTGGGTAGGCCTAGCGCCCGCGACAGGAAACGTCCCAAAGCGCAACGTGGACACATCCAATTTTTTGAAAGAAAACAGAGGTGTTTTTTGCGAAGTGCCTACCTGTAGATTTTGGCCTCTAGCTCAGCCGGCACCTAGGCAAACCTACCAAACCTGTGCATTTCTGAAAACTAGAGACCTAGGGGAATCCAAGATGGGGTGACTTGTGGGGCTCGGACCAGGTTCTGTTACCCAGAATCCTTTGCAAACCTCAAAATTTGGCTAAAAAAACACATGTTCCTCACATTTCTGTGGCAGAATGTTTTGGAATCTGAGAGGAGCCACAAATTTCCTTCCACCCAGCGTTCCCCCAAGTCTCCCGATAAAAATTATACCTCACTTGTGTGGGTAGGCATAGCGCCCGCGACAGGAAACGCCCCAAAGCACAACGTGGACACATCCAATTTTTTGAAAGAAAACAGAGGTGTTTTGGGCGAAATGCCTACCTGTAGATTTTGGCCTCTAGCTCAGCCGGCACCTAGGGAAACCTACCAAACCTGTGCATTTCTGAAAACTAGAGACCTAGGGGAATCCAAGATGGGGTGACTTGTGGGGATTGGACCAGGTTCTGTTACCCAGAATCCTTTGCAAACCTCAAAATTTGGCACAAAAAACACATGTTCCTCACATTTCTGTGGCAGAAAGTTCTGGAATCTGAGAGGAGCCACAAATTTCCTTCCACCCAGCGTTCCCCCAAGACTCCCCATAAAAATGATACCTCACTTGTGTGGGTAGGCCTAGCGCCCGCGACAGGAAACGCCCCAAAGCGCAACGTGGACACATCCAATTTTTTTAAAGAAAACAGAGGTGTTTTTTGCGAAGTGCCTACCTGTAGATTTTGGCCTCTATCTCAGCCGGCACCTAGGCAAACCTACCAAACCTGTACATTTCTGAAAACTAGAGACCTAGGGGAATCCAAGATGGGGTGACTTGTGGGGCTCGGACCAGGTTCTGTTACCCAGAATCCTTTGCAAACCTCAAAAAATTTGGCTAAAAAAACACATGTTCCTCACATTTCTGTGGCAGAATGTTCTGGAATCTGAGAGGAGCCACAAATTTCCTTCCACCCAGCGTTCCCCCAAGTCTCCCGATAATAATGATACCTCACTTGTGTGGGTTGGCCTAGCGCCCGCGACAGGAAACGCCCCAAAGCGCAACGTGGACACATCCAATTTTTTGAAAGAAAACAGAGGTGTTTTTGGCGAAGTGCCTTCCTGTAGATTTTGGCCTATAGCTCAGCCAGCACCTAGGGAAACCTACCAAACCTGTGCATTTCTGAAAACTAGAGACCTAGGGGAATCCAAGATGGGGTGACTTGTGGGGATTGGACCAGGTTCTGTTACCCAGAATCCTTTGCAAACCTCAAAATTTGGCAAAAAAAACACATGTTCCTCACATTTCTGTGGCAGAAAGTTCTGGAATCTGAGAGGAGACACAAATTTCCTTCCACCCAGCGTTCCCCCAAGTCTCCCGATAAAAATGATACCTCACTTGTGTGGGTAGGCCTAGCGCCCGCGACAGGAAACGCCCCAAAGCGCAACGTGGACACATCCATTTTTTTTAAAGAAAACAGAGGTGTTTTTTGCGAAGTGCCTACCTGTAGATTTTGGCCTCTAGCTCAGCCGGCACCTAGGCAAACCTACCAAACCTGTGCATTTCTGAAAACTAGAGACCTAGGGGAATCCAAGATGGGGTGACTTGTGGGGCTCGGACCAGCTTCAGTTACCCAGAATCCTTTGCAAACCTCAAAAAATTTGGCTAAAAAAACACATGTTCCTCACATTTCTGTGGCAGAATGTTCTGGAATCTGAGAGGAGCCACAAATTTCCTTCCACCCAGCGTTCCCCCAAGTCTCCCGATAATAATGATACCTCACTTGTGTGGGTAGGCCTAGCGCCCGCGACAGGAAACGCCCCAAAGCGCAACGTGGACACATCCAATTTTTTGAAAGAAAACAGAGGTGTTTTTGGCGAAGTGCCTACCTGTAGATTTTGGCCTATAGCTCAGCCGGCACCTAGGGAAACCTACCAAACCTGTGCATTTCTGAAAACTAGAGACCTAGGGGAATCCAAGATGGGGTGACTTGTGGGGCTTGGACCAGGTTCTGTTACCCATAATCCTTTGCAAACCTCAAAATTTGGCTAAAAAAACACATGTTCCTCACATTTCTGTGGCAGAAAGTTCTGGAAACTGAGAGGAGCCACAAATTTCCTTCCACCCAGCGTTCCGCCAAGTCTCCCGATAAAAATGATACCTCACTTGTGTGGGTAGGCCTAGCGCCCGCGACAGGAAACGCCCCAAAGTGCAACGTGGACACATCCAATTTTTTGAAAGACAACAGAGGTGTTTTTTGCGAAGTGCCTACCTGTAGATTTTGGCCTCTAGCTCAGTCGGCAACTAGGGAAACCTACCAAACCTGTGCATTTCTGAAAACTAGAGACCTAGGGGAATCCAAGATGGGGTGACTTGTGGGGCTCGGACAAGGTTCTGTTACCCAGAATCCTTTGCAAACCTCAAAATTTGGCTAACAAAACACATGTTCCTCACATTTCTGTGGCAGAAATTTCTGGAATCTGAGTGGAGCCACAAATTCCCTTCCACCCAGCGTTCCCCCAAGTCTCCCGATAATAATGATACCTCACTTGTGTGGGTAGGCCTAGCGCCCGCGACAGGAAACGCCCCAAAGCGCAACGTGGACACATCCAATTTTTTGAAAGAAAACAGAGGTGTTTTTGGCAAAGTGCCTACCTGTAGATTTTGGCCTATAGCTCAGCCGGCACCTAGGGAAACCTACCAAACCTGTGCATTTCTGAAAACTAGAGACCTAGGGGAATCCAAGATGGGGTGACTTGTGGGGCTTGGACCAGGTTCTGTTACCCATAATCCTTTGCAAACCTCAAAATTTGGCTAAAAAAACACATGTTCCTCACATTTCTGTGGCAGAATGTTCTGGAATCTGAGAGGAGCCACAAATTTCCTTCCACCCAGCGTTCCCCCAAGTCTCCCGATAATAATGATACCTCACTTGTGTGGGTAGGCCTAGCGCCCGCAACAGGAAACGCCCCAAAGCGCAACGTGGACACATCCAATTTTTTTAAAGAAAACAGAGGTGTTTTTTGCGAAGTGCCTACCTGTAGATTTTGGCCTCTAGCTCAGCCGGCACCTAGGCAAACCTACCAAACCTGTGCATTTCTGAAAACTAGAGACCTAGGGGAATCCAAGATGGGGTGACTTGTGGGGCTCGGACCAGCTTCTGTTACCCAGAATCCTTTGCAAACCTCAAAAAATTTGGCTAAAAAAACACATGTTCCTCACATTTCTGTGGCAGAATGTTCTGGAATCTGAGAGGAGCCACAAATTTCCTTCCACCCAGCGTTCCCCCAAGTCTCCCGATAATAATGATACCTCACTTGTGTGGGTAGGCCTAGCGCCCGCGACAGGAAACGCCCCAAAGCGCAACGTGGACTCATCCAATTTTTTGAAAGAAAACAGAGGTGTTTTTGGCGAAGTGCCTACCTGTAGATTTTGGCCTATAGCTCAGCCGGCACCTAGGGAAACCTACCAAACCTGTGCATTTCTGAAAACTAGAGACCTAGGGGAATCCAAGATGGGGTGACTTGTGGGGCTTGGACCAGGTTCTGTTACCCATAATCCTTTGCAAACCTCAAAATTTGGCTAAAAAAACACATGTTCCTCACATTTCTGTGGCAGAAAGTTCTGGAATCTGAGCGGAGCCACAAATTTCCTTCCACCCAGCGTTCCCCCAAGTCTCCCGATAAAAATGATACCTCACTTGTGTGGGTAGGCCTAGCGCCCGCGACAGGAAACGTCCCAAAGCGCAACGTGGACACATCCAATTTTTTGAAAGAAAACAGAGGTGTTTTTTGCGAAGTGCCTACCTGTAGATTTTGGCCTCTAGCTCAGCCGGCACCTAGGCAAACCTAACAAACCTGTGCATTTCTGAAAACTAGAGACCTAGGGGAATCCAAGATGGGGTGACTTGTGGGGCTCGGACCAGGTTCTGTTACCCAGAATCCTTTGCAAACCTCAAAATTTGGCTAAAAAAACACATGTTCCTCACATTTCTGTGGCAGAATGTTTTGGAATCTGAGAGGAGCCACAAATTTCCTTCCACCCAGCGTTCCCCCAAGTCTCCCGATAAAAATTATACCTCACTTGTGTGGGTAGGCATAGCGCCCGCGACAGGAAACGCCCCAAAGCACAACGTGGACACATCCAATTTTTTGAAAGAAAACAGAGGTGTTTTGGGCGAAATGCCTACCTGTAGATTTTGGCCTCTAGCTCAGCCGGCACCTAGGGAAACCTACCAAACCTGTGCATTTCTGAAAACTAGAGACCTAGGGGAATCCAAGATGGGGTGACTTGTGGGGATTGGACCAGGTTCTGTTACCCAGAATCCTTTGCAAACCTCAAAATTTGGCACAAAAAACACATGTTCCTCACATTTCTGTGGCAGAAAGTTCTGGAATCTGAGAGGAGCCACAAATTTCCTTCCACCCAGCGTTCCCCCAAGACTCCCCATAAAAATGATACCTCACTTGTGTGGGTAGGCCTAGCGCCCGCGACAGGAAACGCCCCAAAGCGCAACGTGGACACATCCAATTTTTTTAAAGAAAACAGAGGTGTTTTTTGCGAAGTGCCTACCTGTAGATTTTGGCCTCTATCTCAGCCGGCACCTAGGCAAACCTACCAAACCTGTACATTTCTGAAAACTAGAGACCTAGGGGAATCCAAGATGGGGTGACTTGTGGGGCTCGGACCAGGTTCTGTTACCCAGAATCCTTTGCAAACCTCAAAAAATTTGGCTAAAAAAACACATGTTCCTCACATTTCTGTGGCAGAATGTTCTGGAATCTGAGAGGAGCCACAAATTTCCTTCCACCCAGCGTTCCCCCAAGTCTCCCGATAATAATGATACCTCACTTGTGTGGGTTGGCCTAGCGCCCGCGACAGGAAACGCCCCAAAGCGCAACGTGGACACATCCAATTTTTTGAAAGAAAACAGAGGTGTTTTTGGCGAAGTGCCTTCCTGTAGATTTTGGCCTATAGCTCAGCCAGCACCTAGGGAAACCTACCAAACCTGTGCATTTCTGAAAACTAGAGACCTAGGGGAATCCAAGATGGGGTGACTTGTGGGGATTGGACCAGGTTCTGTTACCCAGAATCCTTTGCAAACCTCAAAATTTGGCAAAAAAAACACATGTTCCTCACATTTCTGTGGCAGAAAGTTCTGGAATCTGAGAGGAGACACAAATTTCCTTCCACCCAGCGTTCCCCCAAGTCTCCCGATAAAAATGATACCTCACTTGTGTGGGTAGGCCTAGCGCCCGCGACAGGAAACGCCCCAAAGCGCAACGTGGACACATCCATTTTTTTTAAAGAAAACAGAGGTGTTTTTTGCGAAGTGCCTACCTGTAGATTTTGGCCTCTAGCTCAGCCGGCACCTAGGCAAACCTACCAAACCTGTGCATTTCTGAAAACTAGAGACCTAGGGGAATCCAAGATGGGGTGACTTGTGGGGCTCGGACCAGCTTCAGTTACCCAGAATCCTTTGCAAACCTCAAAAAATTTGGCTAAAAAAACACATGTTCCTCACATTTCTGTGGCAGAATGTTCTGGAATCTGAGAGGAGCCACAAATTTCCTTCCACCCAGCGTTCCCCCAAGTCTCCCGATAATAATGATACCTCACTTGTGTGGGTAGGCCTAGCGCCCGCGACAGGAAACGCCCCAAAGCGCAACGTGGACACATCCAATTTTTTGAAAGAAAACAGAGGTGTTTTTGGCGAAGTGCCTACCTGTAGATTTTGGCCTATAGCTCAGCCGGCACCTAGGGAAACCTACCAAACCTGTGCATTTCTGAAAACTAGAGACCTAGGGGAATCCAAGATGGGGTGACTTGTGGGGCTTGGACCAGGTTCTGTTACCCATAATCCTTTGCAAACCTCAAAATTTGGCTAAAAAAACACATGTTCCTCACATTTCTGTGGCAGAAAGTTCTGGAAACTGAGAGGAGCCACAAATTTCCTTCCACCCAGCGTTCCGCCAAGTCTCCCGATAAAAATGATACCTCACTTGTGTGGGTAGGCCTAGCGCCCGCGACAGGAAACGCCCCAAAGTGCAACGTGGACACATCCAATTTTTTGAAAGACAACAGAGGTGTTTTTTGCGAAGTGCCTACCTGTAGATTTTGGCCTCTAGCTCAGTCGGCAACTAGGGAAACCTACCAAACCTGTGCATTTCTGAAAACTAGAGACCTAGGGGAATCCAAGATGGGGTGACTTGTGGGGCTCGGACAAGGTTCTGTTACCCAGAATCCTTTGCAAACCTCAAAATTTGGCTAACAAAACACATGTTCCTCACATTTCTGTGGCAGAAATTTCTGGAATCTGAGTGGAGCCACAAATTCCCTTCCACCCAGCGTTCCCCCAAGTCTCCCGATAATAATGATACCTCACTTGTGTGGGTAGGCCTAGCGCCCGCGACAGGAAACGCCCCAAAGCGCAACGTGGACACATCCAATTTTTTGAAAGAAAACAGAGGTGTTTTTGGCAAAGTGCCTACCTGTAGATTTTGGCCTATAGCTCAGCCGGCACCTAGGGAAACCTACCAAACCTGTGCATTTCTGAAAACTAGAGACCTAGGGGAATCCAAGATGGGGTGACTTGTGGGGCTTGGACCAGGTTCTGTTACCCATAATCCTTTGCAAACCTCAAAATTTGGCTAAAAAAACACATGTTCCTCACATTTCTGTGGCAGAATGTTCTGGAATCTGAGAGGAGCCACAAATTTCCTTCCACCCAGCGTTCCCCCAAGTCTCCCGATAATAATGATACCTCACTTGTGTGGGTAGGCCTAGCGCCCGCAACAGGAAACGCCCCAAAGCGCAACGTGGACACATCCAATTTTTTTAAAGAAAACAGAGGTGTTTTTTGCGAAGTGCCTACCTGTAGATTTTGGCCTCTAGCTCAGCCGGCACCTAGGCAAACCTACCAAACCTGTGCATTTCTGAAAACTAGAGACGTAGGGGAATCCAAGATGGGGTGAC
Source organism: Pleurodeles waltl (assembly GCF_031143425.1). NCBI lineage: Eukaryota > Metazoa > Chordata > Amphibia > Caudata > Salamandridae > Pleurodeles > Pleurodeles waltl. The sequence continues at coordinate 472,591,799 of NC_090436.1, forward strand.
TTGTGGGGCTCGGACCAGCTTCTGTTACCCAGAATCCTTTGCAAACCTCAAAAAATTTGGCTAAAAAAACACATGTTCCTCACATTTCTGTGGCAGAATGTTCTGGAATCTGAGAGGAGCCACAAATTTCCTTCCACCCAGCGTTCCCCCAAGTCTCCCGATAATAATGATACCTCACTTGTGTGGGTAGGCCTAGCGCCCGCGACAGGAAACGCCCCAAAGCGCAACGTGGACACATCCAATTTTTTGAAAGAAAACAGAGGTGTTTTTGGCGAAGTGCCTACCTGTAGATTTTGGCCTATAGCTCAGCCGGCACCTAGGGAAACCTACCAAACCTGTGCATTTCTGAAAACTAGAGACCTAGGGGAATCCAAGATGGGGTGACTTGTGGGGCTTGGACCAGGTTCTGTTACCCATAATCCTTTGCAAACCTCAAAATTTGGCTAAAAAAACACATGTTCCTCACATTTCTGTGGCAGAAAGTTCTGGAATCTGAGAGGAGACACAAATTTCCTTCCACCCAGCGTTCCCCCAAGTCTCCCGATAAAAATGATACCTCACTTGTGTGGGTAGGCCTAGCGCCCGCGACAGGAAACGCCCCAAAGTGCAACGTGGACACATCCAATTTTTTGAAAGACAACAGAGGTGTTTTTTGCAAAGTGCCTACCTGTAGATTTTGGCCTCTAGCTCAGTCGGCAACTAGGGAAACCTACCAAACCTGTGCATTTCTGAAAACTAGAGACCTAGGGGAATCCAAGATGGGGTGACTTGTGGGGCTTGGACCAGGTTCTGTTACCCATAATCCTTTGCAAACCTCAAAATTTGGCTAAAAAAACACATGTTCCTCACATTTATGTGGCAGAAAGTTCTGGAATCTGAGAGGAGCCACAAATTTCCTTCCACCCAGCGTTCCCCCAAGTCTCCAGATAAAAATGATACCTCACTTGTGTGGGTAGGCCTAGCGCCCGCGACAGGAAACGCCCCAAAGCGCAACGTGGACACATCCATTTTTTTTAAAGAAAACAGAGGTGTTTTTTGCGAAGTGCCTACCTGTAGATTTTGGCCTCTAGCTCAGCCGGCACCTAGGCAAACCTACCAAACCTGTGCATTTCTGAAAACTAGAGACCTAGGGGAATCCAAGATGGGGTGACTTGTGGGGCTCGGACCAGCTTCTGTTACCCAGAATCCTTTGCAAACCTCAAAAAATTTGGCTAAAAAAACACGTGTTCCTCACATTTCTGTGGCAGAATGTTCTGGAATCTGAGAGGAGCCACAAATTTCCTTCCACCCAGCGTTCCCCCAAGTCTCCCGATAATAATATTACCTCACTTGTGTGGGTAGGCCTAGCGCCCGCGACAGGAAACGCCCCAAAGCACAACTGGACACATCCAATTTTTTGAAAGAAAACAGAGGTGTTTTTGGCGAAGTGCCTACCTGTAGATTTTGGCCTATAGCTCAGCCGGCACCTAGGGAAACCTACCAAACCTGTGCATTTCTGAAAACTAGAGACCTAGGGGAATCCAAGATGGGGTGACTTGTGGGGCTTGGACCAGGTTCTGTTACCCATAATCCTTTGCAAACCTCAAAATTTGGCTAAAAAAACACATGTTCCTCACATTTCTGTGGCAGAAAGTTCTGGAATCTGAGCGGAGCCACAAATTTCCTTCCACCCAGCGTTCCCCTAAGTCTCCCGATAAAAATGATACCTCACTTGTGTGGGTAGGCCTAGCGCCCGCGACAGGAAACGTCCCAAAGCGCAACGTGGACACATCCAATTTTTTGAAAGAAAACAGAGGTGTTTTTTGCGAAGTGCCTACCTGTAGATTTTGGCCTCTAGCTCAGCCGGCACCTAGGCAAACCTACCAAACCTGTGCATTTCTGAAAACTAGAGACCTAGGGGAATCCAAGATGGGGTGACTTGTGGGGCTCGGACCAGGTTCTGTTACCCAGAATCCTTTGCAAACCTCAAAATTTGGCTAAAAAAACACATGTTCCTCACATTTCTGTGGCAGAATGTTTTGGAATCTGAGAGGAGCCACAAATTTCCTTCCACCCAGCGTTCCCCCAAGTCTCCCGATAAAAATTATACCTCACTTGTGTGGGTAGGCATAGCGCCCGCGACAGGAAACGCCCCAAAGCACAACGTGGACACATCCAATTTTTTGAAAGAAAACAGAGGTGTTTTGGGCGAAATGCCTACCTGTAGATTTTGGCCTCTAGCTCAGCCGGCACCTAGGGAAACCTACCAAACCTGTGCATTTCTGAAAACTAGAGACCTAGGGGAATCCAAGATGGGGTGACTTGTGGGGATTGGACCAGGTTCTGTTACCCAGAATCCTTTGCAAACCTCAAAATTTGGCACAAAAAACACATGTTCCTCACATTTCTGTGGCAGAAAGTTCTGGAATCTGAGAGGAGCCACAAATTTCCTTCCACCCAGCGTTCCCCCAAGACTCCCCATAAAAATGATACCTCACTTGTGTGGGTAGGCCTAGCGCCCGCGACAGGAAACGCCCCAAAGCGCAACGTGGACACATCCAATTTTTTTAAAGAAAACAGAGGTGTTTTTTGCGAAGTGCCTACCTGTAGATTTTGGCCTCTAGCTCAGCCGGCACCTAGGCAAACCTACCAAACCTGTACATTTCTGAAAACTAGAGACCTAGGGGAATCCAAGATGGGGTGACTTGTGGGGCTCGGACCAGGTTCTGTTACCCAGAATCCTTTGCAAACCTCAAAAAATTTGGCTAAAAAAACACATGTTCCTCACATTTCTGTGGCAGAATGTTCTGGAATCTGAGAGGAGCCACAAATTTCCTTCCACCCAGCGTTTCCCCAAGTCTCCCGATAATAATGATACCTCACTTGTGTGGGTTGGCCTAGCGCCCGCGACAGGAAACGCCCCAAAGCGCAACGTGGACACATCCAATTTTTTGAAAGAAAACAGAGGTGTTTTTGGCGAAGTGCCTACCTGTAGATTTTGGCCTATAGCTCAGCCAGCACCTAGGGAAACCTACCAAACCTGTGCATTTCTGAAAACTAGAGACCTAGGGGAATCCAAGATGGGGTGACTTGTGGGGATTGGAACAGGTTCTGTTACCCAGAATCCTTTGCAAACCTCAAAATTTGGCAAAAAAAACACATGTTCCTCACATTTCTGTGGCAGAAAGTTCTGGAATCTGAGAGGAGACACAAATTTCCTTCCACCCAGCGTTCCCCCAAGTCTCCCGATAAAAATGATACCTCACTTGTGTGGGTAGGCCTAGCGCCCGCGACAGGAAACGCCCCAAAGCGCAACGTGGACACATCCATTTTTTTTAAAGAAAACAGAGGTGTTTTTTGCGAAGTGCCTACCTGTAGATTTTGGCCTCTAGCTCAGCCGGCACCTAGGCAAACCTACCAAACCTGTGCATTTCTGAAAACTAGAGACCTAGGGGAATCCAAGATGGGGTGACTTGTGGGGCTCGGACCAGCTTCAGTTACCCAGAATCCTTTGCAAACCTCAAAAAATTTGGCTAAAAAAACACATGTTCCTCACATTTCTGTGGCAGAATGTTCTGGAATCTGAGAGGAGCCACAAATTTCCTTCCACCCAGCGTTCCCCCAAGTCTCCCGATAATAATGATACCTCACTTGTGTGGGTAGGCCTAGCGCCCGCGACAGGAAACGCCCCAAAGCGCAACGTGGACACATCCAATTTTTTGAAAGAAAACAGAGGTGTTTTTGGCGAAGTGCCTACCTGTAGATTTTGGCCTATAGCTCAGCCGGCACCTAGGGAAACCTACCAAACCTGTGCATTTCTGAAAACTAGAGACCTAGGGGAATCCAAGATGGGGTGACTTGTGGGGCTTGGACCAGGTTCTGTTACCCATAATCCTTTGCAAACCTCAAAATTTGGCTAAAAAAACACATGTTCCTCACATTTCTGTGGCAGAAAGTTCTGGAAACTGAGAGGAGCCACAAATTTCCTTCCACCCAGCGTTCCCCCAAGTCTCCCGATAAAAATGATACCTCACTTGTGTGGGTAGGCCTAGCGCCCGCGACAGGAAACGCCCCAAAGTGCAACGTGGACACATCCAATTTTTTGAAAGACAACAGAGGTGTTTTTTGCGAAGTGCCTACCTGTAGATTTTGGCCTCTAGCTCAGTCGGCAACTAGGGAAACCTACCAAACCTGTGCATTTCTGAAAACTAGAGACCTAGGGGAATCCAAGATGGGGTGACTTGTGGGGCTCGGACAAGGTTCTGTTACCCAGAATCCTTTGCAAACCTCAAAATTTGGCTAACAAAACACATGTTCCTCACATTTCTGTGGCAGAAATTTCTGGAATCTGAGTGGAGCCACAAATTCCCTTCCACCCAGCGTTCCCCCAAGTCTCCCGATAATAATGATACCTCACTTGTGTGGGTAGGCCTAGCGCCCGCGACAGGAAACGCCCCAAAGCGCAACGTGGACACATCCAATTTTTTGAAAGAAAACAGAGGTGTTTTTGGCGAAGTGCCTACCTGTAGATTTTGGCCTATAGCTCAGCCGGCACCTAGGGAAACCTACCAAACCTGTGCATTTCTGAAAACTAGAGACCTAGGGGAATCCAAGATGGGGTGACTTGTGGGGCTTGGACCAGGTTCTGTTACCCATAATCCTTTGCAAACCTCAAAATTTGGCTAAAAAAACACATGTTCCTCACATTTCTGTGGCAGAATGTTCTGGAATCTGAGAGGAGCCACAAATTTCCTTCCACCCAGCGTTCCCCCAAGTCTCCCGATAATAATGATACCTCACTTGTGTGGGTAGGCCTAGCGCCCGCGACAGGAAACGCCCCAAAGCGCAACGTGGACACATCCAATTTTTTTAAAGAAAACAGAGGTGTTTTTTGCGAAGTGCCTACCTGTAGATTTTGGCCTCTAGCTCAGCCGGCACCTAGGCAAACCTACCAAACCTGTGCATTTCTGAAAACTAGAGACCTAGGGGAATCCAAGATGGGGTGACTTGTGGGGCTCGGACCAGCTTCTGTTACCCAGAATCCTTTGCAAACCTCAAAAAATTTGGCTAAAAAAACACATGTTCCTCACATTTCTGTGGCAGAATGTTCTGGAATCTGAGAGGAGCCACAAATTTCCTTCCACCCAGCGTTCCCCCAAGTCTCTCGATAATAATGATACCTCACTTGTGTGGGTAGGCCTAGCGCCCGCGACAGGAAACGCCCCAAAGCGCAACGTGGACACATCCAATTTTTTGAAAGAAAACAGAGGTGTTTTTGGCGAAGTGCCTACCTGTAGATTTTGGCCTATAGCTCAGCCGGCACCTAGGGAAACCTACCAAACCTGTGCATTTCTGAAAACTAGAGACCTAGGGGAATCCAAGATGGGGTGACTTGTGGGGCTTGGACCAGGTTCTGTTACCCATAATCCTTTGCAAACCTCAAAATTTGGCTAAAAAAACACATGTTCCTCACATTTCTGTGGCAGAAAGTTCTGGAATCTGAGAGGAGACACAAATTTCCTTCCACCCAGCGTTCCCCCAAGTCTCCCGATAAAAATGATATCTCACTTGTGTGGGTAGGCCTAGCGCCCGCGACAGGAAACGCCCCAAAGTGCAACGTGGACACATCCAATTTTTTGAAAGACAACAGAGGTGTTTTTTGCAAAGTGCCTACCTGTAGATTTTGGCCTCTAGCTCAGTCGGCAACTAGGGAAACCTACCAAACCTGTGCATTTCTGAAAACTAGAGACCTAGGGGAATCCAAGATGGGGTGACTTGTGGGGCTTGGACCAGGTTCTGTTACCCATAATCCTTTGCAAACCTCAAAATTTGGCTAAAAAAACACATGTTCCTCACATTTATGTGGCAGAAAGTTCTGGAATCTGAGAGGAGCCACAAATTTCCTTCCACCCAGCGTTCCCCCAAGTCTCCAGATAAAAATGATACCTCACTTGTGTGGGTAGGCCTAGCGCCCGCGACAGGAAACGCCCCAAAGCGCAACGTGGACACATCCATTTTTTTTAAAGAAAACAGAGGTGTTTTTTGCGAAGTGCCTACCTGTAGATTTTGGCCTCTAGCTCAGCCGGCACCTAGGCAAACCTACCAAACCTGTGCATTTCTGAAAACTAGAGACCTAGGGGAATCCAAGATGGGGTGACTTGTGGGGCTCGGACCAGCTTCTGTTACCCAGAATCCTTTGCAAACCTCAAAAAATTTGGCTAAAAAAACACATGTTCCTCACATTTCTGTGGCAGAATGTTCTGGAATCTGAGAGGAGCCACAAATTTCCTTCCACCCAGCGTTCCCCCAAGTCTCCCGATAATAATGATACCTCACTTGTGTGGGTAGGCCTAGCGCCCGCGACAGGAAACGCCCCAAAGCACAACGTGGACACATCCAATTTTTTGAAAGAAAACAGAGGTGTTTTTGGCGAAGTGCCTACCTGTAGATTTTGGCCTATAGCTCAGCCGGCACCTAGGGAAACCTACCAAACCTGTGCATTTCTGAAAACTAGAGACCTAGGGGAATCCAAGATGGGGTGACTTGTGGGGCTTGGACCAGGTTCTGTTACCCATAATCCTTTGCAAACCTCAAAATTTGGCTAAAAAAACACATGTTCCTCACATTTCTGTGGCAGAATGTTCTGGAATCTGAGAGGAGCCACAAATTTCCTTCCACCCAGCGTTCCCCCAAGTCTCCCGATAATAATGATACCTCACTTGTGTGGGTAGGCCTAGCGCCCGCGACAGGAAACGCCCCAAAGCGCAACGTGGACACATCCAATTTTTTTAAAGAAAACAGAGGTGTTTTTTGCGAAGTGCCTACCTGTAGATTTTGGCCTCTAGCTCAGCCGGCACCTAGGCAAACCTACCAAACCTGTGCATTTCTGAAAACTAGAGACCTAGGGGAATCCAAGATGGGGTGACTTGTGGGGCTCGGACCAGCTTCTGTTACCCAGAATCCTTTGCAAACCTCAAAAAATTTGGCTAAAAAAACACATGTTCCTCACATTTCTGTGGCAGAAAGTTCTGGAATCTGAGCGGAGCCACAAATTTCCTTCCACCCAGCGTTCCCCCAAGTCTCCCGATAAAAATGATACCTCACTTGTGTGGGTAGGCCTAGCGCCCGCGACAGGAAACGTCCCAAAGCGCAACGTGGACACATCCAATTTTTTGAAAGAAAACAGAGGTGTTTTTTGCGAAGTGCCTACCTGTAGATTTTGGCCTCTAGCTCAGCCGGCACCTAGGCAAACCTACCAAACCTGTGCATTTCTGAAAACTAGAGACCTAGGGGAATCCAAGATGGGGTGACTTGTGGGGCTCGGACCAGGTTCTGTTACCCAGAATCCTTTGCAAACCTCAAAATTTGGCTAAAAAAACACATGTTCCTCACATTTCTGTGGCAGAATGTTTTGGAATCTGAGAGGAGCCACAAATTTCCTTCCACCCAGCGTTCCCCCAAGTCTCCCGATAAAAATTATACCTCACTTGTGTGGGTAGGCATAGCGCCCGCGACAGGAAACGCCCCAAAGCACAACGTGGACACATCCAATTTTTTGAAAGAAAACAGAGGTGTTTTGGGCGAAATGCCTACCTGTAGATTTTGGCCTCTAGCTCAGCCGGCACCTAGGGAAACCTACCAAACCTGTGCATTTCTGAAAACTAGAGACCTAGGGGAATCCAAGATGGGGTGACTTGTGGGGATTGGACCAGGTTCTGTTACCCAGAATCCTTTGCAAACCTCAAAATTTGGCACAAAAAACACATGTTCCTCACATTTCTGTGGCAGAAAGTTCTGGAATCTGAGAGGAGCCACAAATTTCCTTCCACCCAGCGTTCCCCCAAGACTCCCCATAAAAATGATACCTCACTTGTGTGGGTAGGCCTAGCGCCCGCGACAGGAAACGCCCCAAAGCGCAACGTGGACACATCCAATTTTTTTAAAGAAAACAGAGGTGTTTTTTGCGAAGTGCCTACCTGTAGATTTTGGCCTCTAGCTCAGCCGGCACCTAGGCAAACCTACCAAACCTGTACATTTCTGAAAACTAGAGACCTAGGGGAATCCAAGATGGGGTGACTTGTGGGGCTCGGACCAGGTTCTGTTACCCAGAATCCTTTGCAAACCTCAAAAAATTTGGCTAAAAAAACACATGTTCCTCACATTTCTGTGGCAGAATGTTCTGGAATCTGAGAGGAGCCACAAATTTCCTTCCACCCAGCGTTTCCCCAAGTCTCCCGATAATAATGATACCTCACTTGTGTGGGTTGGCCTAGCGCCCGCGACAGGAAACGCCCCAAAGCGCAACGTGGACACATCCAATTTTTTGAAAGAAAACAGAGGTGTTTTTGGCGAAGTGCCTACCTGTAGATTTTGGCCTATACCTCAGCCAGCACCTAGGGAAACCTACCAAACCTGTGCATTTCTGAAAACTAGAGACCTAGGGGAATCCAAGATGGGGTGACTTGTGGGGATTGGACCAGGTTCTGTTACCCAGAATCCTTTGCAAACCTCAAAATTTGGCAAAAAAAACACATGTTCCTCACATTTCTGTGGCAGAAAGTTCTGGAATCTGAGAGGAGACATAAATTTCCTTCCACCCAGCGTTCCCCCAAGTCTCCCGATAAAAATGATACCTCACTTGTGTGGGTAGGCCTAGCGCCCGCGACAGGAAACGCCCCAAAGCGCAACGTGGACACATCCATTTTTTTTAAAGAAAACAGAGGTGTTTTTTGCGAAGTGCCTACCTGTAGATTTTGGCCTCTAGCTCAGCCGGCACCTAGGCAAACCTACCAAACCTGTGCATTTCTGAAAACTAGAGACCTAGGGGAATCCAAGATGGGGTGACTTGTGGGGCTCGGACCAGGTTCTGGTACCCAGAATCCTTTGCAAACCTCAAAAAATTTGGCTAAAAAAACACATGTTCCTCACATTTCTGTGGCAGAATGTTCTGGAATCTGAGAGGAGCCACAAATTTCCTTCCACCCAGCGTTCCCCCAAGTCTCCCGATAATAATGATACCTCACTTGTGTGGGTAGGCCTAGCGCCCGCGACAGGAAACGCCCCAAAGCGCAACGTGGACACATCCAATTTTTTGAAAGAAAACAGAGGTGTTTTTGGCGAAGTGCCTACCTGTAGATTTTGGCCTATAGCTCAGCCGGCACCTAGGGAAACCTACCAAACCTGTGCATTTCTGAAAACTAGAGACCTAGGGGAATCCAAGATGGGGTGACTTGTGGGGCTTGGACCAGGTTCTGTTACCCATAATCCTTTGCAAACCTCAAAATTTGGCTAAAAAAAACACATGTTCCTCACATTTCTGTGGCAGAAAGTTCTGGAAACTGAGAGGAGCCACAAATTTCCTTCCACCCAGCGTTCCCCCAAGTCTCCCGATAAAAATGATACCTCACTTGTGTGGGTAGGCCTAGCGCCCGCGACAGGAAACGCCCCAAAGTGCAACGTGGACACATCCAATTTTTTGAAAGACAACAGAGGTGTTTTTTGCGAAGTGCCTACCTGTAGATTTTGGCCTCTAGCTCAGTCGGCAACTAGGGAAACCTACCAAACCTGTGCATTTCTGAAAACTAGAGACCTAGGGGAATCCAAGATGGGGTGACTTGTGGGGCTCGGACAAGGTTCTGTTACCCAGAATCCTTTGCAAACCTCAAAATTTGGCTAACAAAACACATGTTCCTCACATTTCTGTGGCAGAAATTTCTGGAATCTGAGTGGAGCCACAAATTCCCTTCCACCCAGCGTTCCCCCAAGTCTCCCGATAATAATGATACCTCACTTGTGTGGGTAGGCCTAGCGCCCGCGACAGGAAACGCCCCAAAGCGCAACGTGGACACATCCAATTTTTTGAAAGAAAACAGAGGTGTTTTTGGCGAAGTGCCTACCTGTAGATTTTGGCCTATAGCTCAGCCGGCACCTAGGGAAACCTACCAAACCTGTGCATTTCTGAAAACTAGAGACCTAGGGGAATCCAAGATGGGGTGACTTGTGGGGCTTGGACCAGGTTCTGTTACCCATAATCCTTTGCAAACCTCAAAATTTGGCTAAAAAAACACATGTTCCTCACATTTCTGTGGCAGAATGTTCTGGAATCTGAGAGGAGCCACAAATTTCCTTCCACCCAGCGTTCCCCCAAGTCTCCCGATAATAATGATACCTCACTTGTGTGGGTAGGCCTAGCGCCCGCGACAGGAAACGCCCCAAAGCGCAACGTGGACACATCCATTTTTTTTAAAGAAAACAGAGGTGTTTTTTGCGAAGTGCCTACCTGTAGATTTTGGCCTCTAGCTCAGCCGGCACCTAGGCAAACCTACCAAACCTGTGCATTTCTGAAAACTAGAGACCTAGGGGAATCCAAGATGGGGTGACTTGTGGGGCTCGGACCAGCTTCTGTTACCCAGAATCCTTTGCAAACCTCAAAAAATTTGGCTAAAAAAACACATGTTCCTCACATTTCTGTGGCAGAATGTTCTGGAATCTGAGAGGAGCCACAAATTTCCTTCCACCCAGCGTTCCCCCAAGTCTCCCGATAATAATGATACCTCACTTGTGTGGGTAGGCCTAGCGCCCGTGACAGGAAACGCCCCAAAGCGCAACGTGGACACATCCAATTTTTTGAAAGAAAACAGAGGTGTTTTTGGCGAAGTGCCTACCTGTAGATTTTGGCCTATAGCTCAGCCGGCACCTAGGGAAACCTACCAAACCTGTGCATTTCTGAAAACTAGAGACCTAGGGGAATCCAAGATGGGGTGACTTGTGGGGCTTGGACCAGGTTCTGTTACCCATAATCCTTTGCAAACCTCAAAATTTGGCTAAAAAAACACATGTTCCTCACATTTCTGTGGCAGAAAGTTCTGGAATCTGAGAGGAGCCACAAATTTCCTTCCACCCAGCGTTCCCCCAAGTCTCCCGATAAAAATGATACCTCACTTGTGTGGGTAGGCCTAGCGCCCGCGACAGGAAACGCCCCAAAGCGCAACGTGGACACATCCATTTTTTTTAAAGAAAACACAGGTGTTTTTTGCGAAGTGCCTACCTGTAGATTTTGGCCTCTAGCTCAGCCGGCACCTAGGCAAACCTACCAAACCTGTGCATTTCTGAAAACTAGAGACCTAGGGGAATCCAAGATGGGGTGACTTGTGGGGCTCGGACCAGCTTCTGTTACCCAGAATCCTTTGCAAACCTCAAAAAATTTGGCTAAAAAAACACATGTTCCTCACATTTCTGTGGCAGAATGTTCTGGAATCTGAGAGGAGCCACAAATTTCCTTCCACCCAGCGTTCCCCCAAGTCTCCCGATAATAATGATACCTCACTTGTGTGGGTAGGCCTAGCGCCCGCGACAGGAAACGCCCCAAAGCGCAACGTGGACACATCCAATTTTTTGAAAGAAAACAGAGGTGTTTTTGGCGAAGTGCCTACCTGTAGATTTTGGCCTATAGCTCAGCCGGCACCTATGGAAACCTACCAAACCTGTGCATTTCTGAAAACTAGAGACCTAGGGGAATCCAAGATGGGGTGACTTGTGGGGCTTGGACCAGGTTCTGTTACCCATAATCCTTTGCAAACCTCAAAATTTGGCTAAAAAAACACATGTTCCTCACATTTCTGTGGCAGAAAGTTCTGGAATCTGAGAGGAGACACAAATTTCCTTCAACCCAGCGTTCCCCCAAGTCTCCCGATAAAAATGATACCTCACATGTGTGGGTAGGCCTAGCGCCCGCGACAGGAAACGCCCCAAAGTGCAACGTGGACACATCCAATTTTTTGAAAGACAACAGAGGTGTTTTTTGCGAAGTGCCTACCTGTAGATTTTGGCCTCTAGCTCAGTCGGCAACTAGGGAAACCTACCAAACCTGTGCATTTCTGAAAACTAGAGACCTAGGGTAATCCAAGATGGGGTGACTTGTGGGGCTCGGACAAGGTTCTGTTACCCAGAATCCTTTGCAAACCTCAAAATTTGGCTAAAAAAACACATGTTCCTCACATTTCTGTGGCAGAAATTTCTGGAATCTGAGTGGAGCCACAAATTCCCTTCCACCTAGCGTTCCCCCAAGTCTCCCGATAATAATGATACCTCACTTGTGTGGGTAGGCCTAGCGCCCGCGACAGGAAACGCCCCAAAGCGCAACGTGGACACATCCAATTTTTTTAAAGAAAACAGAGATGTTTTTGGCGAAGTGCCTACCTGTAGATTTTGGCCTATAGCTCAGCCGGCACCTAGGGAAACCTACCAAACCTGTGCATTTCTGAAAACTAGAGACCTAGGGGAATCCAAGATGGGGTGACTTGTGGGGCTTGGACCAGGTTCTGTTACCCATAATCCTTTGCAAACCTCAAAATTTGGCTAAAAAAACACATGTTCCTCACATTTCTGTGGCAGAAAGTTCTGGAATCTGAGAGGAGCCACAAATTTCCTTCCACCCAGCGTTCCCCCAAGTCTCCTGATAAAAATGATACCTCACTTGTGTGGGTAGGCCTAGCGCCCGCGACAGGAAACGCCCCAAAGCGCAACGTGGACACATCCAATTTTTTTAAAGAAAACAGAGGTGTTTTTTGCGAAGTGCCTACCTGTAGATTTTGGCCTCTAGCTCAGCCGGCACCTAGGCAAACCTACCAAAACTGTGCATTTCTGAAAACTAGAGACCTAGGGGAATCCAAGATGGGGTGACTTGTGGGGCTCGGACCAGGTTCTGGTACCCAGAATCCTTTGCAAACCTCAAAAAATTTGGCTAAAAAAACACATGTTCCTCACATTTCTGTGGCAGAATGTTCTGGAATCTGAGAGGAGCCACAAATTTCATTCCACCCAGCGTTCCCCCAAGTCTCCCGATAAAAATGATACCTCACTTGTGTGGGTAGGCCTAGCGCCCGCGACAGGAAACGCCCCAAAGCGCAACGTGGACACATCCAATTTTTTTAAAGAAAACAGAGGTGTTTTTGGCAAAGTGCCTACCTGTAGATTTTGGCCTATAGCTCAGCCGGCACCTAGGGAAACCTACCAAACCTGTGCATTTCTGAAAACTAGAGACCTAGGGGAATCCAAGATGGGGTGACTTGTGGGGCTTGGACCAGGTTCTGTTACCCAGAATCCTTTGCAAACCTCAAAATTTGGCTAAAAAAACACATGTTCCTCACATTTCTGTGGCAGAAAGTTCTGGAATCTGAGAGGAGCCACAAATTCCCTTCCACCCAGCTTTCCCCCAAGTCTCCCGATAAAAATGATACCTCACTTGTGTGGGTAGGCCTAGCGCCCGCGACAGGAAACGTCCCAAAGCGCAACGTGGACACATCCAATTTTTTGAAAGAAAACAGAGGTGTTTTTTGTAAAGTGCCTACCTGTAGATTTTGGCCTCTAGCTCAGCCGGCACCTAGGCAAACCTACCAAACCTGTGCATTTCTGAAAACTAGAGACCTAGGGGAATCCAAGATGGGGTGACTTGTGGGGCTTGGACCAGGTTCTGTTACCCAGAATCCTTTGCAAACCTCAAACTTTGGCTAAAAAAACACATGTTCCTCACATTTCTGTGGCAGAAAGTTCCGGTATCTGAGAGGAGCCACAAATTTCCTTCCACCCAGCGGTCCCCCAAGTCTCCCGATAAAAATTATACCTCACTTGTGTGGGTAGGCCTAGCGCCCGCGACACGAAACGCCCCAAAGCGCAACGTGGACACATCCAAATTTTTGAAAGAAAACAGAGGTGTTTTTTGCAAAGTGCCTACCTGTAGATTTTGGCCTCTAGCTCAGCCGACACCTAGGGAAACCTACCAAACCTGTGCATTTCTGAAAACTAGAGACCTAGGGGAATCCAAGATGGGGTGACTTGTGGGGCTCGGACCAGGTTCTGTTACCCAGAATCTTTTGCAAACCTCAAAATTTGGCTAAAAAAACACATGTTCCTCACATTTCTGTGGCAGAAAGTTCTGGAATCTGAGAGGAGCCACAAATTTCCTTCCACCCAGCGTTCCCTCACGTCTCCCGATAAAACTGATACCTCACTTGTGTGGGTAGGCCTAGCGCCCGCGACAGGAAACGCCCCAAAGCGCAACGTGGACACATCCATTTTTTTGAAAGAAAACACAGGTGTTTTTTGCGAAGTGCCTACCTGTAGATTTTGGCCTCTAGCTCAGCCGGCACCTAGGCAAACCTACCAAACCTGTGCATTTCTGAAAACTAGAGACCTAGGGGAATCCAAGATGGGGTGACTTGTGGGGCTCGGACCAGCTTCTGTTACCCAGAATCCTTTGCAAACCTCAAAAAATTTGGCTAAAAAAACACATGTTCCTCACATTTCTGTGGCAGAATGTTCTGGAATCTGAGAGGAGCCACAAATTTCCTTCCACCCAGCGTTCCCCCAAGTCTCCCGATAATAATGATACCTCACTTGTGTGGGTAGGCCTAGCGCCCGCGACAGGAAACGCCCCAAAGCGCAACGTGGACACATCCAATTTTTTTAAAGAAAACAGAGGTGTTTTTGGCAAAGTGCCTACCTGTAGATTTTGGCCTATAGCTCAGCCGGCACCTAGGGAAACCTACCAAACCTGTGCATTTCTGAAAACTAGAGACCTAGGGGAATCCAAGATGGGGTGACTTGTGGGGCTTGGACCAGGTTCTGTTACCCAGAATCCTTTGCAAACCTCAAAATTTGGCTAAAAAAACACATGTTCCTCACATTTCTGTGGCAGAAAGTTCTGGAATCTGAGAGGAGCCACAAATTCCCTTCCACCCAGCTTTCCCCCAAGTCTCCCGATAAAAATGATACCTCACTTGTGTGGGTAGGCCTAGCGCCCGCGACAGGAAACGTCCCAAAGCGCAACGTGGACACATCCAATTTTTTGAAAGAAAACAGAGGTGTTTTTTGCAAAGTGCCTACCTGTAGATTTTGGCCTCTAGCTCAGCCGGCACCTAGGCAAACCTACCAAACCTGTGCATTTCTGAAAACTAGAGACCTAGGGGAATCCAAGATGGGGTGACTTGTGGGGCTTGGACCAGGTTCTGTTACCCAGAATCCTTTGCAAACCTCAAACTTTGGCTAAAAAAACACATGTTCCTCACATTTCTGTGGCAGAAAGTTCCGGTATCTGAGAGGAGCCACAAATTTCCTTCCACCCAGCGGTCCCCCAAGTCTCCCGATAAAAATTATACCTCACTTGTGTGGGTAGGCCTAGCGCCCGCGACACGAAACGCCCCAAAGCGCAACGTGGACACATCCAAATTTTTGAAAGAAAACAGAGGTGTTTTTTGCAAAGTGCCTACCTGTAGATTTTGGCCTCTAGCTCAGCCGACACCTAGGGAAACCTACCAAACCTGTGCATTTCTGAAAACTAGAGACCTAGGGGAATCCAAGATGGGGTGACTTGTGGGGCTCGGACCAGGTTCTGTTACCCAGAATCTTTTGCAAACCTCAAAATTTGGCTAAAAAAACACATGTTCCTCACATTTCTGTGGCAGAAAGTTCTGGAATCTGAGAGGAGCCACAAATTTCCTTCCACCCAGCGTTCCCTCACGTCTCCCGATAAAACTGATACCTCACTTGTGTGGGTAGGCCTAGCGCCCGCGACAGGAAACGCCCCAAAGCGCAACGTGGACACATCCATTTTTTTGAAAGAAAACACAGGTGTTTTTTGCGAAGTGCCTACCTGTAGATTTTGGCCTCTAGCTCAGCCGGCACCTAGGCAAACCTACCAAACCTGTGCATTTCTGAAAACTAGAGACCTAGGGGAATCCAAGATGGGGTGACTTGTGGGGCTCGGACCAGCTTCTGTTACCCAGAATCCTTTGCAAACCTCAAAAAATTTGGCTAAAAAAACACATGTTCCTCACATTTCTGTGGCAGAATGTTCTGGAATCTGAGAGGAGCCACAAATTTCCTTGCACCCAGCGTTCCCCCAAGTCTCCCGATAATAATGATACCTCACTTGTGTGGGTAGGCCTAGCGCCCGCGACAGGAAACGCCCCAAAGCGCAACGTGGACACATCCAATTTTTTGAAAGAAAACAGAGGTGTTTTTGGCGAAGTGCCTACCTGTAGATTTTGGCCTATAGCTCAGCCGGCACCTAGGGAAACCTACCAAACCTGTACATTTCTGAAAACTAGAGACCTAGGGGAATCCAAGATGGGGTGACTTGTGGGGCTTGGACCAGGTTCTGTTACCCATAATCCTTTGCAAACCTCAAAATTTGGCTAAAAAAAACACATGTTCCTCACATTTCTGTGGCAGAATGTTCTGGAAACTGAGAGGAGCCACAAATTTCCTTCCACCCAGCGTTCCCCCAAGTCTCCCGATAAAAATGATACCTCACTTGTGTGGGTAGGCCTAGCGCCCGCGACAGGAAACGCCCCAAAGTGCAACGTGGACACATCCAATTTTTTGAAAGACAACAGAGGTGTTTTTTGCGAAGTGCCTACCTGTAGATTTTGGCCTCTAGCTCAGTCGGCAACTAGGGAAACCTACCAAACCTGTGCATTTCTGAAAACTAGAGACCTAGGGGAATCCAAGATGGGGTGACTTGTGGGGCTCGGACAAGGTTCTGTTACCCAGAATCCTTTGCAAACCTCAAAATTTGGCTAACAAAACACATGTTCCTCACATTTCTGTGGCAGAAATTTCTGGAATCTGAGTGGAGCCACAAATTCCCTTCCACCCAGCGTTCCCCCAAGTCTCCCGATAATAATGATACCTCACTTGTGTGGGTAGGCCTAGCGCCCGCGACAGGAAACGCCCCAAAGCACAACGTGGACACATCCAATTTTTTGAAAAAAAACAGAGGTGTTTTTGGCGAAGTGCCTACCTGTAGATTTTGGCCTATAGCTCAGCCGGCACCTAGGGAAACCTACCAAACCTGTGCATTTCTGAAAACTAGAGACCTAGGGGAATCCAAGATGGGGTGACTTGTGGGGCTTGGACCAGGTTCTGTTACCCATAATCCTTTGCAAACCTCAAAATTTGGCTAAAAAAACACATGTTCCTCACATTTCTGTGGCAGAATGTTCTGGAATCTGAGAGGAGCCACAAATTTCCTTCCACCCAGCGTTCCCCCAAGTCTCCCGATAATAATGATACCTCACTTGTGTGGGTAGGCCTAGCGCCCGCGACAGGAAACGCCCCAAAGCGCAACGTGGACACATCCATTTTTTTTAAAGAAAACAGAGGTGTTTTTTGCGAAGTGCCTACCTGTAGATTTTGGCCTCTAGCTCAGCCGGCACCTAGGCAAACCTACCAAACCTGTGCATTTCTGAAAACTAGAGACCTAGGGGAATCCAAGATGGGGTGACTTGTGGGGCTCGGACCAGCTTCTGTTACCCAGAATCCTTTGCAAACCTCAAAAAATTTGGCTAAAAAAACACATGTTCCTCACATTTCTGTGGCAGAATGTTCTGGAATCTGAGAGGAGCCACAAATTTCCTTCCACCCAGCGTTCCCCCAAGTCTCCCGATAATAATGATACCTCACTTGTGTGGGTAGGCCTAGCGCCCGCGACAGGAAACGCCCCAAAGCGCAACGTGGACACATCCAATTTTTTGAAAGAAAACAGAGGTGTTTTTGGCGAAGTGCCTACCTGTAGATTTTGGCCTATAGCTCAGCCGGCACCTAGGGAAACCTACCAAACCTGTGCATTTCTGAAAACTAGAGACCTAGGGGAATCCAAGATGGGGTGACTTGTGGGGCTTGGACCAGGTTCTGTTACCCATAATCCTTTGCAAACCTCAAAATTTGGCTAAAAAAACACATGTTCCTCACATTTCTGTGGCAGAAAGTTCTGGAATCTGAGAGGAGACACAAATTTCCTTCCACCCAGCGTTCCCCCAAGTCTCCCGATAAAAATGATACCTCACTTGTGTGGGTAGGCCTAGCGCCCGCGACAGGAAACGCCCCAAAGCGCAACGTGGACACATCCATTTTTTTTAAAGAAAACACAGGTGTTTTTTGCGAAGTGCCTACCTGTAGATTTTGGCCTCTAGCTCAGCCGGCACCTAGGCAAACCTACCAAACCTGTGCATTTCTGAAAACTAGAGACCTAGGGGAATCCAAGATGGGGTGACTTGTGGGGCTCGGACCAGCTTCTGTTACCCAGAATCCTTTGCAAACCTCAAAAAATTTGGCTAAAAAAACACATGTTCCTCACATTTCTGTGGCAGAATGTTCTGGAATCTGAGAGGAGCCACAAATTTCCTTCCACCCAGCGTTCCCCCAAGTCTCCCGATAATAATGATACCTCACTTGTGTGGGTAGGCCTAGCGCCCGCGACAGGAAACGCCCCAAAGCGCAACGTGGACACATCCAATTTTTTGAAAGAAAACAGAGGTGTTTTTGGCGAAGTGCCTACCTGTAGATTTTGGCCTATAGCTCAGCCGGCACCTATGGAAACCTACCAAACCTGTGCATTTCTGAAAACTAGAGACCTAGGGGAATCCAAGATGGGGTGACTTGTGGGGCTTGGACCAGGTTCTGTTACCCATAATCCTTTGCAAACCTCAAAATTTGGCTAAAAAAACACATGTTCCTCACATTTCTGTGGCAGAAAGTTCTGGAATCTGAGAGGAGACACAAATTTCCTTCAACCCAGCGTTCCCCCAAGTCTCCCGATAAAAATGATACCTCACATGTGTGGGTAGGCCTAGCGCCCGCGACAGGAAACGCCCCAAAGTGCAACGTGGACACATCCAATTTTTTGAAAGACAACAGAGGTGTTTTTTGCGAAGTGCCTACCTGTAGATTTTGGCCTCTAGCTCAGTCGGCAACTAGGGAAACCTACCAAACCTGTGCATTTCTGAAAAATAGAGACCTAGGGTAATCCAAGATGGGGTGACTTGTGGGGCTCGGACAAGGTTCTGTTACCCAGAATCCTTTGCAAACCTCAAAATTTGGCTAAAAAAACACATGTTCCTCACATTTCTGTGGCAGAAAGTTCTGGAATCTGAGAGGAGCCACAAATTTCCTTCCACCCAGCGTTCCCCCAAGTCTCCTGATAAAAATGATACCTCACTTGTGTGGGTAGGCCTAGCGCCCGCGACAGGAAACGCCCCAAAGCGCAACGTGGACACATCCAATTTTTTTAAAGAAAACAGAGGTGTTTTTTGCGAAGTGCCTACCTGTAGATTTTGGCCTCTAGCTCAGCCGGCACCTAGGCAAACCTACCAAAACTGTGCATTTCTGAAAACTAGAGACCTAGGGGAATCCAAGATGGGGTGACTTGTGGGGCTCGGACCAGGTTCTGGTACCCAGAATCCTTTGCAAACCTCAAAAAATTTGGCAAAAAAAACACATGTTCCTCACATTTCTGTGGCAGAATGTTCTGGAATCTGAGAGGAGCCACAAATTTCATTCCACCCAGCGTTCCCCCAAGTCTCCCGATAAAAATGATACCTCACTTGTGTGGGTAAGCCTAGCGCCCGCGACAGGAAACGCCCCAAAGCGCAACGTGGACACATCCAATTTTTTTAAAGAAAACAGAGGTGTTTTTGGCAAAGTGCCTACCTGTAGATTTTGGCCTATAGCTCAGCCGGCACCTAGGGAAACCTACCAAACCTGTGCATTTCTGAAAACTAGAGACCTAGGGGAATCCAAGATGGGGTGACTTGTGGGGCTTGGACCAGGTTCTGTTACCCAGAATCCTTTGCAAACCTCAAAATTTGGCTAAAAAAACACATGTTCCTCACATTTCTGTGGCAGAAAGTTCTGGAATCTGAGAGGAGCCACAAATTCCCTTCCACCCAGCTTTCCCCCAAGTCTCCCGATAAAAATGATACCTCACTTGTGTGGGTAGGCCTAGCGCCCGCGACAGGAAACGTCCCAAAGCGCAACGTGGACACATCCAATTTTTTGAAAGAAAACAGAGGTGTTTTTTGCAAAGTGCCTACCTGTAGATTTTGGCCTCTAGCTCAGCCGGCACCTAGGCAAACCTACCAAACCTGTGCATTTCTGAAAACTAGAGACCTAGGGGAATCCAAGATGGGGTGACTTGTGGGGCTTGGACCAGGTTCTGTTACCCAGAATCCTTTGCAAACCTCAAACTTTGGCTAAAAAAACACATGTTCCTTACATTTCTGTGGCAGAAAGTTCCGGTATCTGAGAGGAGCCACAAATTTCCTTCCACCCAGCGGTCCCCCAAGTCTCCCGATAAAAATTATACCTCACTTGTGTGGGTAGGCCTAGCGCCCGCGACACGAAACGCCCCAAAGCGCAACGTGGACACATCCAAATTTTTGAAAGAAAACAGAGGTGTTTTTTGCAAAGTGCCTACCTGTAGATTTTGGCCTCTAGCTCAGCCGACACCTAGGGAAACCTACCAAACCTGTGCATTTCTGAAAACTAGAGACCTAGGGGAATCCAAGATGGGGTGACTTGTGGGGCTCGGACCAGGTTCTGTTACCCAGAATCTTTTGCAAACCTCAAAATTTGGCTAAAAAAACACATGTTCCTCACATTTCTGTGGCAGAAAGTTCTGGAATCTGAGAGGAGCCACAAATTTCCTTCCACCCAGCGTTCCCTCACGTCTCCCGATAAAACTGATACCTCACTTGTGTGGGTAGGCCTAGCGCCCGCGACAGGAAACACCCCAGAGCGCAACGTGGACACATCCAATTTTTTGAAAGAAAACAGAGGTGTTTTTGGCGAAGTGCCTACCTGTAGATTTTGGCCTCTAGCTCATCCGGCACCTAGGCAAACCTACCAAACCTGTGCATTTCTGAAAACTAGAGACCTAGGGGAATCCAAGATGGGGAGACTTGTGGGGCTCGGAACAGGTTCTGTTACCCAGAATCCTTTGCAAACCTCCAAAAATTTGGCTAAAAACATGTTCCTCACATTTCTGTGGCAGAATGTTCTGGAATCTGAGAGGAGTCACAAATTTCCTTCCACCCAGCGTTCCCCCAAGTCTCCCGATAAAAATGATACCTCACTTGTGTGGGTAGGCCTAGCGCCCGCGACAGGAAACGCCCCAAAGTGCAACGTGGACACATCCAATTTTTTGAAAGACAACAGAGGTGTTTTTTGCGAAGTGCCTACCTGTAGATTTTGGCCTCTAGCTCAGTCGGCAACTAGGGAAACCTACCAAACCTGTGCATT
Source organism: Pleurodeles waltl (assembly GCF_031143425.1). NCBI lineage: Eukaryota > Metazoa > Chordata > Amphibia > Caudata > Salamandridae > Pleurodeles > Pleurodeles waltl. Next base: position 472,612,856 of record NC_090436.1, read on the forward strand.
TCTGAAAACTAGAGACCTAGGGGAATCCAAGATGGGGTGACTTGTGGGGCTCGGACAAGGTTCTGTTACCCAGAATCCTTTGCAAACCTCAAAATATGGCTAAATGTTCCTCTCATTTCTGTGGCAGAAATTTCTGGAATCTGAGTGGAGCCACAAATTCCCTTCCACCCAGCGTTCCCCCAAGTCTCCCGATAATAATGATACCTCACTTGTGTGGGTAGGCCTAGCGCCCGCGACAGGAAACGCCCCAAAGCGCAACGTGGACACATCCAATTTTTTGAAAGAAAACAGAGGTGTTTTTGGCGAAGTGCCTACCTGTAGATTTTGGCCTATAGCTCAGCCGGCAAATAGGGAAACCTACCAAACCTGTGCATTTCTGAAAACTAGAGACCTAGGGGAATCCAAGATGGGGTGACTTGTGGGGCTTGGACCAGGTTCTGTTACCCATAATCCTTTGCAAACCTCAAAATTTGGCTAAAAAAACACATGTTCCTCACATTTCTGTGGCAGAAAGTTCTGGAATCTGAGAGGAGCCACTAATTTCCTTCCACCCAGCGTTCTCCCAAGTCTCCCGATAAAAATTATACCTCACTTGTGTGGGTAGGCCTAGCGCCCGCGACAGGAAACGCCCCAAAGCGCAACGTGGACACATCCAAATTTTTTAAAGAAAACAGAGGTGTTTTTTGCAAACTGCCTGCCTGTAGATTTTGTCCTCTAGCTCAGCCGGCACCTAGGGAAACCTACCAAACCTGTGCATTTCTGAAAACTAGAGACCTAGGGGAATCCAAGATGGGGTGACTTGTGGGGCTCTGACCAGGTTCTGTTACCCAGAATCCTTTGCAAACCTCCACATTTGGCTAAAAAAACACATGTTCCTCACATTTCTGTGGCAGAAAGTTCTGGAATCTGAGAGGAGCCACAAATTTCCTTCCACCCAGCGTTCCCTCACGTCTCCCGATAAAACTGATACCTCACTTGTGTGGGTAGGCCTAGCGCCCGCGACAGGAAACGCCCCAGAGCGCAACGTGGACACATCCAATTTTTTGAAAGAAAACAGAGGTGTTTTTGGCGAAGTGCTACCTGTAGATTTTGGCCTCTAGCTCAGCCGGTACCTAGGGAAACCTACCAAACCTGTGCATTTCTGAAAACTAGAGACCTAGGGGAATCCAAGATGGGGTGACTTGTGGGGATTGGACCAGGTTCTGTTACCCAGAATCCTTTGCAAACCTCAAAATTTGGTTAAAAAAACACATGTTCCTCACATTTCTGTGACAGAAAGTTCTGGAATCTGAGCGGAGCCACAAATTTCCTTCCACCCAGCGTTCCCCCAAGTCTCCCGATAAAAATGATACCTCACTTGTGTGGGTAGGCCTAGCGCCCGCGACAGGAAACGTCCCAAAGCGCAACGTGGACACATCCAATTTTTTTAAAGAAAACAGAGGTGTTTTTGGCGAAGTGCCTACCTGTAGATTTTGGCCTCTAGCTCAGCCGGCACCTAGGCAAACCTACCAAACCTGTGCATTTCTGAAAACTAGAGACCTAGGGGAATCCAAGATGGGGTGACTTGTGGGGCTCGGACCAGGTTCTGTTACCCAGAATCCTTTGCAAACCTCAAAATTTGGCTAAAAAAACACATGTTCCTCACATTTCTGTGGCAGAATGTTTTGGAATCTGAGAGGAGCCACAAATTTCCTTCCACCCAGCGTTCCCCCAAGTCTCCCGATAAAAATTATACCTCACTTGTGTGGGTAGGCATAGCGCCCGCGACAGGAAACGCCCCAAAGCACAACGTGGACACATCCAATTTTTTGAAAGAAAACAGAGGTGTTTTTGGCGAAGTGCCTACCTGTAGATTTTGGCCTCTAGCTCAGCCGGCACCTAGGGAAACCTACCAAACCTGTGCATTTCTGAAAACTAGAGACCTAGGGGAATCCAAGATGGGGTGACTTGTGGGGCTTGGACCAGGTTCTGTTACCCAGAATCCTTTGCAAACCTCAAAATTTGGCTAAAAAAACACATGTTCCTCACATTTCTGTGGCAGAAAGTTCTGGAATCTGAGAGGAGCCACAAATTCCCTTCCACCCAGCTTTCCCCCAAGTCTCCCGATAAAAATGATACCTCACTTGTGTGGGTAGGCCTAGCGCCCGCGACAGGAAACGTCCCAAAGCGCAACGTGGACACATCCAATTTTTTGAAAGAAAACAGAGGTGTTTTTTGCAAAGTGCCTACCTGTAGATTTTGGCCTCTAGCTCAGCCGGCACCTAGGCAAACCTACCAAACCTGTGCATTTCTGAAAACTAGAGACCTAGGGGAATCCAAGATGGGGTGACTTGTGGGGCTTGGACCAGGTTCTGTTACCCAGAATCCTTTGCAAACCTCAAACTTTGGCTAAAAAAACACATGTTCCTCACATTTCTGTGGCAGAAAGTTCCGGTATCTGAGAGGAGCCACAAATTTCCTTCCACCCAGCGGTCCCCCAAGTCTCCCGATAAAAATTATACCTCACTTGTGTGGGTAGGCCTAGCGCCCGCGACACGAAACGCCCCAAAGCGCAACGTGGACACATCCAAATTTTTGAAAGAAAACAGAGGTGTTTTTTGCAAAGTGCCTACCTGTAGATTTTGGCCTCTAGCTCAGCCGACACCTAGGGAAACCTACCAAACCTGTGCATTTCTGAAAACTAGAGACCTAGGGGAATCCAAGATGGGGTGACTTGTGGGGCTCGGACCAGGTTCTGTTACCCAGAATCTTTTGCAAACCTCAAAATTTGGCTAAAAAAACACATGTTCCTCACATTTCTGTGGCAGAAAGTTCTGGAATCTGAGAGGAGCCACAAATTTCCTTCCACCCAGCGTTCCCTCACGTCTCCCGATAAAACTGATACCTCACTTGTGTGGGTAGGCCTAGCGCCCGCGACAGGAAACACCCCAGAGCGCAACGTGGACACATCCAATTTTTTGAAAGAAAACAGAGGTGTTTTTGGCGAAGTGCCTACCTGTAGATTTTGGCCTCTAGCTCATCCGGCACCTAGGCAAACCTACCAAACCTGTGCATTTCTGAAAACTAGAGACCTAGGGGAATCCAAGATGGGGAGACTTGTGGGGCTCGGAACAGGTTCTGTTACCCAGAATCCTTTGCAAACCTCCAAAAATTTGGCTAAAAACATGTTCCTCACATTTCTGTGGCAGAATGTTCTGGAATCTGAGAGGAGTCACAAATTTCCTTCCACCCAGCGTTCCCCCAAGTCTCCCGATAAAAATGATACCTCACTTGTGTGGGTAGGCCTAGCGCCCGCGACAGGAAACGCCCCAAAGTGCAACGTGGACACATCCAATTTTTTGAAAGACAACAGAGGTGTTTTTTGCGAAGTGCCTACCTGTAGATTTTGGCCTCTAGCTCAGTCGGCAACTAGGGAAACCTACCAAACCTGTGCATTTCTGAAAACTAGAGACCTAGGGGAATCCAAGATGGGGTGACTTGTGGGGCTCGGACAAGGTTCTGTTACCCAGAATCCTTTGCAAACCTCAAAATATGGCTAAATGTTCCTCTCATTTCTGTGGCAGAAATTTCTGGAATCTGAGTGGAGCCACAAATTCCCTTCCACCCAGCGTTCCCCCAAGTCTCCCGATAATAATGATACCTCACTTGTGTGGGTAGGCCTAGCGCCCGCGACAGGAAACGCCCCAAAGCGCAACGTGGACACATCCAATTTTTTGAAAGAAAACAGAGGTGTTTTTGGCGAAGTGCCTACCTGTAGATTTTGGCCTATAGCTCAGCCGGCACCTAGGGAAACCTACCAAACCTGTGCATTTCTGAAAACTAGAGACCTAGGGGAATCCAAGATGGGGTGACTTGTGGGGCTTGGACCAGGTTCTGTTACCCATAATCCTTTGCAAACCTCAAAATTTGGCTAAAAAAACACATGTTCCTCACATTTCTGTGGCAGAAAGTTCTGGAATCTGAGAGGAGCCACTAATTTCCTTCCACCCAGCGTTCTCCCAAGTCTCCCGATAAAAATTATACCTCACTTGTGTGGGTAGGCCTAGCGCCCGCGACAGGAAACGCCCCAAAGCGCAACGTGGACACATCCAATTTTTTGAAAGAAAACAGAGGTGTTTTTGGCGAAGTGCCTACCTGTAGATTTTGGCCTATAGCTCAGCCGGCACCTAGGGAAACCTACCAAACCTGTGCATTTCTGAAAACTAGAGACCTAGGGGAATCCAAGATGGGGTGACTTGTGGGGCTTGGACCAGGTTCTGTTACCCAGAATCCTTTGCAAACCTCAAACTTTGGCTAAAAAAACACATGTTCCTCACATTTCTGTGGCAGAAAGTTCCGGTATCTGAGAGGAGCCACAAATTTCCTTCCACCCAGCGGTCCCCCAAGTCTCCCGATAAAAATTATACCTCACTTGTGTGGGTAGGCCTAGCGCCCGCGACACGAAACGCCCCAAAGCGCAACGTGGACACATCCAAATTTTTGAAAGAAAACAGAGGTGTTTTTTGCAAAGTGCCTACCTGTAGATTTTGGCCTCTAGCTCAGCCGACACCTAGGGAAACCTACCAAACCTGTGCATTTCTGAAAACTAGAGACCTAGGGGAATCCAAGATGGGGTGACTTGTGGGGCTCGGACCAGGTTCTGTTACCCAGAATCTTTTGCAAACCTCAAAATTTGGCTAAAAAAACACATGTTCCTCACATTTCTGTGGCAGAAAGTTCTGGAATCTGAGAGGAGCCACAAATTTCCTTCCACCCAGCGTTCCCTCACGTCTCCCGATAAAACTGATACCTCACTTGTGTGGGTAGGCCTAGCGCCCGCGACAGGAAACACCCCAGAGCGCAACGTGGACACATCCAATTTTTTGAAAGAAAACAGAGGTGTTTTTGGCGAAGTGCCTACCTGTAGATTTTGGCCTCTAGCTCATCCGGCACCTAGGCAAACCTACCAAACCTGTGCATTTCTGAAAACTAGAGACCTAGGGGAATCCAAGATGGGGAGACTTGTGGGGCTCGGAACAGGTTCTGTTACCCAGAATCCTTTGCAAACCTCCAAAAATTTGGCTAAAAACATGTTCCTCACATTTCTGTGGCAGAATGTTCTGGAATCTGAGAGGAGTCACAAATTTCCTTCCACCCAGCGTTCCCCCAAGTCTCCCGATAAAAATGATACCTCACTTGTGTGGGTAGGCCTAGCGCCCGCGACAGGAAACGCCCCAAAGTGCAACGTGGACACATCCAATTTTTTGAAAGACAACAGAGGTGTTTTTTGCGAAGTGCCTACCTGTAGATTTTGGCCTCTAGCTCAGTCGGCAACTAGGGAAACCTACCAAACCTGTGCATTTCTGAAAACTAGAGACCTAGGGGAATCCAAGATGGGGTGACTTGTGGGGCTCGGACAAGGTTCTGTTACCCAGAATCCTTTGCAAACCTCAAAATATGGCTAAATGTTCCTCTCATTTCTGTGGCAGAAATTTCTGGAATCTGAGTGGAGCCACAAATTCCCTTCCACCCAGCGTTCCCCCAAGTCTCCCGATAATAATGATACCTCACTTGTGTGGGTAGGCCTAGCGCCCGCGACAGGAAACGCCCCAAAGCGCAACGTGGACACATCCAATTTTTTGAAAGAAAACAGAGGTGTTTTTGGCGAAGTGCCTACCTGTAGATTTTGGCCTATAGCTCAGCCGGCACCTAGGGAAACCTACCAAACCTGTGCATTTCTGAAAACTAGAGACCTAGGGGAATCCAAGATGGGGTGACTTGTGGGGCTTGGACCAGGTTCTGTTACCCATAATCCTTTGCAAACCTCAAAATTTGGCTAAAAAAACACATGTTCCTCACATTTCTGTGGCAGAAAGTTCTGGAATCTGAGAGGAGCCACTAATTTCCTTCCACCCAGCGTTCTCCCAAGTCTCCCGATAAAAATTATACCTCACTTGTGTGGGTAGGCCTAGCGCCCGCGACAGGAAACGCCCCAAAGCGCAACGTGGACACATCCAAATTTTTTAAAGAAAACAGAGGTGTTTTTTGCAAACTGCCTGCCTGTAGATTTTGTCCTCTAGCTCAGCCGGCACCTAGGGAAACCTACCAAACCTGTGCATTTCTGAAAACTAGAGACCTAGGGGAATCCAAGATGGGGTGACTTGTGGGGCTCTGACCAGGTTCTGTTACCCAGAATCCTTTGCAAACCTCCACATTTGGCTAAAAAAACACATGTTCCTCACATTTCTGTGGCAGAAAGTTCTGGAATCTGAGAGGAGCCACAAATTTCCTTCCACCCAGCGTTCCCTCACGTCTCCCGATAAAACTGATACCTCACTTGTGTGGGTAGGCCTAGCGCCCGCGACAGGAAACGCCCCAGAGCGCAACGTGGACACATCCAATTTTTTGAAAGAAAACAGAGGTGTTTTTGGCGAAGTGCTACCTGTAGATTTTGGCCTCTAGCTCAGCCGGTACCTAGGGAAACCTACCAAACCTGTCCATTTCTGAAAACTAGAGACCTAGGGGAATCCAAGATGGGGTGACTTGTGGGGATTGGACCAGGTTCTGTTACCCAGAATCCTTTGCAAACCTCAAAATTTGGCTAAAAAAACACATGTTCCTCACATTTCTGTGACAGAAAGTTCTGGAATCTGAGCGGAGCCACAAATTTCCTTCCACCCAGCGTTCCCCCAAGTCTCCCGATAAAAATGATACCTCACTTGTGTGGGTAGGCCTAGCGCCCGCGACAGGAAACGTCCCAAAGCGCAACGTGGACACATCCAATTTTTTTAAAGAAAACAGAGGTGTTTTTGGCGAAGTGCCTACCTGTAGATTTTGGCCTCTAGCTCAGCCGGCACCTAGGCAAACCTACCAAACCTGTGCATTTCTGAAAACTAGAGACCTAGGGGAATCCAAGATGGGGTGACTTGTGGGGCTCGGACCAGGTTCTGTTACCCAGAATCCTTTGCAAACCTCAAAATTTGGCTAAAAAAACACATGTTCCTCACATTTCTGTGGCAGAATGTTTTGGAATCTGAGAGGAGCCACAAATTTCCTTCCACCCAGCGTTCCCCCAAGTCTCCCGATAAAAATTATACCTCACTTGTGTGGGTAGGCATAGCGCCCGCGACAGGAAACGCCCCAAAGCACAACGTGGACACATCCAATTTTTTGAAAGAAAACAGAGGTGTTTTTGGCGAAGTGCCTACCTGTAGATTTTGGCCTCTAGCTCAGCCGGCACCTAGGGAAACCTACCAAACCTGTGCATTTCTGAAAACTAGAGACCTAGGGGAATCCAAGATGGGGTGACTTGTGGGGCTTGGACCAGGTTCTGTTACCCAGAATCCTTTGCAAACCTCAAAATTTGGCTAAAAAAACACATGTTCCTCACATTTCTGTGGCAGAAAGTTCTGGAATCTGAGAGGAGCCACAAATTCCCTTCCACCCAGCTTTCCCCCAAGTCTCCCGATAAAAATGATACCTCACTTGTGTGGGTAGGCCTAGCGCCCGCGACAGGAAACGTCCCAAAGCGCAACGTGGACACATCCAATTTTTTGAAAGAAAACAGAGGTGTTTTTTGCAAAGTGCCTACCTGTAGATTTTGGCCTCTAGCTCAGCCGGCACCTAGGCAAACCTACCAAACCTGTGCATTTCTGAAAACTAGAGACCTAGGGGAATCCAAGATGGGGTGACTTGTGGGGCTTGGACCAGGTTCTGTTACCCAGAATCCTTTGCAAACCTCAAACTTTGGCTAAAAAAACACATGTTCCTCACATTTCTGTGGCAGAAAGTTCCGGTATCTGAGAGGAGCCACAAATTTCCTTCCACCCAGCGGTCCCCCAAGTCTCCCGATAAAAATTATACCTCACTTGTGTGGGTAGGCCTAGCGCCCGCGACACGAAACGCCCCAAAGCGCAACGTGGACACATCCAAATTTTTGAAAGAAAACAGAGGTGTTTTTTGCAAAGTGCCTACCTGTAGATTTTGGCCTCTAGCTCAGCCGACACCTAGGGAAACCTACCAAACCTGTGCATTTCTGAAAACTAGAGACCTAGGGGAATCCAAGATGGGGTGACTTGTGGGGCTCGGACCAGGTTCTGTTACCCAGAATCTTTTGCAAACCTCAAAATTTGGCTAAAAAAACACATGTTCCTCACATTTCTGTGGCAGAAAGTTCTGGAATCTGAGAGGAGCCACAAATTTCCTTCCACCCAGCGTTCCCTCACGTCTCCCGATAAAACTGATACCTCACTTGTGTGGGTAGGCCTAGCGCCCGCGACAGGAAACACCCCAGAGCGCAACGTGGACACATCCAATTTTTTGAAAGAAAACAGAGGTGTTTTTGGCGAAGTGCCTACCTGTAGATTTTGGCCTCTAGCTCATCCGGCACCTAGGCAAACCTACCAAACCTGTGCATTTCTGAAAACTAGAGACCTAGGGGAATCCAAGATGGGGAGACTTGTGGGGCTCGGAACAGGTTCTGTTACCCAGAATCCTTTGCAAACCTCCAAAAATTTGGCTAAAAACATGTTCCTCACATTTCTGTGGCAGAATGTTCTGGAATCTGAGAGGAGTCACAAATTTCCTTCCACCCAGCGTTCCCCCAAGTCTCCCGATAAAAATGATACCTCACTTGTGTGGGTAGGCCTAGCGCCCGCGACAGGAAACGCCCCAAAGTGCAACGTGGACACATCCAATTTTTTGAAAGACAACAGAGGTGTTTTTTGCGAAGTGCCTACCTGTCGATTTTGGCCTCTAGCTCAGTCGGCAACTAGGGAAACCTACCAAACCTGTGCATTTCTGAAAACTAGAGACCTAGGGGAATCCAAGATGGGGTGACTTGTGGGGCTCGGACAAGGTTCTGTTACCCAGAATCCTTTGCAAACCTCAAAATATGGCTAAATGTTCCTCTCATTTCTGTGGCAGAAATTTCTGGAATCTGAGTGGAGCCACAAATTCCCTTCCACCCAGCGTTCCCCCAAGTCTCCCGATAATAATGATACCTCACTTGTGTGGGTAGGCCTAGCGCCCGCGACAGGAAACGCCCCAAAGCGCAACGTGGACACATCCAAATTTTTGAAAGAAAACAGAGGTGTTTTTTGCAAAGTGCCTACCTGTAGATTTTGGCCTATAGCTCAGCCGGCACCTAGGGAAACCTACCAAACCTGTGCATTTCTGAAAACTAGAGACCTAGGGGAATCCAAGATGGGGTGACTTGTGGGGCTCGGACCAGGTTCTGTTACCCAGAATCTTTTGCAAACCTCAAAATTTGGCTAAAAAAACACATGTTCCTCACATTTCTGTGGCAGAAAGTTCTGGAATCTGAGAGGAGCCACAAATTTCCTTCCACCCAGCGTTCCCTCACGTCTCCCGATAAAACTGATACCTCACTTGTGTGGGTAGGCCTAGCGCCCGCGACAGGAAACACCCCAGAGCGCAACGTGGACACATCCAATTTTTTGAAAGAAAACAGAGGTGTTTTTGGCGAAGTGCCTACCTGTAGATTTTGGCCTCTAGCTCATCCGGCACCTAGGCAAACCTACCAAACCTGTGCATTTCTGAAAACTAGAGACCTAGGGGAATCCAAGATGGGGAGACTTGTGGGGCTCGGAACAGGTTCTGTTACCCAGAATCCTTTGCAAACCTCCAAAAATTTGGCTAAAAACATGTTCCTCACATTTCTGTGGCAGAATGTTCTGGAATCTGAGAGGAGTCACAAATTTCCTTCCACCCAGCGTTCCCCCAAGTCTCCCGATAAAAATGATACCTCACTTGTGTGGGTAGGCCTAGCGCCCGCGACAGGAAACGCCCCAAAGTGCAACGTGGACACATCCAATTTTTTGAAAGACAACAGAGGTGTTTTTTGCGAAGTGCCTACCTGTAGATTTTGGCCTCTAGCTCAGTCGGCAACTAGGGAAACCTACCAAACCTGTGCATTTCTGAAAACTAGAGACCTAGGGGAATCCAAGATGGGGTGACTTGTGGGGCTCGGACAAGGTTCTGTTACCCAGAATCCTTTGCAAACCTCAAAATATGGCTAAATGTTCCTCTCATTTCTGTGGCAGAAATTTCTGGAATCTGAGTGGAGCCACAAATTCCCTTCCACCCAGCGTTCCCCCAAGTCTCCCGATAATAATGATACCTCACTTGTGTGGGTAGGCCTAGCGCCCGCGACAGGAAACGCCCCAAAGCGCAACGTGGACACATCCAATTTTTTGAAAGAAAACAGAGGTGTTTTTGGCGAAGTGCCTACCTGTAGATTTTGGCCTATAGCTCAGCCGGCACCTAGGGAAACCTACCAAACCTGTGCATTTCTGAAAACTAGAGACCTAGGGGAATCCAAGATGGGGTGACTTGTGGGGCTTGGACCAGGTTCTGTTACCCATAATCCTTTGCAAACCTCAAAATTTGGCTAAAAAAACACATGTTCCTCACATTTCTGTGGCAGAAAGTTCTGGAATCTGAGAGGAGCCACTAATTTCCTTCCACCCAGCGTTCTCCCAAGTCTCCCGATAAAAATTATACCTCACTTGTGTGGGTAGGCCTAGCGCCCGCGACAGGAAACGCCCCAAAGCGCAACGTGGACACATCCAAATTTTTTAAAGAAAACAGAGGTGTTTTTTGCAAACTGCCTGCCTGTAGATTTTGTCCTCTAGCTCAGCCGGCACCTAGGGAAACCTACCAAACCTGTGCATTTCTGAAAACTAGAGACCTAGGGGAATCCAAGATGGGGTGACTTGTGGGGCTCTGACCAGGTTCTGTTACCCAGAATCCTTTGCAAACCTCCACATTTGGCTAAAAAAACACATGTTCCTCACATTTCTGTGGCAGAAAGTTCTGGAATCTGAGAGGAGCCACAAATTTCCTTCCACCCAGCGTTCCCTCACGTCTCCCGATAAAACTGATACCTCACTTGTGTGGGTAGGCCTAGCGCCCGCGACAGGAAACGCCCCAGAGCGCAACGTGGACACATCCAATTTTTTGAAAGAAAACAGAGGTGTTTTTGGCGAAGTGCTACCTGTAGATTTTGGCCTCTAGCTCAGCCGGTACCTAGGGAAACCTACCAAACCTGTGCATTTCTGAAAACTAGAGACCTAGGGGAATCCAAGATGGGGTGACTTGTGGGGATTGGACCAGGTTCTGTTACCCAGAATCCTTTGCAAACCTCAAAATTTGGCTAAAAAAACACATGTTCCTCACATTTCTGTGACAGAAAGTTCTGGAATCTGAGCGGAGCCACAAATTTCCTTCCACCCAGCGTTCCCCCAAGTCTCCCGATAAAAATGATACCTCACTTGTGTGGGTAGGCCTAGCGCCCGCGACAGGAAACGTCCCAAAGCGCAACGTGGACACATCCAATTTTTTTAAAGAAAACAGAGGTGTTTTTGGCGAAGTGCCTACCTGTAGATTTTGGCTTCTAGCTCAGCAGGCACCTAGGGAAACCTACCAAACCTGTGCATTTCTGAAAACTAGAGACCTAGGGGAATCCAAGATGGGTGACTTGTGGGGATTGGACCAGGTTCTGTTACCCAGAATCCTTTGCAAACCTCAAAATTTGGCTAAAAAAACACATGTTCCTCACATTTCTGTGGCAGAAAGTTCTGGAATCTGAGAGGAGCCACAAATTTCCTTCCACCCAGCGTTCCCCCAAGTCTCCCGATAAAAATGATACCTCACTTGTGTGGGTAGGCCTAGCGCCCGCGACAGGAAACGTCCCAAAGCGCAACGTGGAAACATCCAATTTTTTGAAAGAAAACAGAGGTGTTTTTTGCGAAGTGCCTACCTGTAGATTTTGGCCTATAGCTCAGCCGGCACCTAGGCAAACCTACCAAACCTGTGCATTTCTGAAAACTAGAGACCTAGGGGAATCCAAGATGGGGTGACTTGTGGGGCTCGGACCAGGTTCTGTTACCCAGAATCATTTGCAAACCTCAAAATTTGGATAAAAAACACATGTTCCTCACATTTCTGTGGCAGAATGTTCTGGAATCTGAGAGGAGCCACAAATTTCCTTCCACCCAGCGTTCCCCCAAGTCTCCCGATAAAAATGATACCTCACTTGTGTGGGTAGGCCTAGCGCCCGCGACAGGAAACGCCCCAGAGCGCAACGTGGACACATCCAATTTTTTGAAAGAAAACAGAGGTGTTTTTGGCGAAGTGCTACCTGTAGATTTTGGCCTCTAGCTCAGCCGGTACCTAGGGAAACCTACCAAACCTGTGCATTTCTGAAAACTAGAGACCTAGGGGAATCCAAGATGGGGTGACTTGTGGGGCTCGGACCAGGTTCTGTTACCCAGAATCCTTTGCAAACCTCAAAATTTGGTTAAAAAAACACATGTTCCTCACATTTCTGTGGCAGAAAGTTCTGGAATCTGAGAGGAGCCACAAATTTCCTTCCACCCAGCGTTCCCCCAAGTCTCCCGATAAAAATTATACCTCACTTGTGTGGGTAGGCCTAGCGCCCGCGACAGGAAACGCCCCAAAGCGCAACGTGGACACATCCAATTTTTTGAAAGACAACAGAGGTGTTTTTTGCGAAGTGCCTACCTGTAGATTTTGGCCTCTAGCTCAGCCGGCACCTAGGGAAACCTACCAAACCTGTGCATTTCTGAAAACTAGAGACCTAGGGGAATCCAAGATGGGGTGACTTGTGGGGCTCGGACCAGGTTCTGTTATACCGAATCCTTTGCAAACCTCAAAATTTGGTTAAAAAAACACATGATCCTCACATTTCTGTGGCAGAAAGTTCTGGAATCTGAGAGGAGCCACAAATTTCCTTCCACCCAGCGTTCCCCCAAGTCTCCCGATAAAAATGATACCTCACTTGTGTGGGTAGGCCTACCGCCCGCGACAGGAAACGCCCCAAAGCGCAACGTGGACACATCCAATTTTTTTAAAGAAAACAGAGGTGTTTTTTGCGAAGTGCCTACCTGTAGATTTTGGCCTCTAGCTCAGCCGGCACCTAGGCAAACCTACCAAACCTCTGCATTTCTGAAAACTAGAGACCTAGGGGAATCCAAGATGGGGTGACTTGTGGGGTTCGGACCAGGTTCTGTTACCCAGAATCCTTTGCAAACCTCAAAATTTGGCTAAAAAAACACATGTTCCTCACATTTCTGTGGCAGAAAGTTCTGGATTCTGAGATGAGCCACAAATTTCCTTCCACCCAGCGTTCTCCCAAGTCTCCCGATAAAAATTATACCTCACTTGTGTGGGTAGGCCTAGCGCCCGCAACAGGAAACGCCCCAAAGCGCAACGTGGACTCATCCAAATTTTTTAAAGAAAACAGAGGTGTTTTTTGCAAAGTGCCTACCTGTAGATTTTGGCCTCTAGCTCAGCCGGCACCTAGGGAAACCTACCAAACCTGTGCATTTCTGAAAACTAGAGACCTAGGGGAATCCAAGATGGGGTAACTTGTGGGGCTCTGACCAGGTTCTGTTACCCAGAATCCTTTGCAAACCTTAAAATTTGGCTAAAAAAACACATGTTCCTCACATTTCTGTGGCAGAAAGTTCTGGAATCTGAGAGGAGCCACAAATTTCCTTCCACCCAGCGTTCCTCCAAGTCTCTCGATAAAAATGATACCTCACTTGTGTGGGTAGGCCTAGCGCCCGCGACAGGAAACGCCCCAAAGCGCAATGTAGACACATCCAATTTTTTGAAAGAAAACAGAGGTGTTTTTTGCGAAGTGCCTACCTGTAGATTTTGGCCTCTAGCTCCGCCGGCACCTAGGCAAACCTACCAAACCTGTGCATTTCTGAAAACTAGAGACCTAGGGGAATCCAAGATGGGGTGACTTGTGGGGCTCGGACCAGGTTCTGTTACCCAGAATCCTTTGCAAACCTCAAAATTTGGCTAAAAAAACACATGTTCCTCACATTTCTGTGGCAGAAAGTTCTGGAATCTGATAGGAGCCACAAATTTCCTTCCACCAAGCGTTCCCCCAAGTCTCCCGATAAAAATTATACCTCACTTGTGTGGGTAGGCCTAGCGCCCGTGACAGGAAACGCCCCAAAGCGCAACGTGGACACATCCACATTTTTTAAAGAAAACAGAGGTGTTTTTGCAAAGTGCCTACCTGTAGATTTTGGCCTCTAGCTCAGCCGGCACCTAGGGAAACCTACCAAACCTGTGCATTTCTGAAAACTAGAGACCTAGGGGAATCCAAGATGGGGTGACTTGTGGGGTTCGGACCAGGTTCTGTTACTCAGAATCCTTTGCAAACCTCAAAATTTGGCTAAAACAACACATGTTCCTCACATTTCTGTGGCAGAAAGTTCTGGAATCTGAGAGGAGCCACAAATCTCCTTCCACCCAGCGTTCCCCCAAGTCTCCCGATAAAAATGATACCTCACTTGTGTGGGTAGGACTAGCGCCCACGAAAGGAAATGTCCCAAAACACAACGTGGACACATCACATTTTTTCATAGAAAACAGTGCCACCTGTGGATTTTGGCCTGTAGCTCAGCCGGCACCTGTGGAAACCTAGCAAACCAGCACATTTTTGAAAACTTGAAACCCAGGGGAATCCAAGATGGGGTGACTTGTGGGGCTCTGACCAGGTTATGTTACCCAGAATCCTTTGCAAACATCAAAATTTGGCCAAAAAAACTTTTTCCTCTCATTTCGGTGACAGAAAGTTCTGGAATCTGAGAGGAGCCACAAATTTCTTTCCACCCAGCGTTCCCCTAAGTCTCTCGATAAAAATGGTACCTCACTTCTGTGGGTAGGCCTAGCGCCCACAAAAGGAAATGGCCCAAAACACAACGTGGACACAACATATTTTTTCACAGAAAACAGAGGTGTTTTTTGCAAAGTGCCTACCTGTGGAGTTTGGCCTCTAGCTCAGCCGGCCCCAGGGGGGGGGCAGAAATGCACTAAAATAAATTTGACCCTCCCTAAACCCCCCCTGCCCGGGAGCGACACTTGCCTACGGGGTCGCTCCCCCTGCGTGACATTGGCGCCAAAAAACAAATCCCCGGTGCCTAGTGGTTTCTGCCCCCTTGGGGGCAGAGTGACCTAAAATCGACCAATCTGCCCCCAAGGGCGGCAGAAATGGTCTAAATACAATTTGCCCCCCAGGGGAGCGACCCTTGCCTGATGGGTCGCTCCCCATCTCTAAAAAACAAACAAAACAAAAAAAAAATTTGCCCTGGCGCCTAGAGGTTTCTGTCCCCCCCGGGGATAGATCAGCCTAATAATAGGCCGATCTGCCCCCAGGGGGGGCCGAAATGGCCTAAAATAAATTTGCCCCCCTCAACCCTCCCCCCGCTCCGGGAGCGACACTTGCCTACGGGGTCGCTCCCCCTGCGTGACATTGGCGCCAAAAAACAAATCCCCGGTGCCTAGTGGTTCTTGCCCCCTTGGGGCAGATTGACCTAAAATAGACCAATCTGCCCCCAAGGGGGGCAGAAATGGTCTAAATACAATTTGCCCTCTAGGGGAGCGACCCTTGCCTAATGGGTCGCTCCCAATCTCTAAAAAAACAAACAAACAATAAAATAAACACACAAAAAAATTGCCCTGTCGCCTAGAGGTTTCTGCCCCCAGTGGGGCAGAAATGGCCTAAAATAAATTTGCCTCCCCAACCCTCCTGCCCCCCCGGGAGCGACCCTTGCCTACGGGGTTGCTCCCCCTGCATGACATTGGCGCCAAAAAACAAATCAGAGGTGCCTAGTGGTTCTTGCCCCCTTGGGGGCAGATTGACCTAAAATCGACCAATCTGCCCCCAAGGGGGGCAGAAATGGTCTGAATTCAATTTGCCCCCCAGGGCAGCGACCCTTGCCTGATGGGTCACTACCCATCTCTAAAAAAACAAACAAACAAACACAAAACACACAAAAAAAAAAACTTGCCCTGGCGCCTAGAGGTTTCTGCCCCCCCTGGGGGCAGATCGTCCTAATAGTAGGCCGATCTGCCCCCAAGGGGGGCAGAAATGGCCTAAAATAAAGTGGTTAATAAAGCCCCTGGGAGGTGGTGGTCCCTTGGGCTCCATCAAGCCTAAGGAGGGGGGTCCGCATGGCTCCCCTTCAATTTCTAGTTAAAGACAGAGTGATGTGGTGGTCCCTGGGGCTTTAACAAGCCTGAGGAGTGGAGTCTGCCCCCATCCATTTCCTAAATAAAGCCACACGGAGGTGGTGGTCCCTAGGGCTTTTTATAACCTGAGGAGGGGTCCCGTGCACCCACTTCCAACATTTTAACATTTGGTATGCCACCAGGACCTGGTCCATCCATGGGCTAAACTATAAAAAAGAGCGGGAGACTGCATTTAAAAAAAAATATATAATTCTTGTGATCTGCAGATTCTCAACTGTTCTGCTGGAAAAAAATAAACAACAAATGCTTTTTATCCCTGTTGGTGTCCCTGTGGGACACTAGCACCAGGCCTAGGGTATAAAGGTATTCCTAACCTACCCCCTTTTCTTTATTTTTACATTTTTTATTTTGGGACTTGGCTTAGTCAGAGTCCCATAGTGGCTGCCAACACTTCCTGGTTGAAGTGTTGGCAGCTAATCAGATATCAGCACAGGGACTGACCCTTGTTCCTCGATATCTATATTTTATAACCTTTACATTTCTCCGAAACTACTGAACAGAGGCACAGCAAATAATAAAAAAAAGGGCGCTTTCTGGACCGAGAGCTGGCTTTCTGCCAAATTTCTTGTAATTCCATCTGGCGGTTCGGGCTGTATTTGTGTCTGAAAATTCCCATGGAAATTGCATGGGAAAAATGAGTTTTGGGACCTCCATTTTTTCGATGCATCTGCTTGACGAATCACCCTGAAACTTTCCAGACAGCAGCTGCAGTGAGCAGAAAACTAGGTTTGAAACATTCATGAAGATTTGTCAAACGGTGACAAAGTTATTGGCAAAACAATAAACCTGAGCCTAAAAAACCCTTACTACCCCTAGTTCCTATTTATATATGTAAGGGCAAGGGGTATTGAGGCTCAGGTATAGGTAAGGGGTATTGAGGGGTTATTAGCATTCAAGCATGAGGAAGGTAATTTTTTTAGTTTTTAGGGGTGGGTACTGGTAAAGGTTAGTAAGGGGTCTTTAGGGGTCTTGGGTGGGTTAAGAGGTAGTAAGGGGTATTTAAGGTTCAGGGATGGGTAAGGGTAATAGGACATAAGAAGTTTTTAGGGCTCAGGGATTTTCAGTTTCAGGGATACTAAGTGGTGAGGAATAGTTAGGGTTTTATTAGAGTTCAGGGATAGTTATGAGTCAGGGGCAGTAAGGGGGTGTTAGGTTTCAGGGATGGGTAAGAGTAACAGGTCATAAGCGGTTTTAATGTATCAGGGATGGGGAGGGGCAAGGGGTAGTAATGGATTTTTAGAATTCAGGGATGGGCTCTTGTAAGGAGTAGCAAAGGTTTTTTTTTAAGTTTTCAGGAATGGGTAGTGGTAAAGGGAGGTAAGTGATTTAAAAAAAGGGAGTGTGGAAGGGTTAGCTATGAGAACTGATAAAAGATAAAAAAATATATAAAAGGAGGGAAGGGGGGACCATCCAAATTAAGAAAAACACGCTTTGATTGGCTGCCAGCAACATAAGAAAAATATTGCTGTCAGCCATTAGAGGAATGAGGAACTTTTGGCCCTCATTACAGCCATGGCGGTCGGGGTTAAAGCGGCGGTAACACCCCCAACAGGCCGGCGGTAAAAACAATGGGATCATGACCACGGTGGAAAACTCCGACCGCCAGGGCGGTAGCAAAAAACACAGCGGCGGTCACCACTAACAGACAGGCGGAAGACAATGTACCGCCCACTGCATTATGAGAGGCCAATCTGCCACCTTTTACGGGGCGGTATCAACGACATCAAAAGTACAGCAGAAACAGTACACTGAAGGGGAACCACTCACCTTTCGACACTCAACGAAGAACCAGGACACCATGGAGCCCGAGCTGCAGGTCGTCCCCATGTTGGTGTATCTACTAATACACCAGGAAATAGAAAGAAGGCAGCGGCGACGACGGTGAGTACTGCACCTAGCACACAGGGGAGGGAGGAGATAAAAGGGAGTGACACACACACGCGACATGCAACACCCCTACCCCCGCCCTCACCCACAACACCATCCACACAAATACATGCATCAGCATTACAGATACACCCTGTTACTCCCTGGAAGAACGCAAGGACAAGAGGAATTGAGTTCAGTCAGTGATATTTTGGAACAAGCAGATATAGCAAATGAATTCAAAGAAATCAGTATATACAAATATTTACATTATGTACAGAAGGCCGTACACTGTCCCTTGTAAATGTCTGTGGACCAGTGGGCCAAAACATCATGGGCCAAGCCCACACTTGACTACTGCCTCAAAATGGAGAGAACACTGCAGGGGCATCAGGTCGAAAAACACAGGAACCTCAGGGGGAAGGGTAGGGGGGGCACCTCAGCCGGAAGATGGTACTACGCCACTGCTCTTCGAGGGGCCAACATGCCCACAGCGATGTCCTGCTTTTTAAAATTGTCACTGCAGGCTAGTGGCTAATTTTACCAATTCTCATTGGTACACTGGAACACCCTTATAATTCCCTTGTATATGGTACCTAGGTACCCAGGGTATTGGGGTTCCAGGAGATCCTGCAGCCTGTGTGAAATAACGTCCACGTTATTTCACAGCCATTTTTCACAGCACATTTGTAACTGATAAGTCTCCTATATGACTAACCCTCACTTGGTGAAGGTTAGGTGCAAAGTTACTTAATGTGTGGGTACCCTGGCACTACCCAAGGTGCCCCCACATTTTTCAGGGCAAATTCCCCGGACTTTGTGAGTGCGGTGACACCATTACACGCGTGCACAACATATAGTTCACTACCTATATGTAGCGTCAAAATGGTAACTCTGAACATGGCCATGTAACATGTCTAGGATCATGGAATTGTCACCCCAATACCATTCTGGTATTGGGGGAACAATTCCATGCATCCCTGGGTCTCTAGCACAGAACCCGGGTACTGCCAAACTTACTTTCCGGGGTCTCCACTGCAGCTGCTGCTGCTCCCAACCCCTCTGACAGGTTTCTACCCTCCTGGGGCCTGGGCAGCCTGGTCCCAGGAAGGCAGAACAAAGGATTTCCTCTGAGAGAGGAAATGCCACTGGTCCTGGAGAGGGCTACATGCCCACTGCTTGGTCCTGGGGAGTGCAAGGCCACAGTCTCTCAAGTGGGTGATTTGCCCACTTGCTCTGGAGGGGGCAACATGCCCTTTGTGCTGTCCTGGGAAGTGCAAAGCCACAGTCTCTCAAGTGGGTGGATTGCCCACTGCTTGGTCCTGGGGAGTGCACAGCCACAGTCTCTCTAGTGGATGGCTTCTCCACTGGTTCTGGAGTGGGCATTGTGCCCAGTGTGCTTCATCCTGGAAAGGATGGGGTGAGTGGATGGCTTCTTCCACTGGTTCTGGAGGGGACATTATGCCCTGTGATGAAGATCTTGGGGAGTGCAAGGTCACAGTCTCTCACCTGGGTGTCAGACCCACAGGATTTTCAGGAGCCAAGATTCACAACAGCCCATGGAGGCAGGACTACACACTGTCTGCCGGTGGTGATGGCTGCTCAGTGGTGGCAGTGGCGGGGCTGGTGTTGGGGCTGGCAGTGGTGGGGGAAGGCTCCAGCCCATCCCCTGCAGCCTTGGACGGCTGCCCACTGGGGCTGCTGCAGCTGGCAGTGGTGCTGGTGGCGGTGCTGGCAGTGGTGGGGGGGTGGTCCAGACCATCCCCTGCAGCCTCGGATGGCTGCCCACTGGGGCTGCTGCTGCTGGCAGTGGTGCTGGTGGCTGTGCTAGTGGCGGTGCTGGCAGTGGGGCTGGAGGCAGTGCTGGTGGCAGTGCTAGTGGTGGTGCTGGTGGTGATGGGGGAGGTTCCAGCCCTTCCCTTGCAGCCTCAGATTGCTGTACCACGATGATTGGTGGTGGGGGCTTCGAATGAGTCCCAGCACTAGGCCTCCTGTCCTTCCCGCATGCTGGTACAGGCCCCTTGTCCTTCCTGTCAGCAGCCTGGGATTGCTCCTTGCCCTTCCCTGTTGCACCTGGTGGATCCTCCTTGCCCTTCGTAGACGCTGCTGGTAGTGCCTCCTTGTCCTTCCCTGTCGCAGCTGGTGGTTCCTCCTTGCCCTTTCTTGAAGCACCTGGTGCTGGCACCCTTGCAGTCTTGCTGCCTGGTGCCCGGGATTTTGTCTCACCTGCAGTAGCTGTTGACACAACTGTGGCCTTAGACTGGGTGGCTGAGGTGCTCACCTGGGTTCTGACCACCCTGGCCCGACGTGAAGGACAGGGGGAGTGGTAGGGAAGAGGTCAACGATGGAGAGGAAAAGATTCTTAGGGACATGGGGCAGGAAGAGGGTGAAGGTTTGGGAGTAGAGGAAGAGGAAGTGGTTGTAGGAGGTGTCTGTCTGCTGTGTTTGGGTGCAGGTGCATGGGCTGGATGCTGTTGAGAGATGGATGGCTGTTGGGTGTCTGAGTGCTTGCGTTTCTGTACTTTGGGAGTAGGGGCACAGACACAGTGGGAGAGGACGCAGGGAATGTGTGCATGGATGTGGGGGTGGTGACTACCAGTGAGGGGCTTGTAGTGATAAGCATGATGCTGATGGTGGGAATGGATGAGGTTGTAGTGCATGCATGTGTGAGTGTAGACGCAACTGGGAGGGAGGTGGACGAGGAGGAGGAGGGGGACAAAGTGGAGGTAGTGGATGTTGGTATAGCTGCATCTGGATGGTGTTTATGTGAGTCCCTGTGGGATGATGTGTGATGCTTGTGTTTGCCTGAACCACTCCTGTGTGTTGTATTGTGTGCATGCTGGTCTGCCTGTGTGCTTGGGATAGGTTGAGGTTGAGGGGAATGGGATTGGGTAGAGGAAGTTGGAGGGGGGAGGCTAGAAATAGGGACAATGGCTGCCACCAGGGAGGAGGCTAGAGCCTGGATTGATCTCTGTTGGGCCCCCATGCCAGAGTGAATTCCATCCAGGAATGCATTTGTTTGTTGCAAATGGGCTGCCAGCCCCTGGATGTCATTCACAATGGTTGACTGCCCTACAGAGGTGGATCACAGGAGGTCAATATCCTCCTCACTCAGGTCAGCAGGGCTAACTGGGGCAGGACCTGAGGTGCCTGGAGCGAAGGAGATGCCCACCCTCCTGGGTGAGTGGGCACATGAAACACCCTGAGGGGCTGCTGGGAGGGCCGTGCTGGTACGGGGGTGGCTGTACCTTTAGTTGGGGTGGGCACAGTGGTGTCTGCCACCATCAGGGAGCTTCCATCGGAGGAGGTATCACTGGCAGCACTGTCCCCTCCAGTCTCCGCCATGGTGCTCCTCTCACCCTCCGTCCCACTGGTGCCCTCACCATCAGTGGATTCGGCCTCCTGGGCCCTGCGGGATACAGCTCTTCCCATCACCGGTGCCTCTGCTCCTCCGCCAGATAATGCTAATGCACATAACGACAGGGTGACAAAACAAAAAGGGGGGGGACAAAGAATACCCATGGTCAATGGCGGCAACAACACCACCGTTGGCATACACGATACACACATACAGGTAACAGCCCCACGCACTAGGCAATGCACTAAAAGTCACAATGCTAGTCACCAACCCATAGGCAGGGATACCTAACGCCAATTGCAGCATACCTGAGACCCACAGTCCCCTGCCCAGTAGTGGATGCCTGCTACCTTGGTTGGAGGAGGTTTACATCAGACCCTGCCCAACATGGGACCTGCCTTGCAATGTCCGGCCTCACCTAGGGGCATCCACAGGCCCACATCCCCACCCGGATTCCACCCAACCACGCAAAAGTAGTATTTTGGGGAACTGTACTCACCGCCTTGTGGCTGCTGTGATGGACCCAAGCACCCATCCAGTTCGGGATAGGCCACCGCCAGTATGCGGGCCATCAGGAGGGTCAGGGTTCCACGGGCACCCCTTCCTCGATGGGAGGCCATCCCCAGCTGGGCCTCTGCCGTCTTCCATGCCCAGCGTTTCAGGTCCTCCCACCATTTCTGACAGTGGGTGCTCCATCTGCCATAGACCACCAGGGTCTGCACGTCCTTGGCGATGGCACGCCATATACCCTTTTTTTGATGGGCGCTGACCTGCAGAGAAGTACACATAGGAAAAGGTATCAGTCAGACAGTCCTGCCTGTTACACTCATGGCCCACCATAGCCCTCACATCCCCCTACGCACAGACATTGCCCACCATACTTGCAGCACGCTGCCCCGGGCCCTTCCACCAACCCACCCACGAGGACCTCACACACAGCACTCCATACATTCATGCCCCATGCATCGTGCTCACAGTGTACTCACCTGTTGGTCTGGAGGCCCATACAGCATTCGGTACTGGGGTAGAACTCCATCCACCAGTCTCTCCAACTCCGCAGCGGTGAAGGCAGGGGCCCTTTCCCCAGTGACACGATCCATGGTCGGTTCCAGACACAGGTCACAGCAGCACTTGCAGTGTAGATCCTCTCCTGTTGAAGGTCAGGTAGCAAGTGAGTGAACAGACAGAAAATGACGGTCACGTCCATGGCAGTGCATACCGTCACTGCCGGCGTACATCACTATTGGCCACTGTAACCAATAGGGCCCAATGGTATCCAATGAGGAGTTGCACGGCGGTTCTCAACCGCCTCCCGCAACAGCGCACAACGGCGCGCAACGTCAACGGAATTACCTCATTTCCACACATCCCTCAATACAGGACAGGCAGACACCATTTCAGGGAGTGGGGGCAGGCCATGGTACCTAACTGCATCACTGTACACATTGGCACCATTTGGGCCTATCCAACAATATACTGTTACAGTCACAACATGCAATGCAGTGTAGTTTTTGTAAATATGGAATACTGACCAGCTACTCACCGTTTTGCCCCCTAGATTTCAACCTCTGTTGATGAATAGGAGATGGAGACATCCCCCATGTACAGGCCCCTGGTGGACTTGGCAACAATGGAGGACAGGCACATTCTCCTCACCTATAGACTGGAGAGGGCCAAAATCACAGAGCTGTGTGCCCAAATGGAGCCTGACCTGATATCTGCTATCCGTCAGTCCACCGGGATCCCCCCTCTTGTGCAAGTCCTATCTGTGTTCCATTTCCTGGCAACTGGCTCCTTCCAAGTAACAATGGGCTTGGCAGCAGGAATGTCTCAGCCAATGTTCTCAGTAGTGTTGACCACAGTGTTGTCTGCCCTGATTAAACACCTGTGCAGCTACATCGTTTTCCCCCAGGTGGAGGATTTGGCCTCAGTGAAAGCTGATTTCTATGCAATCGGACATATCCCCAACATCATTAGGGCTATTGATGGTACATATATTGCATTTGTCCCATTCCCCCGGAGAAATGAACAGATGTTCAGAAATTGAAAGAGCTTTCACTCTATGAATGTGCAGATAGTGTGACTGGCAGACCAGTACATCTCCCATGTCAATGCGAAATATCCTGGGTATGCGCATTATGCCTTTATCCTGAGGAATAGCAGCATGCCATATGTAATAGCTCAACTCCAGAGGCACCGGGTGTGGCTAATAGGTGAGCCCTGGTTCCTACCCAGTAGGTTTTGGTATGTGGGCATTGTGTGGGCCCTAAGGGTTGGTGTGTGTCTAACAGTTGTCCCTTGATATTTGCAGGTGACTCTGATTACCCCAACCTCTCATGGCTACTGACCCTGTGAGGAATGCCAGGACAAGGGCAGAGGAACGTTACAATGAGGCACATGAGTGAACAAGAAGAATCATAGAGAGGACTTTCGGCCTCCTGAAGGCCAGGTTTCGTTGCCTTCATCTAACAGGTGGATCCATGTACTACTCACCCAAGAAGGTCTGCCAGATCATCGTGGCATGCTGTATGTTGCACAACCTTGCCTTACGTCGCCAAGTGCCTTTTCTGCAGGAGGATGAGGCTGGAGATGGCTGTGTGGCAGCAGTGGACCCTGTGGACAGTGAAGATGAGGAGGCAGAGGATGAGGATGAGGACAACAGAAGTGCAATAATACGACAATACTTTCAATGAGCACAGGTAAGACACGGTAACTTCACATTTCATTGACAGTTTTGTGTTTGACATTGTCACTGGCAGGCTGATTTTCCAACTTCTATGGCCACTTACTGTACCCTTTGGCATATCTATTTCCAGATATTTCTGGCCCACTATTGCTCCTGGTGTGTTGACTGCAGCTAACTACAGGTCATTCCTATGTATACATTACTGTACAGTTGTATTGCAGTGTTCAAAGCTTGTTAAATGAATACATAGTTCAATCATTTGGCAGACTCCATACTTGCATTTATTCAAATGGTGTTTATTTAAGTGCCAATAAGTAGAGGGGGATGTGCAATGGGCTGGGGTGATGGTGGAGGAATGTCCAGGATAGAGTCCAGTGTATGTGGATCATAGGTGCATTGTTCAAGGGGGCATAGGTAGTGGAGCAATGGCAGTTCAAGGTGTACAGGTGACAGGGTGGGACACAAGGGTTACAATCAGGAGACTCTCATGTCCTGGCGGGGTCTTGGTAATAGTCTCTGGCCTCTGCCTGGATCGCAGGGACTGTTTGTGGGGTGGATCTCCTTCTGCAGGGGGAGGGGTGCTGGTGGCCTGTTGGTCCTGTGGTGGGCCCTCCTGTCCACTAGCAGCAGCTGAGTTGGAAGGCTGTTCATCGGTTTGGCTAGTGTCAGGGGCCCGTTGGTGTGCCACTACCTCCCTCATGGTGTTTGCCATGTCTGCCAGCACCTCTGCAATGTGACCAAGGTGGTGTTGATGTCCTTCAAGTCCTCCCTGATCCCCAGGTACTATCCCTCCTGCAGCCGCTGGGTCTCCTGCAACTTGTCCAGTATCTGGCCCATCGTCTTCTGGGAATGGTGGTATGCTCCCAGGATTGTGGTGAGTGCCTCCTGGAGAGTTGGTTCCCTGGGCATGACCTCTCCCTGTCGCACAGCGGTCCTCCCAGCTTCCCTGTTGTCCTGTGCCTCTATCCCCTGAACCGTGTGCTCACCGCCACTGACCCCAGGTCCCTGATCGGCCTGTGTTTGTGGGGTGGCCTGGGGTCCATGTAGTGGTGGACACACTTCTGATTGGCGTGTCCTGGGGACAGAGGTATGGGCCCGCTGGGTGGGTACTGTGCTGGTATTTCCTGAGGGTGAGGCTCTGTGGTGGTATGGGACTGTGCCTGGGTAACCGACTGTCCGGAGGTCCCTGATGGACCAGGTTGGTCATCCAGATCCAGGCCTACAGAGCTGCTGTCATCACTGTGGGTCTCTTCTGGGGGGGGTGCTGGATGTTGCTGGCACCTCCTCTCTGGTGACGTTGGGTGGGGGACCTGTGGGGATGTAAATGCAGTGTTCTTGTTTCTACGTTTGACATCTTGTGCATGGGTGTGTTGCTCTCTATGGTTAGTTCCCTGGCAGCTTTGCCTTGTGTGAGTAGTTATTTGGTGGGCAAGGTGATTGTCTCTAGTGTGCATGCTTTATTGATGGGTGTCCATGCAGGTCTGTGATGGGGGTCCGTGCATTGGTGTTACAAGCACGGACCCCCATCACAGGGCTTGGTATTGGGAGGGGTGGGTTGTGATGGTGGGGTGTGTGTGAGGTCGTGGAGTGATGGGAGTGAGAGTAAGAGTGGTGGTTTGTGATGGCATGCAGATGGGGGTTGATAGTAGTATAGATTTGAATTACCAGAGTCCACTCCTCCTCCTACTCATGCCAGGCCCTCAGGATGCATTATTGCCAAGACTTGCTCCTCCCATGTTGTTTGTTGTGGGGGTTGGGGGTCCACCACCAGTCCTCTGTACAGCTAGTTGGTGTCTTGCTGATGTTGAAAGCACCTTCCCCCGTAGGTCGTTCCACCTCTTCTTGATGTCATCCCTTCTGGGGTGCTGTCCCACAGCGTTGACCCTGTTCATGATTCTCCGCCATAGCTCCATCTTCCTTGCAATGGCTGTCTGCTGCACCTGTGATCCGAATAGCTGTGTCTCTACCCGGATGATTTCCTCCACCCTGACCCTTAGC
This sequence comes from Pleurodeles waltl, assembly GCF_031143425.1. NCBI lineage: Eukaryota > Metazoa > Chordata > Amphibia > Caudata > Salamandridae > Pleurodeles > Pleurodeles waltl. The sequence goes on from NC_090436.1 coordinate 472,638,838, forward strand.
TCCTCCTCTGAGAATCTGGGGTGTTGTTGTGGTGCCATGGGTGTGGTGTGAGTAGTGGGGGTGAGGGTATGTGGTGTGATGTGTTGGGGTATGTGATGTAAGGTTTGTGGATGGTGTATAAGTGATGGTGGTGTGTGGCTGTGGTCTTGTCTGTGGTCTTGCTATCTCTCTTGTGGAAATTGGTTTTAGTTGTAAAGGGTTGTGGGTAATGTGGGTGTGTGTTTTATAGTGGTATGAGTGTGTGTGTGGTGTGTGTATGGGTGTCAGGTGTGTGTTATTCAAATTTCCAATGTAGTGTTGTTTTGTATGTGTGTGTGTATTTTGAGCACGGTTGTATGCACCGCCAATGATTTAGCGCCATTGAATGTCCGCCATGGTGATTCATGGGTCATAATGCTGTGGGCGTAATTCGGTTGGCGTAACGGTGTGGGTTTGGATACCACCAGTTTATCACTGACCTTTGGGCTGGTGGACTTGTGTGTCTGACTGTATAGTGACGGATTGCTATGTGTGTGACATAATATGGGTCATGTGCTGCGGCCGCGGTATGTTGGAGGCAGTCAGCATGGCGGTAAGCGGTACTTACTGCCAATGTCATAATGAGGGCCTAGGTGTCCAAATATACTACAAGTAAAACACTGTAATGTAATATTGATTTGTATAGCACTACTTGTCACCTGTGAGGGTAGCCAGGGGCTGGGTATGTGAGTGTAGGCATGTATTGAGGCTGGGCTGTAATACAGGCAGCCTTGCAAGAAGATTATTTAAATAGCCAGCTCTTCAGCTTCTTGCGGAATTCAAAAAGTTCAGGAGAAGCTCCTGATGTGCTGGGGGAAGTCATTCTAGGATTTGGCGACTTGGAAGGGGACTGATCAACTTCTCATTCTGCTTCTGTTGATGCAAGCTGTGAGTGTATGCAAGTGGGAGTGATGCTGAGCAAATTTGTCTGGTGGGTTGGTAGAAGTCGGTGATTGAGGTTTTCAGGTTCTATGCTATGTAGTGATTTGAATGCATGTGTGAGAAGTTTTAACTGGCAGCGCTTCTTGATGGGGAGACTGTGGAGCTCTCTGAGGAGTGGTGTGGTGTAGGTTCAGTACACGAGGTCAAGGATGAGTCTGGCGGTGGTATTTTGGATGGTTTAAAGTCTGTGAGGAAGATCAGTTGGAATGCTTGCATAGAGTGTGATGCCATAATCGAATCTGCTTGTGATTAGGGTCTGCGTGATGGTAAGACTGGTGTCCAGTGGGAGCCACTTGACAATTTTACGTAAATTGCAGAGGATGAGGAGGCATGAGGAAGTGACCTCATTGAACAGGCACTTTGTGGTGAGGTTAGTGTCCAGAAGAGGCTTAAGTTCCTGGTGTGGGCGTTTGGGGTGAGGTTCTGGGGTCTAATATCAGTAGGCCACCAGGTAGATCCAAAGGTAAGCTCTTATTCCCAAAAGATCAGCACTTTAGTTTTGTGGTATTGTGGAAAAAATGAGATGGGTGTCATCGGTGTAGGAGATGTTGTTTGCCAGAGAAGTCATCCATATGTTGAAAAGTCTGGGGCTGAGTGATGTTCCTGGTGGGACTCCACAGATGAAGTCCATGGGTTCTGATGTGAATGGCAAGAGCCTAACTTGTTGTGTTCTTCCAGAGAGGATGGAAGCTATCCATTTCAGTGTTGGTTCTTGTATTACCTCTGCGATGGAGTGGTCTGTCTATATGAGTGGAGTGATGTGGCTGACTTTAACATTGTCGCTGGAGGACAAGATGGGGGTCTGGGATTTGTCTGGTGATGTGGGCTTTCAAACAAGTCTGTGGAGTTGGAATCTGTGGGGCGTTAAGATGAAAGTTGTGATCGCATAGGAATGTGAAGTCTTTGGTGCCCATGATGTGGGGTGCAGTGAGGTTGGTGAGGAGGTTGCTGAAGTGGGTGTGAGGTACTGGGGTTCAGTAGACAGGGGTGCCTTTGATAGTTGTTTTATTGTCCATCTGAAGCTTGAAGAGCATGTGCTCCATAAAAGTGGCTTCTGGGTCAGTGTAAGAGGTACACTGATAGTATCTCTGGATGGTGATGATAGTGAGTCCTCCGTCTGGTTTATAGGAACAGTCCTGGTGCAGGATTGTGTATCAAGTAGGGATGGTTGCGGCAATGCCCTGCATTGATGTGGGGTTGAGCCAGATTTTGGTGAGGAAGATGACGTGTGGTGCATTGGAGTCGATGAGGTCCAAAATCTCAGTGGAGTTCTTGCTGAGTGAGTGTGTGTTTTGGAGCATGCTTCAAGTGTGTGATGCTGTGTGAATGCAGGTCTTAAGTTTTGACTTGGTGAGGTGTGCGGTGTGTGTGCGAATGGTGGGAGTGTGTGTGAGGAGGCACATGGAGCAGCAAAGCACACGGTTAAAGAGGCTAACCAGGAACTGAGGTGCAGCTCAGCAGCAGCGCTCATGGCCTTGTCCAGGATTGAGCAGGTATAGGTCATTGACGCTGTAGCTATGGGAGGCTTTTTGGACCAGGGCTCTTGGCGCTGGGCGAGGTCCAGATACAGATGTGTGTAGATGGACTTGCATTTGGCATACTGGTGATGCGCCCTGTTAAAAATTGAGTCTTTGGTTGGCAGTCAGGTTACCCCCTGTCCAAGTAAGGACCCTCACTCTAGTCAGGGTATGTCACACACAATCCAAATTATTCTGTGCCCACCCTCTGGTAGCTTGCCACTGAGCAGTCAGGCGTAACTTAGAAGGCAATGTTTAAAGTACTTGTGCAATAAATCATGCAATAACACAGTATAAACACCACTAAAATACACCACACATGGTTAGAAAAATATAGAATATTTATCTGGATAAACGAAGGTAAAAAATTATCAAGATTTGATAAGTACACGTTGAAATATCACTTTAGAAAATGATAAAAAGAGTCTCAAGATCTTAAAAGCAATAAGTGTCTCTTGCAAGCGCAAAGTACCTGGTTTGCGTCTAAATTATCCGCAAGGGACCGCAGAGGTGGAGGTGCTTAGAAAACAGGGAGGTGTGCGTCGGTTTCTCCGGGCGCACACAGACAATGCTTTGATATTTTTCACGCAGCCAGGGCCTTGTGTCGATTTCCGACGTGCCGACTTGAATTCTCTTCGGGTTGCAGGTTTTTGGATGCCCCGGGGATGATGCAGAGAAATCCTGGGCATGCAGGACGGAGTAACAGGAGCTGTGTCGATCCGATGGGCGATGCGGGGAAATTTCTGTTGCATGGCTGGCGCTGTGTTGATTTTTCTTGCAGGAAGTCAGGCTGTGTCAAGTCAAGTGACACAAGCTTTATTCGGTCTAATTAAACCACCAAAGCAATAACTTACAACAGTAAAACCATGATCTATACACAATAAATATATAATAACAATATTAAAAAGTAAATAATGAGGATAAGATAAAGATAAAATGAGAGATCTGCGAATGTACAAAGGAGAAAAAATAGAAAGAAATCTTCACATGTGTCTCCCATCCTATATATGAGGGGGAAACGTCAGAATTCCTTTTTGTTGGCTGCCTTTGATATCCTCATCAATAATTTTATTAAAAATTCAATGAGTAAAACTGTTGGATTAAATAAATTAGAATCAAGGTTCAATTAATAACAAATCACTGTGATCTTTTAAAAAATGTATACGTATATGCCAGGCGGATGCAAGGAACTTGCTGATCGCACAAGTTAGGAAAGAGGAGCAATCTCTCAACATCAACCTTAGGGCATCTTTGCACATTCTCAACCCCATATTCCTGCAAACGGGGCGTAGCCATTTCCGCCGGGCAGTGCCATAGGCAGGACAAATAAACGTAAAGTGCACTACGGTTTCCACAGAACCGTTACAACTTGGACATTGATTAGATAGCGGGGTAGAGCACCATGAACTGGATAAAAACACGGTGGAAACAGCTTTTGCAATGGGAAAACGCTCACCTGAACACATCCCACAAGGAACGATGACTCCATGGACCTGGAACTCCAAATACTCCCTTACCTTGTCTTTCTGCTCCTCTACGACCACCATCTACGTAGGCGCCGAAGACAACGGTGAGTACTGCACCTACAACATGGGGGAGGCAAAAGTTAGGGGACACCCACCAAACACCCCCACCCCCACCCTCGCATATTTCAACATACACACCAATGCATCCACAAAAATCACAGTAACAACCCACAATCCCCCCGGAAGAATGAAAAGACAAAGCGAAATCGGTTCAAACATTGTAATGTTGCAATATACATCTCTTTAAAAAATATACAGATATATACGAAATTCAGTCAGAAATATATACATTACGAGAAGTAGTGCAGATATGTACATAACAATGTCCGTCCACCAACAGTCCAAAAATGCATGGGCGAGGCCCACAAAAGATACCTGAGCACAATCGGAGAGAACACTGCCGGGGCATCAGATAGAAATACTACAGGCACCTCAGGGGGAAGGGAAGGGGGGCACCTCAGCCGGATTACTGCAAAGCCAGATCCACGACAGTGCTCCATGCCCATTGATGTATCCTGGGGAGTGCAAAGCCACAGTCTCTCAAGTCTCTCCAGTGGGTGGTTTGCCCACTGCTCTATCCTGTGGAGTGCAAAGCCACAGTCTCTCAAGTCTCTACAGTGGGTGGTTTGCCCACTGCTCTATCCTGGGGAGTGCAAAGCCACAGTCTCTCAAGTCTCTACTGTGGGTGAGTTGCCCACTGTTCCATCCTAGAGAGTGCAAAGCCTCAGTCTCTCAAGTCTCTACAGTGGGTGGGGTGCCCACTGTGCCATTCTGGGGAGTGCAAAGCCACAGTCTCTCAAGTCTCTACAGTGGGTGGGGTGCCCACCGTGCCATCCTGGGGAGTGCAAAGCCACAGTCTCTCAAGTCGATAACATTCTCCACTGGTTCTGGGGGGAACTGGTGCCCAGAGTGCTTCATCCTGTGCAGGACTAAGGTAGTGGATGCATGTCTCCACTGGTTCTGGAGGGGGACTCGTGCCCAGACTGGATGAGTCTCCCCGTGAAAGTTCATGTCCTGTCACTGTCCCAGCTGCACATGGGATAAGGATGCCTGATGTGGCGGTCTATTCATTCCTACCCGGTGCTTGCCCTGTTCAGCGGTCTTTGCCCTGTTCAGCGGTGCTTTGCCATGGCGGTTCTGGACTGTTCAGCGGTGCTTTGCCATGGCGGTTCTGGACTGTTCAGCGGTGCTTTACCATGGCGGTCGTTGCCCTGTTCAGCGGTGCTTTACCATGGCGGTCTTTGCCCTGTTCAGCGGTGCTTTGCCATGGCGGTTCTGGACTGTTCAGCAGTGCTTTGCCATGGCGGTTCTGGACTGTTCAGCGGTGCTTTACCATGGCGGTCTTTGCCCTGTTCAGCGGTGCTTTGCCATGGCGGTATCTGGACTGTTCAGCGGTGCTTTGCCATGGCGGTTCTGGACTGTTCAGCGGTGCTTTGCCATGGTGGTTCTGGACTGTTCAGCTGTGCTTTGCCATGGCGGTTCTGGTACGGACATTGGTGTGTGGCATGACGTTCCCTACACTGGGCATTGGTGTGTGGCATGACGTTCCATCATAGCCCACCTGGGCTGTGGCAGCCGGGGCCCTCCTGGGCACTGACTCCGGCGGTGGCGGTGGTCTCCTGACCAGTGACGATACTTGGGCCCTCCTGGGCTGTGACTCTGGCGGCGGTCTCCTGACCAGTGACGATACTTGGGCCCTCCTGGGCTGTGACTCTGGCGGCGGTCTCCTGACCAGTGACGATACTTGGGCCCTCCTGGGCTGTGACTATGGCGGCGGTCTCCTGACCAGTGACGATACTTGGGCCCTCCTGGGCACTGACTCTGGCGGTGGCGGGGGTCTCCTGACCAGTGACGACGGTGCTGGCGGTTGTGTCTCGACCGCCGGGAATGATGCCGCCCTTCTCCGCCGTGCACTCACAACAGGCTGGGAAGACTTCCTCTGGCCCTTCCCCACCTTTGGTGGAGTCACAGCTGACTCTCCAATCCCCTTGGAACCCATGTCAGTTGTTCTCCCACCAGGAGTCTTCACACGGTCCCGTCGTCCACTCTCCAATTTTAGAGCCTTTACAGGGGGTGGGCTGCCAGTGCCTTGGCTCCGGGTCACACTGCCTGCCCTGGTGGCCGGTGCACTCCACAAACCTTGAACAGGCACCACTGGTACTGGAGGCTTTTTGGCTGAGGCGCTACGACAGGACTGATGAATTGGAGGGGGAGGCAAAAAGGTCAACTTTACAGAGGGACAGTTTCTGACGTACACTGGGATGGGTAGTTGGAGGGGGTCTGGGAGTGGAGGAAGAGGAGGTGGTTGTCGGAGGTGTCACTTTAGGTGTTTTGGGTGCAGGTGCAGGTACTGGAGGCTGTCGTGAGGTGGATGGATTTTGGGTGTCTGGTTGCCGGCGTTTGTGTACTTTGGGAGGGGGCGTCACAGACACACTGGGAGAGGACACAGGGGACGTGTAAATGGCAGTGGAGGTGGTGAGTGCAGGTCAGCGGCTTGGGGTGCTGGGTCTCTTTGTGCGATTCATGGTGCCTGTAGATGTGGTGCATGCAAGTGTGTGTGTAGACGAGACTGGGAGGGAGGAGGGAGAAGAGGAGGAGGGGGAGACAGTGGAGGCAGTGGATGTTGCTGTGTCTGTACGTGGGTGAGGCTTGCGTGAGTGCCTGTGGGTTGTGTGGTGCCTATGTTTGCTTGAGCTACTTTTGTGTGCTGACTTGTGTGCATGCTGGTCTGTAGGTGTGCTCGGGATGGGCTGGGGTACAGGGGATTGGGTCTGGGTGGAGGAGGTTGGAGGGGGAGGCTGGACACAGAGACAATGGCTGCCATCAGTGCTGAGGCCTGATTGCAGGGTTCGCTGAAGGACAGCCTGACCAGAATGAATGCATTACCGTGTTGCAACTCTCGTTCTACACCCTGGATGGCATTCACAATGGTAGACTGCCCAACACTTAGTGACCTGAGGAGGTCAATGGCCTCCTCACTGAGGGCAGCAGGGGTGACTGGGGCAGGGCCTGAGGTGCCTGGGGCGAAGGTGATGCCCACCCTCCTGGGTGAGCAGGCACGGGGTGAACGCTGAGGGGCTGCTGGGAGGGCGGTGCTGGTAGGGGAGGTGGTGGCTGTACCTATAGAAGTGGGGCGCACAGATGGTGCCGCCACCACAAGGGAGCCCCCATCGGTGAACGAGTCCGTGTCGCTGCTTGGTGATCCGGTGGCCGACGTGAAGCTCCCCTCGCCCTCCGTCCCACTGGTGCATTCAGAGTCCGTGGTGTGGCCCTCCATGGCCATGTGGGATGCAGCTCCCTCGTGCTCCGGTGCCACTGTATCTCCGACTGATGATGCTGATGTACAAAAGGACAGGGAGAGCAGAAAAAGGGGGGGGAGACAGAAGAAAGAGAGTTTGAGTGCATGGCATACCGCTACCGTTGGCGGACAAGACAGACACAGCAGCCCCATGCATTACGCCGTGCTCCTGCCCTCTGCATATGCAATTTCTGGGATATGGCCTACATGGCAATGGTGGAAATCTGCACACATGGATGCCACAGGGGCAACTATACCTGTACTTGGCACTCTGCTGAGGTGGGGTAGAGTGCCACATGGCCTGCATTACGGAGGGGCCTTGCCTACCGAACTCGCCCTGGCCTAGGGAAACCCACAGCCCACATCCCCCACCCAGACACCTCCACTGCACGTAAAGTCAGCTGAATGAGAGTGTACTCACCCCCTTGTGTCTGCTGTGATGCCCTCAAGCGCCCATCCAACTCCGGGTAGGCCACCGGCAGGACCTGGAACATCAGGGGGGGTCATGGTGCGACGGGCACCCCTCCCAAATTGGGAGGCCATCCCCAGCTGAGCCTCCGCCGTCTTCTTGCTGCAGCGGCGAATGTCCTCCCATCTTTTCCGGCAGTGGGTGCCTCGTCTCTGGTGGGCCCCCAGGGTCCGGACCTCCTTGGCGATGGCACGCCAGATGTCCCTCTTCTGGTGGGCGCTGACCTACATGACATGCACAAGGAAAGAGGAACAGTCATTACCAACTGCACCGTCGATGTGAGTGGCCCCCTCCCTACTCTGGCCATGTGGCCCATCAATTCCCATGCATTAATGTTCTATGAACTCGGCCCCCCTCCCTCTTCCAACCAGCCCTCTTCACCCAGGCCTAGCCCATACAACGTGCTCCCTGTGTACTAACCTGTTGGTCTGGAGGACCGTAGAGTAGCGTGTACTGGGGGAAGACCCCGTCTACCAGTTTCTCCAACTCCTGTGCAGTGAAGGCAGGGGCCCTTTCCCCAGACGCAGCAGCCATCGTCGCTTCCAGACCGAGGTCACAGCAGCACTTGCAGCGTAGGTCCTCTCCTGTCGAAGGTCAGGTATCTAGTGATTGAACAGATAGAAAATGGCAGTGACGTCCGCGGCGGTGACGTCCGCGGCGGTGATGCCCGCGGCGGTGCGCATCATCACCGCCAGCGCACCTCTTCATTGTCTCCTGGGACCCATAGGGTCCTATGTCAACCAATGCAGCATTGCGCCGCGGTCTACGACTGCCTACCGCGACGGTGTGCAACGCCAGCACAGTTACCCCACAATCCCATTGTCCCAGGTTAGAGGTCAGGCAGCCGCCATTTCAGGGGCCCACATGGCTTAATTTACCTCTGCGTCACACATAGCTAGGCCTACACTCAACACACATACAGGAAGGGTTTTGTGAGTGGTGTAGTCTTGTGTGTAACTGTGGGTACATACCTGGAGGAATAATGACTGATTCGTCGCTGTTGTCCTTCGTAGGCACCGTCAGCTGGGACATGTGAGAAGATGGCGGAAACCTCTGGTGTACCGACCGCTGGTCGACCTGTTGACAATGGAAGAGCGACATGTTATCGTCACCTACCGGTTTGACCGTGCCACAATCCAGGAATTATGTACCCAGTTGGAGCCAGACCTGATGTCATCAATTCGCCATCCGACTGGAATCCCCCCTGACGTGCAGGTGCTGTCAGTGCTCCATTTCCTTGCTAGTGGGTCTTTTCAGACAACAGTGGCCATGGCATCAGGGATGTCCCAGCCTACGTTTTCCAACGTGCTGTCCAGAGTGTTGTCTGCCCTGCTGAAACACGTAAGGAGATACATCATTTTCCCTGAGGTGGCAGATTTGCCTGCAGTTAAAGGTGACTTCTATGCCCTTGGACATATCCCAAACGTCATAGGTGCCATTGATGGGACCCATGTAGCTCTGGTCCCCCCCCCACAGGAGTGAACAGGTGTATAGGAACAGGAAGAGTTATCATTCTATGAATGTTCAGATGGTCTGTTTGGCAGACCAGTACATCTCACAGGTAAATGCTATGTTCGCTGGCTCAGTGCATGACGCCTACATCCTGCGGAATAGCAGCATCCCTGATATGATGGGTCAACTCCAGAGGCACCGTGTATGGCTATTGGGGGACTCTGGTTACTCCAACCTGTCCTGGCTATTGACCCCAGTGAGGAATCCCAGGACCACGGCAGAGGAATGCTACAATGAGGCCCATGGGCAGACTAGGATGGTGATCAAACGCACCTTCGGCCTCCTGAAGGCCAGGTTCAGGTGCCTCCATATGACATCTGGTTCCCTATTCTACTCACCGAAGAAGGTGTGCCAGATCATCATCGCCTGCTCGATGCTTCATAATTTGGCTTTGCGACGCCGGGTGCCTTTTCTGCAGGAGGATGATCCAGATGACGGTGTTGTAGCAGCTGTGGAGCCTGTGGACAGTGATGAGGAGGAAGCTGAGGAAGAAGACAACGACAACAGGGAGTCAGTCATACAGCAATATTTCCAGTGACACACAGGTGAGAACATTTTCATTTTTACCATTACATTAACTTTCACACGTCTACCTCTATCCTGTCTGTGGATTTCAACCAGTATTTGGTAACTGAGTTGTACCTTTCCGTTACGGTTTCACAGGTGTGGTTACCAACGTATCATCTGCTTGCATCCTTCAAGGACTTGTGATGTGTGACATAGGTATGTTAGATTTACAATAGGAAACGCATTATGACACTGTCATTGATAGTACATATTTACTAAATCTCAGACTGACTCCAGATTGTTTTGTGTTTCAAGGGTGTTTATTGAAGTGCTCAGAAATGGGAGGGGGTTGTAAAATTAGGATGGGTGATGGCAGAGGAATGTCCATGGCAGAGTCCAGTCTATTAGTCTCACAGGTGCACTGCCCATCTGAGCATAGGAAGTGGAGCTGAGGCAGTTTAAGTATGGACAGGGTAACAAAGTGGGACAGTGGGAGGACAAACAGGGTGGTCTCATTTCCTGGCGGGGTCTTGCCATCTTGCTCTGTCCTGTTCCTGGATCTCATGGGCCCGCTTGCGTGGTGGTTGTCCGTCTGCAGGGGGTGGGGTGCTGGTGTGGTGGTCCTGTGGCGGGGCGTCCTGTCCACTAGCGCCGGCGGAGGTGGTGGGCATTTCATCGTCCTGGCTAGTGTCAGGGGCCCCTTGGAGTGCCACGGTGTCCCTCAAGGTCTGCTGTATGTCCGTCAGCACCCCTACGATGGTGCCCAGGGCAGAGCTGATGGTCCTGAGCTCCTCCCTGAAGCCCAAATACTGTTCCTCCTGCAGGTGCAGGGTCTCCTGCAACTTTTCCAGGACCGTCGCCATCGTCTCCTGGGAGTGGTGGTATGCTCCCATGATGGAGGATAGGGCCTCGTGGAGAGTGGGTTCCCTTGGCCTGTCCGCCCCCTGTCGCACAGCAGCCCTCCCAGTTCCCCTGTGTTCCTGTGCCTCCGTTCCCTGGACCGTTTGCCCACTACCACTGCCCCCAGGTCCCTGTTGTTGTTGGGGTGGTGGGTTCTCCTGGGTTCCCTGTAGTGGTGGACACACCACTGATTGACCTGTCCTGGGTACGGAGGTTTGGGCACGCTGGGTGGGTGCTGTGCTGGTGTTACCAGAGGGTGGAAGGTCGGTGTTGGGCTGTGCCTGTGCAAGGGGAACCGACTGTCCCGAGGCCCACGATGGTCCGGGCTGGTCATCAGGATCCAGTAGGGCAGAGCTGCTATTGTCACTGTGGGCCTATTCTGGGGGTGGAGTGGTGTTGTCTGGACCCTCTGGTGTGGTGACGGTCCTTCGGGTTTCTGCAGGGGCATAAGAGCATGATTATTTCATGTGTGTGTGTAATGGTGTGCAATGGGTGGGTGAGCGTGTACCCCAGTGCAAGCATTCCTGTGTGGGAGCTTGTGTGATGGTGGTTTAGGGGGTTGTATGGGTATGTGCAGTGGGCATGCTTTAGTGCTGGGTGTCCATGCGTAGTTGTGTCATGCAGGGCTTGGTGTTGGGATGGGTGGTTTGTGTTATGAGTACATTAGTGAGGAGTTGTAGTGATAGGGGAGGGGGTGAGGGTGGGGGTGTGTGAGAGCATGCAGGTAGGGTGGGGGATATGATAGTTGAGATTTGACTTACCAGTGTCCCATCCTCCACCGACTCCTCCGTGGCCCTCAGGATGAATGATGGTCAAGACTTGCTCCTCCCATGTTGTTAGTTGTGGGGGAGTAGGTGGGGTTCCGCCGCCAGTCCGCTGAACTGCGATGTTGTGCCTGGAGACCGTTGAACGCACCTTCCCCCGTAGGTCGTTCCACCTCTTCCTGATGTCCTCCCTATTTCTTGGGTGCTGTCCCACGGCGTTCACCCTGTCCACGATTCTTCGCCATAGCCATTTCCCCAGACTTTCTGAGTGCGGGGACACCATTACACACGTGCACTCCATATAGGTCAATACCTATATGTAGTTTCACAATGGTAACTCTGAATATAGCCATGTAACATGTCTAAGATCATGGAATTGTCCCCCCAAATTCCATGCATCCTGGCAGGCCCCACCTTGGACCCCCAGTACTGCCAAACCAGACCTCTGAGGTTTTCTCTGCAGCTACCGCTGCTGCCACCCCACAGACAGGGTTCTGCCCTTCTGGGGTCTGACTGTTTTACTTAATTGATTTGGTTTGTTGTATTTATTTTGTGTATGTTACTTACCTCCTAAGGGAGTATATCCTCTGAGATATTTTTGGCACATTGTCACTAAAATAAAGTACCTTTATTTTTAGTAACCATGAGTATTGTCTTTCTTATGATATAGTACCTATATGATATAAGTGGTATTGCATGAGCTTTGCAGGCCACCTAGTTCAGCCTTGGCTGCTCTGCTATAGCTACCTCTATCAGCCTAAGTTGCTAGGACACTACTACACTCTACTAATAAGGGATAACTGGACCTGGCACAAGGTGTAAGTACCATTGGTACCCACTACAAGCCAGGTCAGCCTCCTACAAGAAGACTGGCCTATATGATGCGCAGTCAGTGGGTGGCTGGTCCTGTTTGGTGATGAACACCACAGTGGTGCCCCAGACATTTGGGGACATTATTCTTTCATTCCCCCAGAAGATGCTGGATCAGAGTGGATGCAAACGTCTTTAGGAATTCCATTGAGATTCCCTTCTGGCCAGGCATCTTCCCAGATTTCATCTCCTACAGTGCTATATATAATTCTCCCTCAGAAAGAGGCTGATATAACGCTGCACTGTCTGCAGGGAAAATTCAAGGTACTACCAGGTACGAGGTTCTGTTGTTCAGCCCAACATGACAAGAGCGACTGGCATAGTCTCTCATAACACTGTGCAAAAGCTTCAGCTATTTCCCCCATACTGTGTGTCTCACCACCACCTCGTTGACAAACCGGGGCACAAGCATGCATACCAACGATTTGGTTCCAGACTGTGAATTAATTTCCTAGTCTTGTCCCCAAATTCATAGACTCTAATCTGCAGCTCCAAATGGGCCACTCTCCCCTTCCCCAGTAGTCTCTGCCTAAGTGCCACTCTGGCCACCTCTGGGTGGTGTTGTCCCTCTTTGTGCTCTGTGGGGGTAAGTTGGCATTTCGGGGACCCAATCTGCAGTTCAAGGGGGTTGATCTCCTTCTTATTCTTTCTTCTCTTTCCCACTAAGTATGAGACTATTTTCCCTTTTAGAACCATTTCCATAACCTCCCATAAAGTGACTGGGTAAGTGTTTCGAGTGGAGTTAACTTTATATTAGAACTCTGTCTCTCCCCTGATGAAGTCTTTGAACTTGCCTTCCCGCTGCCACCTAGCAGGAAAGTCCCAATGGGTGATTTTCTAGAGTGCTCCCCACCCAAGTGTAATTGCAATAGGTGAGTGGTCCGACAACACCCTCAGGTGTGTTCTGTCACTGAAAATCTCTCAGAATATTAGTGGAAGGAAGGAAAAATAGCCTTCTTGTGAATATTAACCATCAGAATAGAAATTATAAATATACTCTCATACATAATAAATACTGGACTCCTAACCCTCCAAATTTTGCAGAGTCTGAAAGATTCTGTACATGGTGCCAGGGTCACGTACTGTGTTTGGACCCATCAATGTGCGGGTGCACAATGATGGTAATGTCCCTCCTTCTGTGGCTAAATCTTTCATCAGTTCTGCCATTTACTGATGTCTGCACCATTGGAGGGATGTACACATTCACCACTGTTAAATGTCTCATGCGAAGGGAGCCAGATATTAAGACATATCCCCTTAGCTTATCTAGGATTACATCTGTAGCTGCTAGAGGGAAGGATGTGTAAAGGAAAGTGGCCACCCTTCTGGAGCCCCTAGTGAACCAAGCATGATGCACACAGTTGAAGCCATGTTGGGATAAAAAGATACTCCTCTTACCCGATACATGTGTCTCTTGCAATAGGAGAGCTGCTTGAGCTAATTTGTGTGCCTGCTAAGGTACTGCTGTCCTGTAAACCTTGTCTAGCAGCCCATTTATATTCAATGATTATAGTTTGTAGTGAGTATCTGAGTCCTCAGGGGTAACGGCGGGTCTACCATCAGGAATGCCAAGACCTCAGAAGATGATTCCCATGCTTTGCGTGCAGTGGTAAGTTGAACTAAACTGTTTGCCCCAACTGTCCCCCACCCAGAACATCAAAATTGGAAGCATCTGTCAATGTAAAATCAAACATTCCCAATGTAAACACTAACACAAAATGCAAAAAAATCACCAAAGTATAGTAGGGGGGAGGTTTGGCTTGGCCTGCGCCAGGCACTTTTTGTAGCTTCACTGCTCCCCTCACTGGCGGTCTATATAACTGGTACTCTCCAAGTCTCTTCCCAGTGAACTTTGAAAATATGGCTGTCAGGTGGTGTGATATTCCCACTGACCACTGGAGCTCTATGAAGTAGAGGCCATCGCACCATCGGATTACAACCCCTGATGGATTTCTCTCAGTCTGCTGCATCATCTATGGTTTCTATCTCTCTATGAGTGATCAGGTAGCACCCCTCTACCTCCCTGAGATGTCATCAGCTCTGCTGTCAATTTAGGATGCTGTTTTCTTTCTGCAGCCTAATCCCATGCATCCTCAGAGTGTTCAAGCAACCTGTACCTCCCTTGAAACAGCACTTTCACATTGGCCAGTTACATAAGCTTTGTTGGAGGCCACACAATCTGGTTGGCTGTGCTGGGGCCCCAGCCAAGCAGAACCTACCACTCCGGACAGGGGTTGGTGATTACACTCACTGTATAACCTGCTTTCACCTTTGGGTAGCTTGGCACTGAATAGTCAGGCTTATCAGAGAGATAATGTATAAAGCATTTGCACATCACTCTCACACAACAAATACACTAAGGGCCTCATTTACAGGCTTTTGTGCCATTGTTGCATCATTTTTTTGGGCGCAACGGAGGCGCAAGCAGTGTTTTACTCTTCTCCACATTTGGAAACTGACACAATGGGCCCAATGAGTCAGTTTATAAAGTCTTGCGTCACATTATACCTTATGCTCTTCCAATTAGATAGATTCCCCACAATCCAATACATAGGAGAAATAATAGCTTGCCCAGTTAAGATCCGGATCAGCTGACCACTACCAAGTGAAAAGATCAAGTATCGACTACTGCCTCATGCTATTGAAGGGGGCCGTGTACACAGTTGCACCCAGGCAATCTAGGCACAAGTTATGGTGCGCCATTTTCCAAGTCGTAGCAGACAATTCCGGTTTCACACACAACAATGCGTTGCAAATTCCTTGCCTCCTTGGAAATGAGACATACTGACTGGTGCACATTGATACTGTTCACACCATACAGTTCTGATCACTTATGATTAAGAGTTACCAATTCCAAGCCTCCTGAGAAATGAGGGACCATGCCTGATGCATGTTGAGTTGCACCAGACAGTTCCAATCACACACAATGGAAGAGATGCAAATTCAGTACCTTCCTGGAAATGAGGCACAACGTTCAGAGCGGGCTGATACAGGTTGCACCAGACAGTTCTGGACTCACACAAAAGACTTCTGCATGAATGCATGTATTCACCCATGGGGGCTACACTGAGGCAAACAAAATGTTCACTCTTGAACAGATTCTACAGAGAATAGAATGATTCCAGAAGAAAGTCTGACACGTATGGCACTTATGACATAACGGTCCTACAGATGTCATAATTGCCTGTTGCCAAGCCAAAGGCCTGCTCTTTGATGTCTTCATAATCTGGCTCATAAACTGGGAGGAAAAGGGCAGCCTAGACACAAGTTACACATACAATGAACTGTCACATGAAATACCTATATGTGCACTAAGAACTCTTTGACTCTGACTACCTTTTCGGGTTTGGTCTGAAGGAACTATGCACTTCATTGGGAACTCTCTGACAGACTTGCCAAAAACATTAATTCCAATTGGTATGCTTATTGGTGGTTTGTTTCTGCCTTTGGACAAGTATGTAACTTCTTCAATAGTGATTACAAATTTTTCTTCCACCTTAAATTAGAGACTGGTAAAAATAGCTGTACCAGAAACAAAGTTATAGTTTATAAGAAATCATACAGTGGTAGATAAATTGATGAAAAATCCTTGACATCGTGAACTTGCGCAGATCCAAGATGCCCTGTCTGGAAATCGACGCATTGCTCTATTGAGAGGGAGAAAAACACTGCATTGCACACCCAACCGGATAAGAAACGATGCACTGCCTCACTTGTGAGTAAGGAATCGACGCATCGCAGACTTTTCTGTTGCACGCTCTCACCCATGCCGCTTTATTTTTTACGCAAACCAGGTAATTTGTGTAAAATAAATGTTTCCATTGTTTTTTATGAAGTAAGACTCTTAGGCCCTCATTATGGCTGGGGGTAAATCATGCTTACTGCCACGGTGACGGCCGCCAACATACCTTCGCGGAGGAGAACATCTGTTTGCTATATTATGACACACACACACACTAAACTTACAGAATACTGCCACAAACACATATCCACCAGACCAAAGGTTAGTGGTAAACTGTTGGTACGAACACCCATACCGTTACTCCAACAAAACAACACCCTCCACATTCTGACCCATGAATCACCACAGCGGACATTCAACTGCGGTAAACCATTGGCAGTACACACCGGTGTGGTCAGAATGGCCACCCAAATATATAACAACACAAAGTTGGCCAAAACTAAAATCACATACCTGACCCTGATACACACACCACACCGACCCACCCACCCAAAGCACTATAAAACACACACCCACATTATTCACAACACTTTACGAACATGAAAAATAGCCAAGAGATAGCCACACAAATCAGAGACACAACTACACACACACCACAAACACCCATCCATCCGTCATGCTCCCCACACCCCACCACATTATTCAACACCCACTGCACAACACACCACACAATATCCATGTCCCCCTAAAGGCACCCCCATTTCACAGGTGAGGAGCTGCGGGTTATGGTGGAGGAAATAGTCAGGGTAGAGCCACAGTTGTTTGGAGCACAGGTACAGCAAATCTCCATTTCCAGGAAGATGGAGCTATGGTGGAGAATCGTGGACAGGGTGAACGCCGTGGGACAGCATCCAAGAACAAGGGATGACATCAGGAAGAGGTGGAATGACCTACGGGGGAAGGTACATTCCATGGCAGCAAGGCACCAGCTCGCCATCCAGAGAACTGGCAGTGGACCACCACTTCCTCCCCCACAGCTGACAGCATGGGAGGAGCAAGTCTTGGCAATACTGCATCCTGAGGGACTCCATGGAGTTGCCGGAGTACTGGACACTGGTGAGTCAATATTTATGACCTATCCCCCACATACCTGCATGACACCACCACCCCTCACCCTGACACCCATCACTCCACTCCATCCACACAGTGCACAACCACAATTGACTAACCTGAATGCCAAGCCCTGCATACCATAACCACTGTACGAACATCCGTCCCAGCCCTTCATGTACACCCACCACCAATACACGTACAGCAGGGAGAACTAACAATCCCACAAGACATCACCATACAAAAACAAAGGTGTCAGGGAAACAGCAACAAGATAGGGGAAGCTAGGGATGTAGAAAATGTCACAGACATGTAGCATAATACATTACTTACATCCCCTAAGGTGCCCCAGCCAATCTCAGCGGCAAGGAGGTGCCACGGCTACCCAGTCCCCCATCAGAAGATGCCCCCAGTGAACTCTGGACTTCTGGATCTGGATGAACTTCCTGGCCTATCAGGGGCCAATGGTCAGTCGGCTACCCCAGCCCACATCCACTCCACCACAGATCTTCCTCCCTCAGTATCCAACTCCTCAGCAGCCATCCAATGTCCCCAAACCTCTGTCCCCAGGATACATCAATCATCAGTGTGCCCACCTGTACAGGGACCCCAGTCCACACCTAACAACCAAGACAATCAGGGTCCTGGGGTCAGTGGCAGTGGGCACACCATTCAGGGGACATAGGAACAGGAGGACAGGGACACAAGGAGGGCAGCTGTGCGCAGGGAGAGGACAGGCCCAGTGAACCAACTGCCCCGGAGGCCCTCACCAGTTTCCTGGGAGCTTACCAACAATCCCAGGACAAGATGGGTCAGATGTTAAACATCGTACAGGAGAACCAGCAGCTGCAGGAGGAACACCACCAGGAGATCAGGAAAGATTTGCAGGCCTTCAAAACCACCAAGGTCTCCATAGCAGGGGTACTGGGTGATGTGGACAACATCATGAAGTACTACACAACACACCAGTGAGGCCCATCCACTAGCAAGTCAGCTGAACAGCCCTCCACATCTGATGCAGCTAGGGACACGTGGCCCTGCCACAGGACCCATTGGCCACCAGCACTCCTTCCCCTGCAGAAGGTGAACTACACGCAAACGTTCCCTGTGACCCAGACAGACACCAGAGACACTTGCCAAGATCAAGACCACAGCCAGGAAATTAGACCCTCCTGAATGTCCCCCTTGTGTTTCACTCTGTCACCTTGTCCACTTTGAACTGCCTTTGCTCCCCTTCCTATGACCCCTTGGACACTGGACCTGTGGTACAAACAGACTGGACCAATACCCTGGACTTACCTCTACCATCACCCCATTCCATTGCACTATTCCTTCTATATTTTTCACTACAATAAACGCCCTTGAACACAACTTGAGTGATAGTGCTTTATGTGATGAAAATGTGCAATAATATTAACAGTTTCACCTTGTGTATTTGTCCTGAACTTTGTGATTGCATACAGATAATGTCCTGTAGCTGTCTGTAGTCATCACATCAGTACACAGTTGTAACCACAACAACACAAAAGGATGATTGACGGAGTGCTGAACAATGCAAACACTCACCCCCAGTCACAGATCTGGGTTTAATCCATTGTTCTTTTGCTCACCATGCCACCCCAGTTTGGACCCAGCCATATGCAAATCAGTCTTGACCCTGTTCCTCATGGGAACAGTCCATTCCGAACTGCCAAGCCAGGTCCTCCCTGGAATGGAAACAAGCATCCTGGGACCGGTTTCAGGGTATCATCCTTCATCAGCCAGGCCAGCTTGAATCCAGTGGCACAATGAGCACGGGACCAACGTCTGAGCATACCCTTCCCACTTAGGGGAACTTTAGCAACACAAAAGGATGATGGACGGAGTGCTGAACAATGCAAACACTCACCCCCAGTCACAGATCTGGGTTTAATCCATTGTTCTTGGATTAAACCCAGATCTGTGACTGGGGGTGAGTGGTTGAAAATTTTCAGCCCTCCGTCCATCATCCTTTTGTGTTGCCACAGTTGTAACCACCCCAACATCTGCAAACTAAGAATCATTTGAGATGGTAAGACAGTGACTGCCATCATGCTACAGCCCCACTGAAAAGATAAATAATCAGAGGAATGGTCAGGTCCACTTCCTTACCTGTGTGTTATTGGAAGTACTGCTGTATGACTGAAGTACTGTTGTCCACATCCTCATCCTCTGTCTCCTCATCCTCACTGTCCTGAAGGTCCACTGTTGCCACAGGAACATTTTCTCCCTTTTCCTCCTGCAGATAGGGCACATGTCATCTGATGGCCAGGTTGTGCAACATGCATCATAGAACAACTATCTGGCAGACCTTCTCAGGGGAGTAGCAGAGGGATCCACCTGTCATATGGAGGCATCTGAACCTGTCCTTCAGACGGCAGAAGGTCCGCTCAATTATTCTCCTTGTTCACCCATTAGCATCATTATACATATTCTCAACGAATGTCCTGGCATTCCTTACAGGGGCCAGGAGCCACAACAGGTTTGGGTTGCTAGAGTCACCTGCAAGAATTGAGGAACAAATATTAGCCTGGCACAATGGCATGGGAGATGACTCCTGAAAGCATACACTGACATGCATTGGGTGGGGACTCAGGCTCACCTATTAGCCACACCATGTGCCTCTGTAGTTGTGCCATCTCATTTGGGATGCTGCTATTCCTCAAAATGAAGGTGTCATGCACCGACCCAAGATACTTGGCAGTGATGTGAAAGATGTACTGGTCAGCCAGGCACACCATTTGCACATTGAGTGAATGGAAACTCTTCCGATTCCTGAACACCTGTTCATTGTGCGAGGTAGGGGGAAATGCTATATGTGTTCCGTCAATCGGTCAATCACCCCAATAATATTTGGAATGTGTCCCATTGCATAGAATCCAGCCGTCACAATTACCAAATCTTCCAGTTGGAGGAAAGATATGTAGCTGCACATGTGTTTGAGCAAGGCAGGCAAAACCTTTGCTAGCACTATTGAGAACATTGACTGTGACAGTCCTGCTGCCAAGCCCACTGTCACTTGGAAAGAGCCAGTTGCCAGGAAATGGAGCACAGATAGAACCTGCACAAGCGGGGGGATCCCAGTGGGATGACGGATATCAGATATCAGATCAAGCACCAATTGAGCACACAGCTCTGTGATTGTGGCCCTGTCCAGACGATAGTTGTGTATTATGTGCCTGTCCTCCAGTGTGGCCAAGTCCACAAGGGGTCTGTACGTGGAGGCTTGCCTCCTCCTCCTGTTCCTCTGCAATGGTAGGTACCTAAGGGACACAAGAGTGAGAAGTGAGTGACAAACTGAACAATGGAACCACCACCCCAGGATACATTGAGCTTGTATCTAACTGGACTATGTAAATGGCAATGTATGTACAATTGACATCAATGACGTAGTTTTCACTTTCAGAATGTTGACCAGCACGATAAAATGGCGACCGCCTGTCCTGTATGTAGGGACAGGTGGGAGTGATGTAACTCTGTCGGCGTTAGGCATCATGGCGGAAGGCAGTCTTGCACGGCTGTGCTATTCCTCATTGGTTTTTATGGGGCTCTATGGAGTACAGTGTCCAATGGGGATCACCGGCGGCAGTGATGGTGTACACCGCCATGGACGTGACTGACATTTCCTGTCTATGACCTCAATTGATTCCCGACTTTCCACAGAATAACACATCCACTGCATGTGCTGCTGTGACCTGAGTCTGGAACCTGCCATGGCCCGTGTAACAGGGGAAAGGGCCCCTGCCTTCACTTCAGAGGAGCTGGAGCTCCTAGTGGATGGGGTCCTACCCCTGTATGGACAGCTGTATGGGCCTCCAGACCAACAGGTGACTACACCATGGGGGCGATGCATGCAACAAGGTTGCATGGAGATGTGTGTCTGTGCTGGCAGTGTGTAATTTGGGTGAGGGCTATGGCTGGTGGTAATATACATGCAGGGCTCCGGGTGCTGTGTATGCCATTTGAGGGGAAATGGTATTTGTGGGCCATATGTGTGACAGGCTGGATTGTATAGTTAATGGTGTCCTCCTGTCTGAATTTCCTCTGCAGGTCAGCACCCATCAGAAGAAGGGATTGTGGCATGCCATCGCCAAGGATGTGCACACCCTGGGGTCTATAGCAGGCGGAGCACCCACTGCAGGAAACAGTGGGAGGACATGAGACTCTGGGCCCGGAAGACCACGGATGCCCATCTGGGGATGGCTTCCCAACAAGGGAGGGGTGCCCGTCGGAATCTGACTCCCCCTGATGACCCGCATACTGGTGGTGGCCTACCCAGAGCTGGATGGGGCATCATCTGGAGGAGGAGAAGGGGTACCGGCTACTGAGGGAGCTGTAGCTCACAGGACCCAGGAGGCAGAGTCCACTGCCACCGATGGGACCAGTGGGACGGAAGGCAAGAGGAGAACCACATCAGGGACAGGAGTTGACAACACTGACTCTGATTCCTCCTCTGGTGGTGGCGGACACCTCTGGAACCACTCCAACTACAGGTACAGCTGCCGACCCCGTACCAGCACCGCCCTCCCAGTAGCCCCCGACCGATTTGCCTGTGCCCGCTCACCCAGGAGTGTGGGCATCTCCTTCACCCCAGGCACCTCAGGCCCTGCCCCAGTCAGCCCTGCTGCCCTCAGTGAGGAGGCTATAGACCTCCTGATATCCATCTCTGTAGGGCAGTCAATCATAGTAAATGCCATCCAGGGGCTAGCATCCCAGATGCAGCAATGCAATGCCTACCTGGAGTGCATCCACGGTGGGTTGACGGCCCTACAGAGATCCTTTCAGGCTCTGGCCTCCTCTCTGATGGCAGCAAGTATGCCTGGTCCTACCACCCCTCCTCCAACTACCACTTCCCAGTCTCCTCAACCCCAACCCATCCCAGGCACACAAACAGACAGGCATGCACACAAAACATCACATAAGAGTGGCACAGACAAACACAGGCAGCACACTTTAAGCCATAAGCACTCACACAAACAACAGACAGTTGCACACACAACAACATCCACTGCATCCACTGTCTCCCCCTCCTCCTCCTTCACAGTCACATCTGCACTCCCACCTGCATGCAATGCATCAACAGCCACCACCACCGTCACCACAACATACAGCACACACACCTCACTTGCAGACACCTCCACAACATCCATCCACATGTCTTGTTTGTCCTCTCCCGCCCCGTCTGTCCCCTCCTAAGAGACACAAACTCTCCCACTCAGACACCCAACAGCCATCCACCTCACACACACACACTGTCCATGCACCTGCACACAAGTCCAGCAGATATACACCTCCTACAGTCACTCTGTGGTTCTAAAAATTCTGGACCCATGTAATTTACTTTGCCACAGCAGTACGATTTTAGTATCAAAAGACCGATAATGACTAGTACACTAAGCATGAGCATTTTCGCTCAATTCCAGCAGCGTTTTCACCTCGAAATCGCCATTTTCGTCCTGCACTCGTGGCTCCCATTTTATACACGGCAGCCATTTTTAAAAGTTGCCCTCACATAGGCTTATAATACAGTCAGATTTGATTCCAAGGACACGTACACCTTGATTGACTTTTCTCTGACCTGGGCAAGCTGGAACCATTGCCTCAGGCCAAACCTGTTTGGTCAGTCCCTCTCCCAGTGGCCGAATCAGATAGCATCAAGGCACACCAGGCCATAAAACCCTTATTATCGCTCACACACCCTGCCTAACTTGCTCACACCTGCACCTGCTCTTTTCTTCTTCTTACTTTACGAGGGGGAGGTGCCCGTTTTTATTAGGGGTCCACACTTATCTGATGTAAAATACTAGGCCTTGCCGGGTAATTTATTATGGGTTGGATGACATGAAATATGAGGTTTCATCATGACACTGTTTTTTCCTTTGTAGTGAAAACATGTGAATGACCAACCAAAATGTCAAGAATGTTTGCCTGAAGCTTAAAAAACTGTATATAAGGAAACCTGACTTTGCATTGAAACACAGTCTCCTGAGAACATACAAATCGTGCTGTTGTACTTCTAGGACACTTGTCAATTGGTTGCAGCCAATAAATTCGATCTTTGACTTCACCTAGAAGACTCTGAGTTTCTGTAGTCTGAATCAGGAAAGTACCCGAGGTCTTTGGGTGTACCCTGGCACCGCTGGGTTACCGGAGCAGTACCGGTTCTGAAAAACCCAGTACCTCAGTTGGCGCCCAAACATGGGGCGATACCAGCGGTACCGGTCCAAGCCTGAGGTCCGTGGGGAGCTTCGTGTGAAAATTCTGGAGGAAGGCCGCCACTTCATCGACCCCTGCATGTCGACGTGGTCCGAAAGTCTTTGTTGCGAGGTTCCCCGCTTCCCGACGGCTATGAAGGACTGCTGCCCTGGCTATCGCCCTGATTTGGACCCTTGATTTTTGGTAGAGCGAAACGATAAGACGAGTCTTCTGGTGACGTCATTGATATTTTCAGTTAAGTATAAGTGGAGCGTCTCCCAGTCCTTAGTTGGACACTTGGTTTGGTCCTTAGTTGGACACTTGGTTTGGTCCTTAGTTGGACATTTGGTTTGGTATCCCTTTGGGATCACTTTGATTTGGAACTTGCAAGTACCAAAGCCGAAGGACTCGTGTATTCACGAGACTATCGTAAACGATAATCCTTTGAAGTTTGAAGCTAGACTAGTGAGCGAAGATGCCTGGTCTTAGCAGACTTGGAAATTTGTTTTGTCTTGGTTGTAAAAGGGACTCCCGGTTGGAGGACTCATGTCCGGTTCCTCCGATTGGAACTCCAACCTTTGAACTATATGTGAAGCACGGAGTAGGCCCCATCACGTTTAATAAAGTATGGGTCCGCTATTCTTGGAAATAAATGTCTGTGAGGCTGTTGTTGCAGTTTTTTGGAAACACTATTGAGAAAAGTTTTCTTTTCTCTTGTAAATATGACTTACAACTAGGATCTGCAAACGGTTCTGTAAGTAAATTGCGACGGCGCTATTTATGAAAAATGGCTAAAGCGCGCTGTATTGTGTGTCCTGAGTGTTTTCTGTTTATATCTGAAATGAGCTCAATGTGTGTTTGTGGGTCTTCTTGATGTTTACAGTTTGTTAAGTAAAATGTTGGTTAATTAATATTAAGTAGAAACTTAGAAAAAATCCAGAAATGAACCATGTGATGTGCTAACATAGCTATATGTTGCTCTTTAATTTATAGAATGAGCAATTGTGCACATATACAAAACTGCCGTTAAATGCTTAATAAATTAGAAAACACATTCAATAGATATAAATAGGGCCCCCCCCAAAAAAAAAAAAAAAAATTATCTATTTTCAATTCAGCCAGCACTTTCCCAGTTAAACATGGGTGGAATTTTGCATTACCTTCCTTTTAAATGAAAGTGGCGCAAAAATGTGACGCATTTCAAGTTAGGCTTGTGCGCTTAGGCTTGTGAGTTAATGTATCCCAAATAATAGGCAAGGGATGCAGCTTGCTTTTATATGTGGAATTATCAAAAAAAAAAAAAGAATAATTGGGTTCTTATTTTTTTTTTCAAAAAGAAAATTATTAATTATGGAAAAATTATTTAAAAAATAAGTGCCTTTCAAAATCGTTTTTTAATATTTATAAAGCTTAATACTTATACTATGACCTCCTAACATTAAAATTTAATTTAAGTTATGTTGCACCGCTAAAATGACATTTGTATGTGCAATTTTCCCTTGGCGCAGGAGCAAACAAGCTCATTTCTATAAAGTATAAGTTAATATTTTCAATGGCTGACTCATGGATTGTGTAATAGACATTCTGGTAATGCATATTATGCAAGAAAATTGTAGGATATTGATTTTTTAATGCCTAAAATATCAAAGTCGATTTTGGGCAAAAGCACTGTTTAAACTGCATTTTCTTTCATTCAGAGTACTTTTTAAAGTGTCTCAGGCTTCAGTAAATGCATACATTTAGGTTTGATATATATTTGCAGGTTGTGCCTTCTTATGATTCAATGAGTCAATGTGCCAGTACAAAGGCTTGTTTTAATATCAAGGTTGAAGGTTCTAACTTCAGCTGGGCCTACTGAGACGTTCATTCATTCGAGGTTGATGAAATATGTACCATTGCATGGGATTGCAACAAGCATTTATTCTAACAACTGGTATGTGTGTTATTAAGGTTTGTGAATTATTCACAGTAAATGTAGTTTAATAATCTGGAAATAGAGATAATTTTTTTAGCGCCTAAAAAGGATTTTTTTTTTTTTTTAAATAGAGTGAATTATTGCAGGTTAGAAGGAAAATAGGAAGGCCTACTGTCTTTGACAGATTCAGAGTGGCAGAAGCTAGGAGAGCTACAGAGGCTGGCTCAAGTCACGCTGCTGAGATGCTATCTTTAGTTTTCCCATAAACAATGGAGGAGGCTGTCATGTTGACACCTGTGGCCTTTTAACTTAGGGCCTTGTCTCTGTGAAATGCAGAATGACCCTATGGGCCTCTAAAAGTGGGATTTCTGGTTTCTCCAGAAGAACATCAATACAATTAAAGAACTTAATTCCAAAGGGAAAATATAAAAAAAAGGGGTTTCTTCGAATGTCCCAACATCATGTTAAATGCTCTGCAGAACTGATACATTTGTGTCTCCGCTCTAAAAAAATAAAATGATGCCTGCTAGTTGCTTTTATTTGACAGAAAACGAAGTGTTGCATTAAGTCTTAGACAGAAAATAAGATGCAGCCCTTTTTTTAAAAAAAATTTTGAAGGCTACATGCCTTAATGAGAACGATTTGCCAATTAAGACTTATTTTTCACAGTGGAAATTGTAGGTGCCAAATTAATATGGAGTGTCAGTGTAACAATTTTTACTTTTAGAAAGGTAAAACTAAGGTGGCTTGATGTTGCGAAGTAACTGACAAGAGGGTAACAGTTAAGTAATGGAAATTTATTTTTATGTATTTGGTCCTATCATGAATTGTTCTTGCTGGTCCTGTATGTTAGAAGAGAAACAGTAAAGTTATATTTGACAGCAGATTTCCATTGCATGGTGATCTACTGTCAAAAGGAGGGTAAGGATTTTAAACCTGACAAATTAAACAGGCCCAAATATTGGGTTTTGGGCTGCAGGTTTACAGTGCATAAAGTACATGACATGGTGTTGTGTGTCACCGCTTATTCACACATGCTATTGTTTTGTCTATGCTTTTTGTGCTTGATACACAGCAAGTATATCTGATGGCTTGACGTTTTGTGCGTTTTTATTATTTTTTTTATTTGTTTTTTTGCATGTTTGTTGCTGCTTTTGATACTATTACAAGCTCCCCTGTTTTGTGAGGGGATGGTCATGACGATGCCCATCGCTACGCAACAGTTGGTTGAACTTGTTCTGGTTACTAAATTCCACAGATAATGATATTTCATGCTGTGAACATAAAAGACAACACTTCACCAGTGAATGTCTATTTGGCTATAATGGTATTGAAGGAAAATAAAAAGAGATATACAGGATCAAAGTGTGTCACCTGCAGTTAGTCACGTTACTGCCCCTTCCCTTAAAGGAACAGGCAGCCCTACATTTATGTATCATTGATTGGACCTAAGGATGAAATTATAGATCTGTGACTCAAGGTGGCCTAATTTCTATATTACATTAGTTAATGATGTTCTGTTTCCTAAGTAGCATATGGCTTTCGTTCCTTAAAAGAAAACCAGGTTTTAATTTTTTCCTGAAGAAGGAACTGAAACATTAGCTAGGAGTACCGTATATGGTGTAGTCGCCAACGGTAGAGTTAAAATTTGTGTAACTTTGGCCTTTGTGTATCACCCGTACTCTCGGTGTTGTGTCACATGCCTGACTATCACCCAAATAATTTTTTTTGTTCTTCCTATAGATTTTTTCTTTTGTTACTTCCCCCGACCAATGTCGCATCATGCTTAGTTATTGAGATTTTAGCTATGTCCTAGTCCCATTTCTCTTTTTCAAATTCCTTTCACCAGTCAGACCTTTTATTATTATTGATGTATTGTTCAGGTTCACATTTCCAGACTGCAGTGATGTACCAGGGACCCCCATGTTATGTATAATTCCCTTTGGTATGACCAGACTGGTTTTCAAGAATTTGCCTTAGGCCTGCTTCAATGTTTTCCAGCCTGACTGTCAGAGTAGCCATAGACTGGTTAACTGACTCAATATTACAGTATAGTAAGACAAGTTTTCCATCTCAATAGGAGATATCTTATGTTTACCTTTTTGAACATGACGAATTTTCAATGTCTATTTTAATTTGGTTTTCGGTTCCCTTCTGTTCCTGCTACTTTAATTTTTGGTGGGATCAGATGTGTCCTAATCATGCAAATATCAGGACCCTCTAGTTCTTGTCTTTTTGTTTGCACATTTGACTATTAGCCTGTGTATTGCATAGTGCACCTGATGCACAGTTTTTCAAGGAAGGTTTCTACATGTCCCTGATAATCGGTATCATGTGATTTCTCTATTGAGATGTTCTAAGGTAAGGAGGAACACCTAGACTTAATCATTGAGGAAAATATGTGTTTACCCCATTAGACAATGCCACTGTGTGAGGAAATCCATTCAGATAAAATTCTCATGTAGCTATAGATGGCAGAGAATTATGGAGAGAACCCAATTAAAGATGCTAGAGACCCTGTTTTGCCCTTCTGCCTTTGTCTTTGTATTTTATGCCCATGGTGTATGGCTACTCCTTTGAAGATTGGAGACCACCTGCTTGCAGTCCCCTTGTTAAAAACCATGAACTGTTTTTTTTTAACTAAATTGAAGGAAACTAACAACTGTGGCACATTTCCTACGTCACTAGATTCTGCGGGTATCAAGTCATAATAACCTGCAGGACATTGATTTAAGCCTAATTCCCATCAGTGACAGCTACAAATGAAAGACGGACGTCTTGGCCCTACAGTCTCAGCACCCAGAAAGTAGCAAAGCTGGACAGCGATCGCCAGCGCATGGTATCGTACTTGCTCCATCAGACGGCGTTGGACATCACAAAACCAAAGTTTCAGTGTAAAAGAGCTAAAGAGAAGGATTCCTGTTGTTGATGGCAGAGCTGTTTTGAGGTTTCATTTCTCTACCTGTCATGTGCTGGTAACCTCTGACAGTGTGCAATCCCTTGAGCCCTTTGGCCTGAGTTTTGGCCACACACCCCCTTTTCTTTGCTCCAACGGAAGAAGGGCAGTGCACCGGAGATTTCAAGTTTGGAAAAAGGCACTATATTGTGGTGCCCATGAAAGAGCAGCTTGAGCGTCCTCTGACACTAAATAATGAGTGTTGGAGTCTGAAAGTGCTGCTGAGCTTGAGCTATTTCCCAATTAATGGTGCTTGCGTCTGCACGAGATGATTTGTGCCCTTGATCAATGAAGAGCACATTGTTTGTAGTGTCTGCCACAGAGGAGAGACACTGGTGCATTGCTTTAAGACATTGAGACTTTCGAGTGAGCTGTGGGTGTTTGCCAGGAGGGCACTCCAACTAAGCAGTACTTTTCTCACGAAGAGGCCTGAATTGAGAGGCCCATGCGAAAGAAAACAACAAAAGAAAAGTTGATGGACAATAGAAGCCTGCCAGAGAGGCTTTTTGAACGGACTCTGGGCATAGTTGGTTTCACAAGAGGTTTCCGTGTGATTGTATAGACTAGGTGTTAGGAGACTGATTGTTTTGCTGGCATTGTTTTAAAGTACTATTCTGTTTAGTAAAAGCAGAATAAAGTCAATTTTCTGTGGAAAGAGTACCCCCTTTTCACCTTAGAGCATTGATGAGAGTCACCACTGTTCCACCTGAACATACAAAAATTACTGAAATGCAGAGGAGCCCTAAAAATGTTACTAGATAATTTTAGGATTTGCTTTTTGGTTAGGGTTGTGAAAAATTATTATTTCATTTGTAAATAGTGGTCACTACTTCAGATCAGAATTTGTAAGCAATTCTTTTGTACAGCTTCTGCATCAACACTAGTTAGTAGTTAACATCACTAATTGTTGGGTGTGTGATCTTATGCCACCTACTGCAGATAGAGGTATTCCTTATTTTGTCCTGCCATATGTGGCCTTTTGTGCTACTTCATGTTCAAGGAGACCTGTCCAGAGAGGGTTACCAAGTACTAGAATTTTGCTCCAGCAACATCTCCATGGCCTTATAAACATAGACCTGGACTCAGATTAGCATGAGAATAGGTTTATTGCCTATGTAAGGGCAAAAGGAGGGTTTGTGGTTCTAAAAATTCTGGACCCATGTAATTTACTTTGCCACAGCAGTACGATTTTAGTATCAAAAGACCGATAATGACTAGTACACTAAGCATGAGCATTTTCGCTCAATTCCAGCAGCGTTTTCACCTCGAAATCGCCATTTTCGTCCTGCACTCGTGGCTCCCATTTTATACACGGCAGCCATTTTTAAAAGTTGCCCTCACATAGGCTTATAATACAGTCAGATTTGATTCCAAGGACACGTACACCTTGATTGACTTTTCTCTGACCTGGGCAAGCTGGAACCATTGCCTCAGGCCAAACCTGTTTGGTCAGTCCCTCTCCCAGTGGCCGAATCAGATAGCATCAAGGCACACCAGGCCATAAAACCCTTATTATCGCTCACACACCCTGCCTAACTTGCTCACACCTGCACCTGCTCTTTTCTTCTTCTTACTTTACGAGGGGGAGGTGCCCGTTTTTATTAGGGTTCCACACTTATCTGATGTAAAATACTAGGCCTTGCTGGGTAATTTATTATGGGTTGGATGACATGAAATATGAGGTTTCATCATGACACTGTTTTTTCCTTTGTAGTGAAAACATGTGAATGACCAACCAAAATGTCAAGAATGTTTGCCTGAAGCTTAAAAAACTGTATATGAGGAAACCTGACTTTGCATTGAAACACAGTCTCCTGAGAACATACAAATCGTGCTGTTGTACTTCTAGGACACTTGTCAATTGGTTGCAGCCAATAAATTCGATCTTTGACTTCACCTAGAAGACTCTGAGTTTCTGTAGTCTGAATCAGGAAAGTACCCGAGGTCTTTGGGTGTACCCTGGCACCGCTGGGTTACCGGAGCAGTACCGGTTCTGAAAAACCCAGTACCTCAACTCTCTCTACCTCCACTCCCATCCCTCCTCCCACATCTCACCCCAACATCTCTAAGAAGCTTTTCCTTGTCCAACTTGACCTCTTCCCTCCCCCTCTACCCCCGTCCCGCCCGTAAGAGCAGGGTCCCAATGACCCAGACCAGCACCTCAGCCAACAGTCTGGTACTTCTCCCACCAAAAAATCAGCTGATGGCAGAAAGGGGCCTCTGAGTGTGACAACAGCCACTCCTTGTAAGTTCACACCTCCACCTCAGAAAGGGAGGATTAGAGTGGCAAAACCCAAGGGACAGAGGATGGGGACAGTGGACACACGTCCTAGACCTGGAGGCAAGGACACCAGTCACATGTCAAAGGCCAAGGGGGCCAGTCACAAGATAGAACACATAGATCCCCCTCCACCACCAAAGAAAGCCAAGGACTCCCCTCCACCAACAAAGAAAGCCAAAGTTCCCCCTCCATCACCAAAGAAAGCCAAGGAGCCCCCTCCACCACCAAAGAAAGCCAAGGAGCCCCCTCCACCAGCAGTGGGCAAGGAGCAGCCTCCACTAGCAGAAGGCAAGGAGCCCTCTCCACCAGCAGAGGCACTCAAGGATCCCCTTCCACCAGCAGAGGGCAAGGAGCCCACCCTCCAGAGACTGCTGGGAAAGGAGCCCCCTGCAGAACTAGTGGGCATGTTACCCACTCCAGAGACTGTGGCCTTTCACTCTCCTTCAGAGACTGCTGGGAAGGAGCCCCCTCCAGAGCCAGTGGGCATGTTACTAACTTCAGCTGAGGTGCCCCCCACCCCCCCATCCCCCTGTGATGCCTGCCCATTTCCAACATGATGCCCCTGAACAGTGGAGTCCAGATTATGTCAGGAGTCAAGTTGGACCTTGGACTGTGCCTTTTGTCCATGTTGCCATGTGGCCCTTTAGTACTTTGGACTGGCCATTGGCCCAATCTGGATATTGATGCCTGCATTTACATTTCATATTTCATTATGGTGGCTGTTGGCACCAAATTACAGTGTTAGTACATCAGAATTGTTGTCCTTGCATTATTTTCATGTGGGTCCTGTGACATTCGTTTTTTACTCTGCAGCTGGTTCTGTGTATGGTATGTGTTGTGTGTGTGTCTGTCCCTCTCCTTTTCATCTCTCCCTCCCTTGTATGCTAGGTGGCTGTACTCATCGTCATCGTCTTTGTCGACGTTGGTATTCCAGGATGGCATGGTAGAGCATCAAGAAGACTTGGAGTTCCAGTTCCATGGCGGTGGCAGAGTCCTCTGTGTCCCTGATGGTGAGTCTTTCTATTTCTGTACTGTGTTTCCGCCAGGCTTTTGATGGCGTTGGTACCACCCCGGAAATCCTGGCGGTTTGCTATGTCATAATATGGTGGGCGGTACCTTCACTTCAGCCTGGCTGTTGATGGCTACTGCCATGGTCAATGGTGTTAACTCCCTGGCGTTTGGTGAGGTACATTGGCTGTCTATGGGAGGTATCACTGCCATGGTCATACATTGGCGGTAATTACTGCCAGGCTGTTGGTGGTATTACCGCCACTTTAACACTCACCGCCAATGTCATAATGAGGGCCTAAATACTATCACAATCAAATATTTTTCAAAACTCAGTAGTATCATATTGAAATTACCTCTGGTCAAATTTAAAAACATTGTAACTTTGGTGATCATGTTTTTTAGGATTCATGCCTTTGCTAGCAAATGCATATCATTTTTTTAATGAATTATAGCTGGTTATGTCCTATTGCATAACTAAATTGATCTCTTTGGATGTGTTTATAAACTTAAGCTTGTGAAGGCATATACAATGGGGAGAGGGAAACAGTTTGAATGAAACTGTACCAAGCATGAATGTTTCTATTGACGCACCCAAGAGTGATACTGACATATTGTTCATACTAGCAGATCTTGAGGTCAATGTTGGGGGGGGTGAAGATGGATGATGTGAAAGATAGTCTGTTAGATATGAGGTGCAAGATTGATGGAACTAGCCCAGGTGGATTGAAGGAAAGTTCCAATGATATCCCAAACTTACTCTTCGATGCAATTGATATTTATCAGGAAGCACTTCTGATTTTAGATATTGAGCAGGAACTGGAGCAGAAATAGAAGAGATTGTTTTTCATAGGAACAATAGCAGGCCCTGAAGTACCTAATGCAAAATGAAAATCTAGTGCTCAAACCTTCCGACAAGGGTGGTAGTGTGGTATTGATGTTTATCAATGTGGGAGAGAGAGAACTGTCAGATGTATCATGTAATACCAAGATAGACAAAAACAGCATCAATCAACCCTAAATACATTTTGGGATATGTTGGCAGATTGGACAGAGAGGGGCCTAATATAATTTGAGGAGTGTAGATTCTTGAGGAAGGAGTATCCTAAAAGACCTGCCTTGGGATGGAAAATCAATCTAGATGGTAAAAGAAATGTATCCCTACCCTGAGTAACCAAATGTACTGTTTTCTGGAACCCTCATATTAATTTACAGTCATAGGCAAGCACTCATAAAGTGTGTGAGCCATGATATAGGCCTGTCTCATTGATTGCAGTACTGCTGGTCTGAGAGGGCACCCAAATCTCTACACTCATATTGATGGAAGGCTATCGCCTTCACCAAGTGTTTAGCAGGACAAGCGTGGTGGTGGCACCATATTGTGTAGTGATCAGCAGGAGTAAATATGTTAATTTTACATTGTGTCACTTGAGGAAGGCCTACAGGCTCACTCTCCTTTTTTAAATGTTTTGCTGCTGCGTGCCTAACTCACCCTTGACCTACAACACTTAGATGTAGAGTACTGCCTAAGGGAGGAGTAGTGACTCTGCACTGAATGTATGTGTGTCTGGGAAATGTAAAGTACGGGATAGGAGAGTACTGTGCATTATAAGCATGGTTAGTGCAAGTACTAAATGTATGTATGCCTGTGAGAAACACATTACATGAGAGATGTGGGTCTGTACAGAATGTGTGCAATGAAAGCATGTGCTGGGTGTATGTGTAATTGTAAGAAATACAATGCATGGTGAAGTCTTTTGCAGACTGCACCTAGTGATTGTGTGGGCTGGCAGTGCCTACATTTGCAAATAGCACACCAAAGTACAATACAGAAAGGGTACAGTACAGAGCAGTGCTCACAGAGGGATTGTGTGTGCTGGATATGTGTGTGCCTGGGGTAGCACAACACATGAAGCTGACAGTACTGGACAGTATTTGAACTGTTATGTTCACTGAGTGGAAGTGTGCCTGCAATGGTACAATACATAGAGGAACTTGGGTTCCATTTTCGGAAGCCTAGGCCTGGTAAAGACACGAGGAGCAGAGGAATCCTCCCAGAAAGATTTGTAAATTGCGGCATTCAGCTTCGGAGTCTCTTCCCTTCAAGGGTAACCACAATATAAAACATCAAAGACCCAACCCCTATATCACATTTGGTATCTGGAAATGAGCCATTAGAAAGAGTAGTTAAAACTCCAAAGTTGGTCATCTACCAAGCAGCCAGATGGGCTGTGTGATAAGGGGAAGCTCTGCAAGACTTCTGCCTATGACCAGGACTGGGGCCCGTGGCCTGTTAGTCTCCCTGCTGGATGAGGAGACATCACAGGGGAAACCAAGACCGCCTGTGTGGGCAGTAGTAAGCCTGCACTGCCTCATTGGGATGATTCCAAATGCCAAAGGGGGCTATTGAAATGATTGTTGCAACAAGTGCATCAAGACTTGTGCATGCCTGCGAGGGACTCCATATGCCAGGTGGGGCTGTTGTGATGTGTATGATTGCACTGGAGGAATATGCACTTTGCTTGGAACTACTACGGCAACCCCATATGCCAGGAGGGACTTCCGGTACTAAGTTTTGCCAAAAGACCAAGCTGTTGCCTAAGAAACTAGAAGCTGCAATTGTGGATGTTGAGAACTTTTCTCATCTCCTAAGCAGGATGGCCAGGGGGTTTGTACTCATAATTTCATGGGCTTCAAAGGGTAGCCTGAGGACTGCACCAATCCCCTTTCTGTCTTCAGAAGATGCCTGCCCTGTCATTGGTAAACGCAGCCCACACCTGGGCCTGCCTCCCCTTTTTTCTCCTGGAAAGACCAGCACCAAACTTAGGAAAAAGGAACAAAGTGACTAGAATCAGGTTAGGGTGCGACAAAGGAGGTGTCCCCCACACACACAGGCTTGCACAGGATATAAAAGTGACACTCATGGAACCTCTCATCACAATATTCCTGGACCTGTGGAGACTCAGAAGAAGGACTGCTTTGCTCTCTGAAGCCTGAAAGAAGACTTGATTTATTTGTCTTGTGCCTATTTATTTATTTGGGTATGAAAATACACTGAGTGCAGTTAAATCTCGGGGTTATGTTTGCTATTGTTTATACCACTTGGAGTTTAATATTATCAGGTCTGTTATTGAGTGATAGTATTTATGTGCTTGACTGCTAAGATAATTTGTTTACGACAAAATCATTTAGATCTTCGATGGCTGTTGGTATTCTGTAGGTTCAATTGTGATACTCAGTTACATTTTTGGTGCCGAATAAGCATGAGAATAGCTCTTTGATGTACCGAAAGTCTATTTAGCTTCCGTGTTTAGGAGCGCGTTTGTAGCGGAGACGCGTACTTGCGGTCTGGCGTTTCGGATTTTATGAACACCGTCTTGGTAACTGTTCGATAGAACTTGGTGAGTGCCTGGTTCGGGTTCTTTTCTACTTTATGATGTCTTTTTTCCACTTTACAACATTTTTGGCCTAATAGGAGACTCAGATTTGAGTTCCTATCCATTAGGATTTACTTTGATGTAGGTTTGTGTGTTTTATTTGCGTTTTCAGTACACGGTAGAAACGTCAATAATACTGGATTTTCATCAATATTATTGGACCATGGATTTAAGGTATTTTACACGGGGTCTCGTTGAGTTTGTATATCTGGGATAAGGCTGTATCACGTGGTGTTAGTTTCTGTTTTTATTGTGTGCAGATTAATTACATTTAGCTTTGGCCTCTTTTTTTTCTTTTTTCTTTTTTCTTTTTTCTTTCTATGTGATAGATTTTGATAATTCGGATCAAAGTGGCGAATATCAAGAAACGTATGTTAAGTACGGACATTAATCATTGGATTATTGAGGATTTACCTAATCATGAGGTATTACTAAAGGTCATGTCAAGTTATGTGGATATTAGTTGGTGATTTATATCACCTATCTAATTTATAATGCATGTGTAACTTAGGATATTAGGGTTTTGATACAAAGGGTGTATTTGCATGTAGTTTTGGAGTTTTCATCTGTTACCACTTTAGAATATTTATTTTGGTGGAAGTTTACAGGATGAAAGGTGTTGTTTGGTGTTTGGGGATCACTTTAGTATAATTCTCATCTGGGTCTATTTCCTTTCTGGTAAAACTAATTCTCAAATGAGGCACTACAATACTGTTTTCCTCTCACGTGACCTTTGCTTGTTATACTTTTGTGTCTCAATCTGGGATCTCTTTTTACTTTTCAACCATGAAGTTTGAGCATTTTGGTTTCTAACTCAATTAATATGTTTACAATTTTTAGCCCTGAAGAAGTCGTTCGGGATGTAAAAAAGAATTTACCATGACGAAACACGTGTTGGCTTGAATTGTATTACGGCTTAAATTGTATTACCACGGATGGGTTACCGAATATTTGAAGATTTTTATTTAATTGATCTTCAGATTGGATTGGACATTTCAAACTTGTATTAAATTGGATGCTTTGTTTCTTTAAGATTACTTATTTGGGTTTTATTTGTACTACTGTGTCCATAAGTGGTGTGCCTCACATTGTATTATTGCTTGTCTTGTGCCTAGGACCCCAAAAGTAACTCCAAGGGTCAGTTGGCTGACCTCCATTTTGAGCTGAAACAACCTTCTGAAGGCCTTTCTCTCCAACTGTCCAGCTCATCAGTACACACTTGACCTGCCTGAAACCTGCTGCTATCCTCTGTTGCAGTCCCAATCCCCAAGATGTGCCTCCTAAGTCCTGGACCCTCAACTGGTATGAAAGTGTACTCCTCCAGCCCTAGAAACTACAAGGACTAGAATCCGGGAGAAAAACTTGAGGCTCTGGGCTCTTTGAAAAGAATCAGCAGACTAACCACGATAACACCATCAGCTAGTGGTTCTCACTTGAAAAGTGGGCTAAGTTGTAAAATAAGCTTTCCACTTTGTGCTTTTAAGCTATAGATCCACTGCAAAATGTAAATGTTCATGTCTCC
Source organism: Pleurodeles waltl (assembly GCF_031143425.1). Taxonomy (NCBI): domain Eukaryota; kingdom Metazoa; phylum Chordata; class Amphibia; order Caudata; family Salamandridae; genus Pleurodeles; species Pleurodeles waltl. The sequence goes on from NC_090436.1 coordinate 472,675,285, forward strand.
AGTTCTCCTTATTGGATTTCTGTTGCTTTGGTGTCATATTATTTATTAAGAGTGACTCTATTCTCAAAAATTGGTTTGGGATTGTTCTTGGGTTGTGTGTTTACTTTATTATTGTTTGAGTGGTGCATGCATACAATACACATTGGCTCTAAGTTAAGCATGTTTGTTTTTCTACCAAGCTCCCCAAGGGTTAAACAAAGATTTATGTAGGACTTTTGTTCCTCACACTGACAAGAATTGTGTTTATTACTTGAGTAGGGATCTCACCCCTGTCAACTAATGACCCAATGTCTTACAGTACCATTTACCCAAGATACACAAGAACAATATTAATCCTCCTGAGGCCCCCATAGAGGCATCAGTTGACAGTGTTTTAGATCTTATTTCTATGACCTTATGCAGCAAATTTACATTTTTTCTTTTAACTAAAGTACACAGTATAGCGTTGGAAAGAGCTTATCTTTCGATAACATTGGATGGGACTGTCCTGAGCACTAGTATGTCACATGCAGTTGGAGTCAGGGCATGGAAACATTTTAGGGCCATGACTATATCATTTTATTTACATGTTGAAATGCTAATTAGGATGATAAAACTGTCTGGAAAATAACCTCTTCGGTTTTGACAATGATTTGTTTAGACAAACCCAGAGAATAGCCATGGGTACCTGCTTCACATCAGCTATGCCAATTTGTTCATAGGCTTGTGGATAGAGCAACTGTTATTGGCAGAACAGATGTGACCTCAGTGACAAATAAGTGGTATGGTACAGATGTATATATTACATCATCACAGTCTGGAAGGGGATTGAAAAGGCAGTCAGAGAATATGTAAACTGGGCGAATGAGAATGAGATAAATGTGCCATTTACTTGAAACATCAGTAGTGAAGAGAACATAGTTTTAAATGTTAAATTGACTCAGGAACAATGAACCCTCTTACGTTTACGAAGCCCATGGAAGGCAATAGAATTTTTCGTGCTGCTAGCAGTCACCCAAATAGATAGATATGGGACATACCATATTGTTAAGTGCTTGGCGCCAAGCAGAATTGAAGTAGTATGGATGCTATTTTGGAAGAACAGGATATAATGCTTAACAGATTTCATGAGTGAGATACCAAATCAGGCACTCAGCAAGGCAGTGGAGACAGTATGGTGGAAAATAATAGAAGATCTACTGGTTGGCCAGAACAAAGGTAGCCTCTACAGGGCAAGTGAAGTACATCAGATTCATTACTGCCTCTGGTAAGAATGATGGGGAAATCAGGAAGGTGTCACACAAACTTTGGAAATGCTTACGCGTTGACATGATCATTGGCATAGATGCATCAACAAACCCCACAATTATGTACAGGAGAAGTGAGTCCCCAAGGGACATACTGGTAAGAAGCACACTAGAGAGAAACAAATGCAAGAGAAGACCTAAGATTATTACATTTGTATACAATTGGGAAAGTCAAGGCCTACAAATACAGCAATAATGTGAATGGAGAGTCAATTAAAATGATGAAAAATGTATAACATTTGGCTTCAACGATACTGTATACATATTGATAGGCTTCTGAGAGAAAAGGCACGTAGAGAGCACCATCCATCCTGTTGGAAAATGCGTTCTGGAGCATAAGATAGCATGCCACTATCAGCTGAAACATGGGAATAAATTGGGTGTGGCTAGGGTTACTACAAATCAATGAGGTATAAAAGAGATCAGAATCCTAAAAAGACTGGAATCTTAGGGCCAGATGTAGCAAACGTTTGCGACTCGCAAACGGGCTGATTCGCAATTTGCGACAGTGCAAAATCGGAAATGGGATGCAAAAAGCCCATTTCCGACTCGCAAAAAGCGATGGGACCCGTTTGCGAGTCGCATCCGTTGCGACCCCATTTTGTGACCCGCCAATTGCGACCCCATTTTGCGACCCGCAAATTGCGACTCGCATTTTGCGACTCGCAACCAATATGCAATTGCAAGTCGCAAATTGCGACTAGTCGCAAAAAGCCCAGTTTGCATGTCGCATTTACCACTAACTCAGAGCAGGTGGTAACCATTACCAAAGTATAAAAGGAGACCCAGAAGGCATCTGGGTTACTCAAGATGGCGGACATATACCTGATAGCAGTGAGGAGGAGAGTCTACGCAGCCCAGCAGAGGAGGAGGAGGGGTCACAGACAGGAGAAGATATATAGAACCAGGCAGACCCTTTTCCAGCAAACTGAAGAGGAGATCTATGATAAATACCGCCTTAGCAGCGCAGGCATTCTAGAATTAATAGATTTACTAAAACCACAGCTAGAACACAAGACTCTGTGTGGCTGCGCCATCCCTACGCATGTGCAAGTACTATGCGCACTGCACCTCTTGGCCTCAGGGAGCTATCAGGGGGTCATTGCCGTGGCAGGTGGGGTATCCCAAAGTGCAGTGTCAAGGTTCCTCAGGGCCTTCCTAGATGCCTTAGTCACGCACAGGTCTCACTTCATATACTTACCAAGGAATGAGGCAGAAATTAACAGCACCAAGCTGGACTTTTACCGCATTGCCCACTTCCCCCATGTCATTGGATGTGTAGATGGGACACACATTCAAATATGCCCCCCTGCTAATCTGGAACATATTTTCCGCAACAGAAAGTGTACCCACTCACTCAACATACAGGTTGTTTGTGATGCCCATTACGTCATCACGGACATCGTTGCTAAGTTTCCAGGCAGTACCCATGACTCATACATTTTTAGGCATAGTGGGATACATCAACGCCTGGAACGTGGGGAATTTGGAGACGGATACCTCCTAGGTAGAGCCACAGACACTTGCAGACATACACACAGGTCACTGTGCACGACTATCTGGACTTACTAACAGTGTACTTTTGTGCCCAACAGGTGACAGTGCATATGCTCTCAGGCCTTGGATCATGACTCCGTTTTTAACACCAAGTAATGAATCTGAGAGGCAATACAACAGTGCGCATAAGAGGACCAGGAACCTGATAGAGCGGACCTTCGGACTCCTGAAGGCAAGATTCAGATGCCTCCACCGCAGTGGAGGCGCCCTCCAATACACCCCCATTACCGCATTCAAAATTGTGGTCGCATGCGCCATCCTCCACAACATAGCCACCCGACGTGGGCTACCTCTCACCCCTGCAGAGCCAGATCCTGATGAGGAAGAGCAAGAACAACCACATCGCCATCATGGGGATAGGAGTCTAGCTAATCAAGGCAGACTGAGACGGGAACACATTGCAACGCAATATTTTGGACGGTACGTGTCAACTCCCACCATACTCACCCATTAACCAAACACTCCTTTAGTTAAGTGGAAGAAAAATAACTGTTTTAATAATGTAATGAATGAACTATATACAAGATGAATTTGTCCATGGGCAGGGAAATGCCAACCAGTCATGTGGCACATTAACGCCATGTGCCACATTTATTTCTCCGGGCTGTTCTCTAGCTTCTCCTGCCCCTCCTGCCAGCCTGGCTGGTCCCTGCTGCGTCCATGGTGCTCTGCCTCCCACTCCTTAGCACCCTACTGTCAGTAGCAGATATACTGCTGACTGTGGAGCCCTCCTCACTATCTTGGGGTGTTTCCCCGGTGGCCCTCGACATCTCCCGTGTCTCCATTAGTTCTATTATATGTGTGAGACGTCCCAGGCCCCTGCCAACATCCCCAGCAAAATGGCCCATCTCTATTTGCAGGCCAACTGTCCTCCTCGACAGGCCTGTTGTGTTGATGGCTAGCCTGCCGATCGATGTGGCCATCCTGTCCAGTCTTAGCATAATCTGGCGATCTCTGCGCCGCCCAGCCTCTCCCTTGCCCAGCAGTCCATCCGCCAGTTCCCTGATGGCAGAGGCAATGTCCCCAGTGTTCTGGCACATCAGGTCCATGCGTCTGTTGAGGTGCTGCATGCTTGCATGGTTGTGTCTTACAAAGCGGTGCAGCACCCCACTAATCCTGCCCAATATTGTGTTCTGCAGGCGCTGACCCTGCAGCAGATGTGCCTCACTGCTGGTTGGAGGAAGTATCCGGGATCCAGACGCTCTTGCCCTGCGACGCCTGCGCTGTGGTGGCTGCCCTGTGCTCCCACCTGTATCCTCCCTGGCTGTTGCTGGGGCAGCTCCTGGCGTTGTTGTTGCAGCAGGCGTTACCACTGCAGGAATGCTGCTGACTGTGCATGTGGGGGTGCTGGCGGGTCCTGGGGTGTCCTCCTGGGCCTGGGTGCTTGGGGTGTAGGGGGTGTCTTGCTGGAGACCTGTGGGACATGGGGAACACACTGTCAGTGTCTGGTATCTATTGCACAATTCCTAATAAACATTTGGCTATGAACTGCCTATTGGACTACATTTCCCATAATGCATCATTCTGGCCTTTTCTATCCTGAAATGGAGCTATTTTGGTTGTGCATGCACCTGTGTACATGGTGGGTGGGGTATGACATTGATAGGGGTACAGGCATGTCACATGGTACTCACCGGTTGATGTGCTGGGCTCTGAGGTGTCCAGGTCCCCAAATCCACACACTGCCTCCGGCTCAAAGGTTTCCTCAATCATGTCTTCAAGGGGTGTGGGTGGTGGCACAGATGATGGTCCCCCTCCAGTGCCTCTCATCTCCCGGAGCCTTTCTGCCACCCTCTCCTTGGTCCGGGAGCGGAGGTCATACCACCTCTTCCTTATGTCCTCAATTGTCCTGTGGCTCACACCCAGGGAATTAATTTTCTCTTGAATTTCCTGCCAGATTTTCTTTTTGGTGGCCTCAGGAACAGTGTGGGCTGCTCTCCCAAAGAGCTCATCATGGTGCTGACAACATTCTTCGGTCAGCACCTCAAGCTCCCTCTCAGAGAATTTCATTTTCCTTTTTCGGGGGGTTCCCTCCATGGCTGCTGCTGCTTGTTCAGTGTGAAGACTGGCAGTTATAAAAGGGTGTGGTCCTGCCTTCTCCCAGGTGTATTTGTTAACTTCCTGGCTGTGATGTCATCATCGTGTGCCAGGAAGTGTTTCCAGAGTGTTCTGGTGTGCTTTCTGGAGTGTTCTGCTGCACCTGCAAGCAATTTTGAGGGTACTCGCAATTTGCGACACCCACTCGCTAATTGCGAGTTCGTTTTTTGCACACTCGCAAACAGCGACCTCGCAATCTGCGGACTCGCACACAGCGTTGCGAGTCCGGCTGCGAGTCGCTAAATCGGACCGGTTATTTTCCTGGCATACCAAATTGTGAGTCGCATTTTGCGAGTCGCATTGACTCGCAAAATGCGACTCGCAATTTTTATTTTTCCTACATCTGGCCCTAAGTGTATAATGGATTTAGAGAGTAAACAGGCCGAGTGTTAAATACAGAGGGGGGCATGAGGCTGCATCTGTAATGGTGAAATTATACTTTCACTTCTTTCCTCAATTGTGAATGTAATTGAACTGTAACAACATTTGGTTTTGTTTGATTGTTTTAATTGAAGTTTAGGAATATATGACAAAGGCAAATACATTGTTGTTTGGCATAATACTGTTGTATTAAGCATGTTTGGCCCAAGCAACTCAGGATAGCTTTTGGCTAGGTTTGAGCTATGAAAATATCATATTCACACAAACATTCATATGTACCGGCTACAACTTAGCATTCTCTTTTATCCCTCACCAATTTTTACCTTGCCTTTGACCATGTTCAGCAATTGGCTGATTTTTGGCGAAGTTTGTGCTATGGACATCACAAAAACATAGGGGGTCATTACAACATTGGCGGTAAAAGCTGCTTACCGCCGTGCAGAAGACTGCCAACACATCACTGCAGCTGCAGAATTCCGCCACAGCTATTATGACCCACATCTCGGAACCCGCCAAAATTCAGACACCCACACAAGTCCGGCACACCAAAGGTCAGTGATAAACTGGTGAAAACAAAACCTCCACCGTCACGCCAACAGAAATACGCCCACACTATCACGACACACGAATCCACGTGGAGGTCTTTCAACCGTGGTATTCCATTGGCGGTACACACCGCCACGCTCAAAATACACACACTCTTACAAAACACATCCACATTGGACATTTCGAAATACACACACCTGATACATATACACACACCACTCCCACACACCCAATACAATATAAAACACACACCCACATCACCCACAAACCCCTACTACCAAAAATCGAGAACGAAGCACAGAGAGAGACACCACCAGCAAGTACAACAGCATCCACAGGCACATAACACCATCACCCACAAAACTTCAACGCACCTCACACAACACACCACTACATATCACCACACTTCTCACCACACACACCACCCCACACATCACCTACACCACCCCATGGCACGGCAAAGACAGCCCAGGCTCTCGGAGGAGGAGCTCAGGATCATGGTGGAGGAAATCGTCCGGGTAGAGCCACAGCTATTTGGATCACAGGTGCAGCACACCTCAATTGCAAGGAAGATGGAGCTATGGTGAAGAATAGTGGACAGGGTCAATGCAGTGGGACAAAACCCAAGAAATCGGGAGGACATCAGGAAAAGTTGGAACGACCTATGGGGGAAGGTGCGTTCCATGGTGTCAAGACACCACCAGGCGGTTCAGCGGACTGGCGGCGGACCCCCACCTCCTCACCCACAACTAACAACATGGGAGGAGCAGGTCTTGGCGATTCTGCATCCTGAGGCCCTCGCAGGAGTTGGTGGAGGAACGGACTCTGGTAAGTCAAATCTTAACTATTACATCTCCCACCGTACCTGCATGCTATCACATACCCCCAATCTCCTCACAAATGTACCAATATCACAAACCACACATCCCAACACCAAGCCCTGCATGCAACAACAAAGCATGGACACCCATCACTAAAGCATGCCCACTGCACATACCCATACACCCCCCTAAACCATCATCACACAAGCTCCCACACAGGAATGCCAGCACTGGGGTACACAGTCACCCACCCATTGCACACCATGCCACACACAGATGCAATAATCATGCCTTTCCACCCCTGCAGGACCACTACCCAATGTCACCAGACAGGAGGGTCCAGACATTTCCACTCCACCCACAGAAGAGGCCCACAGTGATTACAGCACCTCTGTCCAACTGGATCTAGATGAGCAGCCCGGACCATCGGGGGCCTCGGGACAGTCGATTCCCCTCACACAGGCACAGGCCACCACAGACCTTCCCACCTCTGGAAACACCAGCACAGCACCCACCCAGCGGGCCCATACCTCCGTCCCCAGGACACGTCAATCAGCTGTGTGTCCACCACTACAGGGAACCCAGGATAACCCACCACCCCAACAACAACAGGGACCTGGGGGCAGTGGCAGTGGGCACACGGTCCAGGGGATGGAGGCCCAGGAACACAGGGGAACTGGGAGGGCTGCTGTGCGACAGGGGGCAGACAGGCCAAGGGAACCCACTCTCCACAAGGCCCTCTCCTCCATCATGGGAGCATACCACCACTCCCAGGAGACGATGGCAATGGTACTGGCCAATTTTCAGGAGACCCAGCGCCTGCAGGAGGAACAGTATATGGGCTTCAGGGAGGAACTCAGAACCATCAGCTCCACCCTGGGCACCATCGTAGGGGTGCTGAAGGAAGTACTTAACACCAGGAGGGACACTGTGGCACTCCAAGGGGCCCCTGACACTAGCATGGACGATGAACTGCCCACCACCTCCCCGGCGCTAGTGGACAGGACGCCCCGCCACAGGACCACCACACCAGCACCCCACCCCCTGCAGAGGGAGAACCACCCCGCAAACAGTCCCTGAGATCCAGGAACAAGACAGAGCACGATGCCAAGACCCCCGCCAAGAAATTAGACCACCCTGATTGTCATCTCACTGTCCCACTTTGTCACCCTGTCCATAATTAAACTTCCCCAGCTCCACTTCCTATGCCCATATGGGCAATGCACCTGTGAGACTAATAGACTGGACTCTGCCATGGACACTCCTCCGCCATCACCCCTCACCATTTAACTTCCCCCTCCAATATTTTGCATTTAAATAAACATACCTAAAGCACAAGATGATCTGGAGTCTGTCTGTGATTTCAAAATAGTGTATTTGCAATTACAGTGACAAAATGTTCTTGAAATAGTAATGTCAAAATACCTATGTCACACAGCTCCAGTCCATGAGGAATCTAAGCAGATGACACACGTTGGGACCCACATCTGTGAAACCGTAAGGGAAAGTGACAACTTAGTGACCATACACTGGGTGAAAACGACAGACAGTAGAGAGGTAGTAATGTAAAAGTTCATGTAGTAGGCAGGAATGTATTCTCACCTGTGTTTCACTGGAAATATTGCTGGATCACTGAGTCCCTGTTCTGCATGTCTTCTTCCTCTGCTTCATCCTCATCACTGTCCACAGGCTCCACAGCTGCCACAACACCGCCATCTGGACCATCCTCCTGCAGAAAAGGCACCTGTCGTCGCAAAGCCAAGTTGTGAAGCATACAGCAGGCCACGATGATCTGGCACACCTTCTTTGGTGAGTAGAATAGGGATCCACCTGTCATATGCAGGCACCTGAACCTGGCCTTCAGGAGGCCGAAGGTCTGCTCGATCACCCTCCGAGTTCGCCCATGGGCCTCATTGTAGCATTCCTCTGCCCTGGTGCTGGGATTCCTCACTGGGGTCAGTAGCCATGACAGGTTGGGGTACCCAGAGTCACCTGCAAATGGCGAGGGACAACTGTTAGACACACACTAACCTGTAGGGATAACCCCAGACAACCATTCCCACTGTCTTGCTTCCAGGGGCTCACCTAATAGCCACACACGGTGCCTCTGGAGTTAACCCATCACATAAGGGATGCTGCTATTCCGCAGGATGTAGGCGTCATGCACTGAGCCAGGGAACATGGCATTCACATGGGAGATGTACTGGTCTGCCAAATATACCATCTGTACATTCATCGAATGATAATTCTTCCGGTTTCTGTACACCTGTTCACTCCTGTGGGGGGGGGGACCAAAGCAACATGGGTCCCATCAATTGCACCTATGATGTTGAGGATATGCCCAAGGGCATAGAAGTCACCTTTCACTATAGGCAAATCCTCCACCTGAGGGAAAACGATGTAGCTCCGCATGTGTTTCAGCAGGGCAAACAACACTCTGGACAAAACGTTGAAAAACATAGGCTGGGACATCCCTGATGCCATGGCCACCGTTGTTTGAAAAGATCCACTTGCAAGGAAATGGAGCACTGATAGCACCTGCACTTGAGGGAGGATTCCTGTGGGATGGTGGATTGCTGACATCAGGTCTGGCTCCAACTGGGTACACAGTTCCTGGACTGTGGCACGGTCAAACCTGTAGGTGATTATCAAATTTCTTTCCTCCATTGTCTACAGGTCCACCAGCGGTCGGTACACCGGGGGATTCCGCCATCTCCTCGCATGTCCCAGGACGGTGCTTATGAAGCACAACAGCGACCACAGAGTCAAACAACTCAGAGGTACGTACCCACAGTTTACCCAGGACACCAATCATACACAATAGGTGGCCTGTATGTGTGTTGAGACTAGGCCTAGGTATGTGTGACGCAGTTGGAAATTAGGCCATGTGGGCCCCTGAAATGGCGGCTGCCTGACCTCTAAAGTGGGACAATGGGATGTGAGGTAACTGCGCTGGCGTTGTACACCGTCGCGGTAGGCAGTCGGAGACCGCGGCGCAATGCTGCATTGGTTAACATTGGACCCAATGGGTCCCAGGAGCCAATGACGATGTACGCCGGCGGTGATGGTACGCACTGCCGCAGATGTGACCGCTGCGGATGTGACCGCCATTTTCTATCTGTTCAATTACTCGATACCTGATCTTCGACAGGAGAGGAACTACACTGCAAGTGCTGCTGTGACCTCGGTCTGGAAGAGACAATGGCTTGTGCGTCTGGGGAAAGGGCCCCTGCCTTCACATTTGAGGAGTTGGAGAAGCTCGTTGATGGGGTCCTCCCCCAGTACACGCTACTCTACGGTCTTCCAGACAAACAGGTAAGTACACAGGGAGCATGTTGTATGGGCTATGCCTGTGTGGAGAGGGCTGGATGTAAGAAGGAAGGGGGCAGAGTTCTGCGTGCATGAAAGACGGTGGTGGATGTGCCACATGGCAAGGGTAGGGATGGGGGGGCCCTCACTTTGACGGTGCAGTTGGTAATGACTTTTCTTCTTCCCCTGTACATTTCATGTAGGTTAGCGCCCACCAGAAGAAAGATATTTGGCGTGCCATCGCCAATGACGTCTGGACCCTGGGGGTCTACCACAGTCGGAGCACCCACTGCCAGAAAAGAAGGGAGGACATTCGCCACTACAGCAAGAAGACTGCAGAGGCTCAGCTGGGGATGGCCTCCCAACGTGGGAGGGGTACCCATCGAACCATGACCCCCCTGATGTTCAGGATCCTGGCGGTGGCCTACCCGGAGTTGGATGGGCGCTTGAGGGCATCACAGCAGACACAAGGGGGTGAGTACACTCTCATTCAGCTGACTTTGCATGCAGTGGAGTTGTCTGGGTGGGGGAGGAGGGCTGTGGGTTTCCCTAGGCCAGGGCGAGTTCCGTAGGCTAGGCCCCTCCGTAAGGCATGGCCCTGTGGCCCCCCCATCCCACCTCTGTAGAGTGCCAAGTACAGCTATTCATGCCCCTGTGTCATTTATGTGTGCAGATGTCGTCCATAGCCTTGTAGGCCATTTCCCAGGAATTGCACTGTAGAGCCCAAGAGCGCGGCGTAGTGCAAGAGGCTTCTGTGTCTGTCTTGTCCGGCAACGATAGCGGTAATCCATGCACTCAACATGTCTTTATTCTGTTCCCCCCCTTTTTATGGTTTCCCTGTTCTTGTGTGCATTAGCATCATCAGGCGGAGGAGCAGTGGCACCGGAGCACGAGGGAGCTGCATCCCACATGGCCCTGGAGGGCAAGACTACGGACTCAGAATTCACCAGTGGGACGGAGCGCGAGGGGAGCTCCATGGCGGGGACAGGAGCTGACACCAGCGACACGGACTCGTCCTCTGATGGGAGCTCCTTTGTGGTGGTGACAACATCTGTGCCCCCCGCATCTACAGGTACAGCCACCACCCCCCCTCCCAGCACCGCCCTCCCAGCAGCCCCTCAGCCTTTGCCCCGTGCCCGCTCACCCAGGAGGGTGGGCATCACCTTCGCCCCAGGCACCTCAGGCCCTGCCCCAGTTACCCCTGCTGCCCTCAGTGAGGAGGCCATTGACCTCCACAGGTCACTCACTGTTGGGCAGTCTACCATTTTGAATGCCATCCAGGGTGTAGAAAGGCAGTTGCAACAAACAAATGCATTCCTGGAGGGCATCCATTCTGGTCAGGCGGCCCTTCACTGAGCCTTTCAAACTCTGGCCTCAGCACTGATGGCAGCCATTGTCCCTGTGTCTAGCCTCCCCCTCCAACTTCCTCCACCCAGACCCAATCCCCTGTACCTCTGCCTATCCCAAACACACCATCAGACCAGCCTGCACACACTTCACCACATAAGGGAAGCTCAGGCAAACATAAGCACCACACATCCCACAGGCACTCATGCAAGCATAAGACACATGCAGACACACCAACATCCACTGCCTACACTGTGTCCTCCTCCTCGTCGTTTCCCTCCTCCCTCCCAGTCTCGTCTACACACACACCTGCATGCACTACCTCTACAGCCACTACGTCCCTCACCAGCACACCCACCAGCACACACCGCTCACGTGCAGTCACCACCCCCACTAACATTCACACGTCCCCTGTGTCCTCTCCCAGTGTGTCTGTGATGCCCCCTCCCAAGATACACAAACGCAGGCACACACCCACCCAACAGCCATCCACTGCACGACAGCCTCCAGCGCATGCACCTGCACCCAAAGTCACCAAACGTACACCTCCTACTACCACCACCTCTTCCTCCACTCCCAAACTCCCTCCGCCTACCCGTCCCAGTGTGTCCCAAAAACTTTTCCTGTCCAGCCTTGACCTTTTTCCCACACCTCCCCCACCCCGTCCATCCCATAGGTCCCAAACTAGCACCTCAGCCACAACATCTCCGGGACCAGTGGTGCCTGTAGTCACAGGTATGTGGAGTGCACCGGCCACCAGGACAGCCAGTGTGGCACAGAGCCACAGCACAGCCAGTCCCCCCCCTGTGAAGCATCAGAAGTTGGCCAGTGCCCTGCTGGAGAGGGGGAATACTCCAGCCACCCAAGCCGCTCCCAGGGGTACCAGTGGGAGTGTGGACTCAGCTGTGACACCTCCCAAGGTGGGGAAGGGCCACAAGAAACCCCGCAAGTCTGGGAAGAGCTGCACGGCGGAGAAGACCGCCATCATCCCCGCTGCCCAGGAGGCCACTGCCAGCCCCAGCCCAGCTGCCCAGGAGGGCCCCGCCAGCCCCATCTCAGCTGCCCAGGAGGCCACCGCCAGCCCCATCCCAGCTGCCCAGGAGGGCCCCGCCAGCCCCAGCCCAGCTGCCCATGAGGGCCCCACCAGCCCCATCCTAGCTGCCCAGGAGGCCACCGCCAGCCCCATCCCAGCTGCCCAGGAGGGCCCCGCCAGCCCCATCCCAGCTGCCCAGGAGGACCCCCGCCAGCCCCATCCCAGCTGCACAGGAGGCCACCGCCAGCCCCATCCCAGATGTCCAGGAGGGCCCCGCCATCCCCATCCCAGCTGCCCAGGAGGGCCCCGCCAGCCCCATCCCAGCTGCCCAGGAGGGCCCCACCAGCCCCATCCTAGCTGCCCAGGAAGGCCCTGCCAGCCCCAGCCCAGCTGCCCAGGAGGGCCCCGCCAGCCCCAGCCCAGCTGCCCAGGAGGGCCCGCCAGCCCCAGCCCAGATGCACCATGAAGGACCGCCAGCACAAGACCCGCTGGGCCATGAAGGACCGCCAACTCAAGCACCGCTGGGCCATGAGGGACCGCCAACTCAAGCACCGCTGAACAGGGCACCGCCAAATCAAGCATCGCTGAACAGGGCACCGCCAACTCAAGCACTGCTGAACAGGGCAAGCACCGCTGAACAAGGCAGCGCCAACTCAAGCACCGCTGAACAGGGCACCGCCAACTCAAGCACCGCTGAAGAGGGCAATGCCAAATCAAGCACCGCTGAACAGGGCACCGCCAACTCAAGCACAGCTGAACAGGGCACCGCCAAATCAAGCACCGCTGAACAGGGCAAGCACTGCTGAACAGGGCACCACCAAATCAAGCACCGCTGAACAGGGTAAGCACCGCTGAACAGGGCACCGCCAACTCAAGCACCACTGAACAGGGCACCGCCAAATCAAGCACCGCTGAACAGGGCAAGCACCGCTGAACAGGGCACCGCCAACTCAAGCACCGCTGAACAGGGCACTGCCAAATCAAGCACCACTGAACAGGGCAAGCACCGCTGAACAGGGCACTGCCAACTCAAGCACCGCTGAACAGGGCACCGCCAACTCAAGCACCGCTGAACAAGGCACCGCCATCTGAAGCACCGCTAGCCCATGAGCAGCAGGGGCACTGACACAACTGGGTCCATCACGGGGTGAGTGATGCACTCTGGGCACCAGTCCCCCTCCAGAACCAGTGGAGACATGCATCCACTACGTCTGTCCTTCACAGGATGAAGCACTCTGGGCACCAGTCCCCCTCCAGAACCAGTGGAGACATGCATCCACTACCTCTGTCCTTCACAGGATGAAGCACTCTGGGCACCAGTCCCCCTCCAGAACCAGTGGAGACTGTTATCCATTTGAGAGACTGTGGCGTTGCACTCCCCATGATATAGCAGTTGGCAAACCACCCACTGTAGAGACTTGAGAGACTGTGGCTTTGCACTCCCCAGGATGATGCAGTGGGCAAACCACCCACTGGAGAGAGTTGAGAGACTGTGGCTTTGCACTCCCCAGGATAATGCAGTGGGCAAACCACCCACTGGAGAGACTTGAGAGACTGTGGCTTTGCAGTCCCCAGGATTGAAAAGTGGGCAACCCACCCACTGTAGAGACTTGAGAGACTGTGGCTTTGCACTCCCCAGGATAATGCAGTGGGCATTGAGCCCCCTCGTGGATCTGGCGTTGTGCACTCATCCAGCTGAGGTGCCCCCCTTCCCTTCCCCCTGAGGTGCCTGTTGTATTTCTATCTGATGCCCCTGCAGTGTTCTCTCTGTTTTGATCTGGTATCGAGTGTGGGCCTCGCCCATGCATTTTGGGTCCCAGTGGTTCACGGAATATAAATGGTGTAATACCTGGACTACTATTCTTGGTGTATATTTTGTTAATAGTGTATATATGTATATTTTTGCGTACTGCATTTTAATATATTACAATGGTTACACTCATTTCCTTTTGTCTTTACATTCTTCCGGGGGGGGGGTTGGGGGGTATAACTATAATATATAGATATGTATTAGTGTGTGTGTTGTAGTGGGTGAGGGTGGGGGTGGGGGAGTAGCGTGTGTGTGTCCCTGTTTTTTGCCTCACCCCCTCCCCTGTGTCGTAGGTGCAGTACTCACTGTGGTCTTCGCTGCCGGCGTTCGTGCTCCTGGTACAGGAGCAGGAAGACTGTTGCAGGTAGGATTTGGAGTTCCGGGTCCATGGTGTCCTCGTTCCTCGTGGAGTGTGTAGAGGTGAGCGTTTTTCCTTCGAAATTCCTGTTTCCGCCGTGTTTTTATCCACGGTGAATCCGCCCCGGAAAAGGTGGTGGATTGGCCTGTCATAATACTGTGAGGGGTACATTGTCTCCCGCCTGTCTGTTGGCAGTGACTGCCGCGATGTTTGTTTGTACCGCCGTGGCGGTTGGAGTGGTAAAGTGGCTGTCTTTGTTGCGGTTTCCGCCACGGTCGTAATTGCAAATCTTTTACCGCCTGCCTGTTGGCGGTCTTGCCGCCGCTTTAACACCGTCCGCCAGGGTTGTAATGACCACCGTAGTGTTTTCTTCCGTTATTTTCTCATAGGGGTTATAGAAAGTGCTCTAGAAATTCAAATGAGAGTACATTTTTCATAAGTTCACACTAGCTTCCTCAGCTATGTGTGAATACAGCCTGATATTCTGAGCAAAACGCCCTAACAGGCATTGACTGTCAGTTGATTTTCATGTGTTTCACTGCAGCTTCCAACAGTATGTTAATGAACAACTACAGCACTACTACTCTTTATTTACGACATAATTGTGTCACACCTAAACATTGTCTTGATGCGTTCAAAGTTATAATATTTCCTGTGCCCATTACCTCTGGCCAGCAAATCCCTGCTGCCCACGGTAAATGTGTACAGTAGGGTATTGGATGCAGGGCTGGGCTTTTGGAAATTAAGCCTCACAGTAGTGAAGAATAAATTTAAGAGGTTTTTACTACCAGGACATGTAAAACTTAAAAGCACGTCTTTCCTTTTAATTATAATGCACCCTGCCATATTGGCTACCTAGGGCCTACCATAAAGATGAGGAGTTTAAGACTTGCCAAGTCAAATTGGTATCTTAAAACTGTTTTCAAGCTGCAATGGCAGAGAGGGAGGTTTAGTCCTGGCAAAAGTTTTATTTTGCCAGAACTTTTGCCAGGTTGAAATGTCACTTTAAAACTGCACTACTGGCTGCAGTGACAGACCTGAGAGATGTTTTAAGGAGCTACTTCAGTAGGTGTTACCTTAAGTGCTGAAGGCTCACTAGTAGCATTTAATTTACGGGCCCTAGGTATATGATATAGTACTCAACAAGGGACCTAGAAATATGCCAAGTGTAAGCTCATTTTACCATGTTTAGGGGAGTGAGCACAATCATCTTTAAACTAGTTAGCAGTGGTATTTTGCTGTCCTAAGACCAATAAAAACAAATTCCAGCACAAAAAGGCAAAAAGGTGTTGGGGACGAAAGCCCTAAGGCTGATACATTTAACACATGTCTACCCCAGCTGAAAGTGGGGAGAATTACCCAAGCTTCCGGAAGTTCTCATCAATAAGACCAAAGAACATGGATAAACAATCAGAATTTGTGTGTGGGAGACGCATCCATGAAAGAGTTTTGGATTTTCACCCCCCATCTGCATGAGGCACCTGATGAGTCTGTGGTCTGTCTGAACCCAGAAGTGAGCCTCAAACAGGTATAGTTTAAGTTACTTCAGTGCCCAAATCTTCAGCAAAGGCTTCTGTCTCAAAAGCATTCCACCTCTGTTCCTTGGGAAGTAGCTTCCTAGAGAGGAAAGCTACAGTTTGGTCTAGTTCCTCCTAATTGAATTGTGATAAGTCTGCCCCAGTGCCGTGCTCTGAACCATCTATTTGGAAAATGAGTTTTTGGGAAAATTCAGGGTCCTGTGCACATGTCCTGTTTCAGGGAATCAAAGGCTTTTCATAGGCCTCAGTCCAGATCACCCGCTTGGACTGCTTCTTGGACATGAGCTCAGCCAAGGGGAAACAATGGTGTCATATCCCTTGACAAACCTACTGTAGTAACCAGTGAGGCCCAGGAAGACCCTCAATTTCCTTTCTGATTTTTGGGAGACATCCAGGCAGGATAGTCTCTTTTGTGGCCAGGAAAGACTGCACCTTTTCCCCTTCCACAACATATCCCCAGTACATCAGAGACCCCTGCCCTATCTGGTACCTACTGGCCTTGACTGTGAGGCCTGCGTGTTGCAGAGCCTGAAGCACTTCCTACAGGTGAAAGAGGTGGTCCTCCCAGCTGCTGCTGAAGATAGCTATGTCATCCCGATAAGCTGTACTGAAGACTTTCATCCCAGCCAAAATCTGATTCACCAGCCCTCGGAAGGTGGCAGGGGCACTTCTCGGACCAAAGGAAATTACCTTAAATTGGAAGAGGTTCCCTGGTGTGAAAAAGACTACTCTCTCCTTCGCCCCTTCAGTTAGTGCAATTTGCCAGTACACTGAAGTCAAATCAAAAGTACACAATCTCAAATGGAAAAAGAGGGAAGTGCATTGGATTTATACCCTGGGAAAGGCCTCAATTAACTTATTTCATCGGAAAATGATATAGTCTAGATTTAGGCCCGCAGTATATTCTCTTATCATACTTCTTTGTGAGGCTTTCTTCCTGAAAATGTTTTCTTTTTTCTTTTACTTCCCTGGTGTTTGTTCCATGGTCATCATGTTTACAAGAACATAGGTAGCAACAGTTAATTCTCATTTTTAGGTGCATTTTTTCTTTTAATATCCTTTCTGTATATCTTTTTACTTCGTTTAGACCCACATTTATATTTCTATTTTTTGTTTTCATTGTATTATTCTTTGACTTTGTCTATTTATTATTATGCTTTATAAGAGGCTCATGGACATAAGCGGAGTTGGTATATTTCCCTGTTCTGGACTTTTCTTATTGACTTTTTGCCCTGGAGTTGGTGCATTGTTACAATAGGTTGCTTACGTCAGACTGGCTGTGGTGGTGGTTTGGTCATCTTTTATTAGTTTCTTTCTTTTCTTTTTAGCCATTTTTAGTATGGCTTTATATATATATATATATATATTCTTTACTTAAGACATTGGTTAAGAATATTTTCACTGCATTATTAAGTATGCTCTTTGCTATGTGTATTGGGAGGCAGTGGTTTCAGCTTCAATGTGGCCCCCATGTTTCAATAGTTATTGCAGACACAGGGTTTATTCTCAGCATGGAGGCCGGTAGTCATCGTCTATGCCTGGTTCCAGCATTCCCTATTTGCATACTGATCTCTATTTAAGGCAGAGTTTCATCTTACTTCTCTCCCCTTCAGACTCCATCCCATGTGGCAAGCCCATTTTGTCTTCTGTTGTTAGGAGCTTTTCTTTCTGATGCTTGCTGATCCAATTAAGTGGAGATTCCTGGCATCAGGTGGGTAAGTATGAGGATTTCTGTTCCTGGGTGTCTCTTGGGCTATATTATAGAGATAGTGCATCCCTTTCTTTTCCATCTGTTTTGTGTGGTGGTAACTATTCATATTAGTTCTTCATTAATCTCTGTAGTTAGCACTGCTTTATACTTGTAATGTGTTGTGTTGTTTGTGTTATATTTGAGCCCTGGGTGTAAGATCTATATAGTTATCGCCTAGGTCATTGGTAACTTCCAGTGGGTATTCCCAACTTTATGGCGGGTTTGACTTGTCCTGTTGGACATGAGTTCCTGCTTTTCATCAGCTGCAAGTTATTTTTAGGTTGCTTACATCCTTCATGGGTGCTAAGGGGGTTTCAAACACTAAAGATTCCTCTCACACAGATCTTACTATTAAGCAAATGTGTTACTGTTCTCTTTTTCCTTATTGTGTTATTGTTTGTTTTATTTCGTGTACTCTGAGGCGAGATGACATTGTGAGGCCTGTATGGTTGGGGCCCGTATCGGCCATGAATACTTAGGTGTATATTCATCAACATTATATTCTGTTTCTTGTTGGAAATCAGATTATGTGACTCCGCATAAGATGTAGGACACATCTACAGTGTTGTTGATGGTTTTAATGTCTCTTTACTCATAGACTGGATCTCAAGTATGTAGGACATACGATATAGGATGGTGTAGTATCGTCCCACACATGGGTTTGTGGGGTAATCTACTACATCCATTTTCACTATTTTGTGCTAATTCCGGGGTCACTAATTTGGTGTCAGAGAGTGTTTCCTTGGCACTATATGGGTCTTTATTCTGTGGCTATTTTAACCATAAGACTACCATGTATGTTTGAATTGGTCTGTAATCCTTTGCTTTTGCTTTTGATATTATTTTTTCTTTCCCTTTTCTTTTGGAGCCTACTTGGGTGTTTTCCTCAGTAGTTGTTCCTTGTTTAGGTTTATTATTAGTCTAGTTTGTTTTTTGGCCTACTCAGGCACCCTCTGTCAGTATACTGGAACGTTTGCACCCTGAAGATGGTATCCCACAGGAGATTGCGGGTCTTACCAAAATGTGGGCCCAGTGAAGATCACAACATTTAAATCTGGTGCTTGGGCTTTAGCCTGACACTTTGTGGCTTTAAGAGTTGGATATGCCTGCTGTGCCTTACAAAACTCTTCCCTTGTGGGTCTACTTCTATTTCCTATCCAGCAAGGTCAGGCAGGTCACTAAGAGTTGCAAAGTCCTTCCAGGAGGCTCTGGGACAGTCTCCTCCAGTGCCCCAACCTCTTGTACTCTGAGTCATTCAGGAGCACATTCCCCACACCCCTTACCCTTCCTTCTCTTTCTTGGCAGCTGTCTGAGCTATTTGTCCAGGCTCCAGACCTCACTGACTCCCCTCCTAGGCAATCATGGACCTGGTGGTCACACAAACACACTCAGGCAGCCCAAACATTTCCAGGTGTGACCTGAGCTCCACTTCCTTCGAGACAGTGTGCTCCAGATCATTCTATAACAAACAGTCCACAGATATGGCAGGGCTCACTGAAACTTTCAGAAGACCTGATACCTCCATCCACTCAAAGGGAGTCCAAGCCACAGAGTAGTGACTCTTCCGATTGTTTGCTACTACAACCTGGTGTTATTTATTAGGGATTACCATTTTCTGAGGAACCAGATCACAGCTCACAGTAGTCGTACTGGCTTCTGTGCCCCTCAGAGCCTCTACCCTTTGTCCATTGATGATTACTCACTGCCTATGCTTAGAAGTACTTGAAGGCATGTGGGGTTTGGGCACCATCTCCTTGTCAACCAGTGACACTAGTGTAACCTCACTACACTACACTAACTGGAGTCATCTCCTCCCCAAGCCCTACACTGGTCAATCCAGGAGTCTATCCATCACTGGCGGCCTGTGCCCCCTTGGGATACTTGGGATCAGCCATGGTGTGTCCATACTGGTAAAACTCATAACACTTAATGACAAAAATTAACAGTATTCTTGTCACCAAAGCCCTTCTTTTGAAGGACAGATTGGGAATCGGACCCTTCCTCCTGTGAACTATTTAGGGGACCTTTAGAGAACTCCTTTTTGTTTTCATCTCCCTCGTCTTTCTTCTGGTGGGAACACTGACTGCCCTTACTGCCCTTTAGGGAGCCCCACCCCCTAGATGCCTTCCTGGACACTCTGATGCACACCCAGAGGTTTCCCCCCTCAACATGTTTCTTGGGGCCACTAAGCTTGCTACCTACTAGGTGCTGACACAGCTCTGTAAAACAAATATTGAGCATGGGCTCCCTCAAAATCAAGTTGTATAGCCCAACAAAATATGTTTACTGCCCCCCACCCAGCCCTCTATTATCTTCCTGGAGTAATCTAAGAAACCCACCAAGACTGTTTTGGGAGATTGCAGATGTCCCTGAACCTCTGGCGTAACTTCTCAGTTGTCAGCCCAAATTTGGCAACACATATGGCTTTCATGGGCCATACTTTGTCAGGTTCTCTGCCTCAAGTGTGAGATGTGTGTCCCTCCCCAGTGGGGCATGTGTTTCCAAAGGCTCCTACCCTCCAGTACTCTCCTGGAACTTGTATACCCTCAGAGCTTCCTCACATACTGACAACCACTTCCCTATATATCATCTCCTATCACATAATGGGACATCAGCTCTTACCTCTCTAATGGACTCTGCAGGAATGACACTGCTGTTGTTGCTGAATTCTGGGATATGTGTGGCTTTCACCTCCACCTCATTCAGTTCCATATCATGTGACAGCAAAAATTTCTTCTCAGTCAAAGCCCTCTGTCTCAGCTTTCTCTTTGGCTAAGACTCTTTCTGTCAGACCTTCTTTCCTCTCCTTCCAGCTTCATCTTGTTTGAGCTCTCTCTGCACATTTCTGTCCTCCAACTCCAGGCCTATGAAAGACTCACTGCTCCCTGTCCCATGCTGGACATCCTGCGCATCTACTAGGGTTGAGTAGGGCTCTTCTTGCACATCACGACCCAGGACTGGGTCCTCAATCTCCTCACCATCCACTGAGAATACTTCCACATCTGCATCATCCTCCTCTGGGGTGGTCTGCCATCTCTGAACAAACTCAAAGGCTCCAAGGGCTACCACGGAAATCCAGTTTGGTATCCCTCTAGCCCGCCTTCAGTCCCTACTCCTTGCAGAGTTTAGCTTCACCGCCCTGCTGAGGGTCTCAGTGCTGATCAGATCCATCTCCATTGTGCAAAAAAAGAAGATAGGACACTTAAATTCATAAAAGGGAGAAAACAGTCAATAGAAAAGTAGGAAGGATTTAAAAAGAGGTGTACTCTGATGTCAAATTATTTATCTGGGATTTTTGTATAATACAAATCACTGTATGGCATGGCACAAACACAAGTCCTAATCTATACCACTGAACACCACTGTGAGAAAATCTGTGGTTGGTTGACAATGAGCAGCTACAATCCCTGGCAGGGTGAATCACATGACCCTCTCTCTATAAATAATGACATCGGCCCATTTTAATGTCCCTGGAGGATGGGATCCCAGGGGCATTAAACTGGCTCTGAAAGCCTTACATACCGTTTCCCCAAAATAAATGTTAATGTCAACCATCCAGAGCCCTGGCCAAACACAGAGGGCTTATATTTCAAAATGACAGCAGCCCACCCTTTTAATTTTCTCGACGGGACTGTGGAACCACATATCTTCTGTGAGTCCACAGTACCACTGGAAAGAAAAAAAGGTTTGGGTCCCAGGCCTCGGATTGTTTATGATATCCTACTGTGCCCTCTATATGCTTTTTTTTCTTTTTGCAGGGGACTGATTCCCCTACTTCTAAAATGGCTACTGCCAAATCTTTGGTAGCAACCAATCAGATCTTATCAATAGTTCTGTTGGGTTTGAAAATCATCAGCAGCCTGCTTTAAACATACATTTTGAACCTTACTTTCTATAAAACTATTTAAGAAATTGACACCAAATCACAGAAAGCATGCTCTTGAGTGAAGATCTAGTTTCCAACCATATTTGCTGAAATTCACTCAGTCATTTCTGCTGGAAAACTTCATAGGGATTATGGGGGTCATTATGACCCCGGCAGTGAGTGGAAATGTGGCGGTAGTACCGCCAACAGGCTGGCAGTACACACCGCCACATTATGATTGAGAATTGTTTATAATTTGTGAGATGGTTGATAGTCCTTGGGTGGATGGAATTTGGCCAAAAATTTGGTGAAGGGCCACTTGGCTGCAGTGTTGGTGAACAAATATTTGGTAATAGATTATACTTTCTGTTAAGAAATTAAGCATTATATAATTAGGAACATGTTAAAAAATATTTTGGAAAAAACAAAAAAAACTTAAAAAGGTCTAAACTATGGGATAATGAGAGATTGAATATATACATTGATAATATTTGGGAGGCCATTATTTTTGGATGATTTTATATTTGTTTTTATTTCAAATTAGATGTGGATTTATTGGGGGTGGTTTTGACATTGTTTTAAATGTGTAGTATGGAAATGTGTCTTTTTTCTTCTTTTTGCAAATAATGATCTGTTTTTTATGTCTAGGGAAACCATGGGTATATTTTCTAAGGGAGAGGGGGCTTCTGTTACTATTTGGGCTTGTGAAAAAGACTGCAAAGGTTAAAACGCGTAGCCTCTGCAAGTCGAGAACTTGTTTTTCCTTGAATATGGTGATAGTCTGAAATAAATAAATAATTTGTTGCTTGGAGTGCAGTTTGGATAACCCTTCCTGATATACTACTAAATAAAATATATAATATATATTCACTGAAAAAAACAAAGGTTAACAGGACGTTCTAGTTAGGTTCTGAATTTACTCATACAAAATAGAAATTCAGCAGATATAAATAGAGTTCTATGAAGTTACTAAAGCTCACACCCTAAGATAACTATAACTCATGCCCTTGCAATGCACAGTTTTATTATCAATAATTTTATTGCAAATGTTGCAGTGATAATATCAAAGATGCCATACAAGATGTCATCAATGATATAATATGTGGAGTAATTAGCTGTGCACGGCGA
Source organism: Pleurodeles waltl (assembly GCF_031143425.1). Lineage (NCBI taxonomy): Eukaryota > Metazoa > Chordata > Amphibia > Caudata > Salamandridae > Pleurodeles > Pleurodeles waltl. The sequence continues at coordinate 472,698,111 of NC_090436.1, forward strand.
AGGTGCGATTTATAGTTACCTTGGGCGTGAGTTATAGTTACTTGAAAAAAACTCTACCTATAACTGCTGAGTTTCTATACTGTAGTTTTGTACAAGTAAATTCAGAACCTAACTATAACGTCTCTGTAACTTTTGCTTTTTTCAGTGAATTTCAGTTTTTTTAACACAAAGTAATTTTAATTACTATATGTTATTCCAACCCCCACTGCACACAGCCTTCCGCCGTGTGCCGCAGGAATTAGTCACATGGCCTCGCCAGCAGCCAGGCCTTGCAGCCAAGCCCTTATAACCACCCAACCCCATGGCCCTTGACCATGTGCAGCACAGTTTGGCCACAGGGCCTGTCTCTCTCAGTGGATTTGTGAGTGGGTCTGAAAGTGGGTGTGTGAGTCTGGAGTAGGTCTGAGTGGGTGCATGAGTGTCTGAGATGGTGTGTGAGTGGATGCATGAGTCTCTGAGTGAATGAATTAGTGTATGAATAAGTCTGTGGTTTTCCTTTTCAATATTTTCACATTTGTGAATATTTTGTGAATAGTTAGTGAAAATTTGGGAAATTTCATAAATATTGCGGATCGTGATGCAAAATTATTTTAAACCCATAATTTGCCCCTAAAACACACCTACATCACACCCCTGGGGATAGGGTACCTTCACCCTGACCCCTTATGTCACTTTCAATCAGGGTTTTCACCCCTGGGGACCCTGCTCAGTGAAATAAAATGACGGCCACAACTTTCTTGTCAGGTTGTGGTCAGCCAATTACAGTGCTTCTTTTCGCACACGCATTCACGAAAAGTGTGAATTTCCGCAAAATAATCGTGAAGTCGCAGAGGCCAGAGATATACAAATTTGGATTTTCCTAAATTTCTTCAAAATTACTGTACGGATTTACATCAAATAAGCGAAAACGCAATCTGCAAACCAAAAGCTAGCTTTCTGCCAAACTTGGTGTAATTCTGTCCAGCGGCTCAGGCTGAAGTTGTGTCAAAGGTACCATTGGAATTAACATGGGAGACATCCTGCTGTCCCCAGCATATAGATGGTGGGTGCCTTGGGTGGGCACCAAAGCATCCACCTATACTAAAGGCAGGCCCCAGGGGATGGGGAGCTGGGGCTCATAAGAGACTCAGGGACAGGGACAGCACAGCCCACCCTTTTAAAATATATACAGTCCGGGGGGAGACGGTTCAAAAATAACAATAACCAAATTTAGTGTGACGCTCCCATCTAGGCATAGGGTGACATCAAGGTAGCGATACATTCAGTGAAAGTGTTTTACTTTTCAAAGCAAGCACCCTCACCCACCCAGAAGAGTGGCAGCACCAGCCAAATGACAAGCTTGCCCGATGATGAGGCATGCCACCATTCTGGATGGGTGAAGGCTCATGCACTGAAAAGTAAAAGACTTTCATGGAATGTATAGTTACCTAGATGCATTAGTGATGTCACCCTAGGGCTGGATAGTAACACCACACTATATTTGATTATGGTCATAGCTAGGAAGGGTGTGTGCTAGACCTTGATCGCTCCCGGTCACTATTATTTCAGGTCCACTTTTTGTACCTGGTTCCCACTTGGAAGTGGAGGAAATGTCTGGAGCCTTCACCTATGGAAGTTTTTGGAATTTCCTACATCCCTGTCTTGGTTCCTGTCTGTCTGCAGGCACAAAAGACTAGTGTGAAGCCCTTTGTGTGACAGGTGATAGCTCTGCCCCCTCACCAGTAAGGATGGCCTATCCTGCCAACACTAAAGCCCTCTATTGTGCGGCTTTCTCAGAGGAATACACAAAGGCCAGGTGCCAACTAAACAGCAATATGACCCAGGAAACAGGCTGCAGGCACCAGATTATTATGGCAACAAAATGTCAAATAAAATCCAACTTTATCACTAAAGAGGGTTTTATATTATAGGGGGTCATTACAACCCTGGCGGACGGTGTTAAAACGGCGGTAAGACCGCAAACAGGCCGGTGGAAAAAAAAAGGGAATTATGACCGTGGCGGAAACCGCCAACAAAGACAGCCACTTTAACACTCCGACTGCCACAGCGGTACAGACAAGCAGCGCGGCGGTCACCGCCAACAGACAGGCAGGAGACAAAGTACCGCCCACAGTATCACAACCTACCAATCCGCCACCTTTTCCAGGGCGGATTCACCGTGGATAAAAACACGGCGGAAACAGCCATTTCAAAGGGAAAACGCTCACCTCAACACACTCCACGAGGAAGGAGGGCACCATGGAGCCTGAACTCCAAATACTTCTGCGATAGTCTTCCTGCTCCTCTACGATCAACAGCAACGCCGGCGCTGAAGACAACGGTGAGTACTGCACCTACGACATAGGGGAGGGGGGAGGCAAAAGTCAGGGACACACACACGCAACACCCGCACCCCGACCCTCACCCACTACAACACACACACCAATGCATATCCAAACATCAAAGTAACAACCCCCAACCCCCCCGGAAGAATGCAAAGACAAAAGGAAATGAATTCAATCATTGTAATGTATCAAAATACAGTAAGCTAAAATATACAGATATATATACACATTCAACAAAATATACATCACGATTAGTAGTGCAGGTATGCACCATTCAATGTCCGTGGACCACTGGGCCCAAAATGCATGGGCGAGGCCCACATCAGATACCTGACCAGAAACGGAGAGAACACTGCTGGGGCATCCGATCGAAATACAACAGGCACCTCAGGGGGAAGGGAAGGGCGGGCACCTCAGCCGGATGACAGCACCACGCCAGATCCACGACGGGCTCCATGCCCATTGATGTATCCTGGGGAGTGCAAAGCCACAGTCTCTCAAGTCTCTACAGTGGGTGGCTTGCCCACTGTACCATCCTGGGGAGTGCAAAGCCACAGTCTCTCAAGTCTTTTCAGTGGGTGGTTTGCCCACTGCTTTATCCTGGGGAGTGCAAAGCCACAGTCTCTCAAGTCTCTACAGTGGGTGGTTTGCCCACTGCTTTATCCTGGGGAGTGCAACGCCACAGTCTCTCAAGTCTCTACAGTGGGTGGTTTGCCCACTGTACCATCCTGGGGAGTGCAAAGCCACAGTCCCTCAAGTGGATTCTGTTCTCCACTGGTTCTGGAGGGGGACTAGTGCCCAGAGTGCTTCATCCTGTTAAGGACTGAGGTAGTGGATGCTGTTCTCCACTGGTTCTGGAGGGGGACTGGTGCCCAGAGTGTTTCATCCTGTTAAGGACTGAGGTAGTGGATGCTGTTCTCCACTGGTTCTGGAGGGGGACTGGTGCCCAGAGTGCTTCATCCTGTTAAGGGCTGAGGTAGTGGATGCTGTTCTCCACTGGTTCTGGAGGGGGACTGGTGCCCAGAGTGCTTCACCCTGTTAAGGACTGAGGAAGTGGATGCTGTTCTCCACTGGTTCTGGAGGGGGACTGGTGCCCAGAGTGCATCACTCTCCCCGTGACGGTGCCAGTTCCGTCACTGCCCCTGCCGCACATGGGCTAGCGGTGCTTGACTTGGCTGTGCTTGCCCTGTTCAGCGGTGCTTGCCATGGCGGTCTTTTCCCTGTTCAGCGGTGCTTGCCCTGTTCAGCGGTGCTTGCCATGGTGGTCTTTGCCCTGTTCAGCGGTACTTGCCCTGTTCAGCGGTGCTTGCCATGGCGGTCTTTGCCCTGTTCAGCGGTGCTTGCCCTGTTCAGCGGTGCTTGACTTTGCTGTCTCTGACCTGTGCAGCGGTGGTCTCCTGACCAGTGACGATGGGACTGCCCTCCTGGGCACTGACTCTGGCGGTGGTCTCCTGGCCAGTGACGATCGGGCTGGCGGTGGCCTCCTGGGCAGCGGGGATGATGGCGGCCTTCTCCGCCGTGCTGCTCTTCCCAGACTTTGGCGCTTTCTTCTGCCGCTTCCCCACCTTGGGAGGAGTCACAGCTGAGTCGACACTCCCCCCGGGACACTTGTGAGCGGCTTTGCCGGCTGGAGTCTTCCCCCTATCCCGTCGGGCACTGTCCAACTTCTGGTGCTTCACAGGGGGAGGGCTGGCTGTGCTTTGGCTCTGTGTCACACTGGCTGCCCTGGTGCCCAGTGCACTCCACATACCTCTAACAGGCACCACTGGTACCGGCGATTTTTTGGCTGAGGTGCTAGTACGGGACCTATGAATTGGAGGGGGGGTGGTGGGAAAGAGGTCAACGTTGCTCAGGAAAAGTTTCTGACGAACACTGGGACGGGTAGCTGGAGGGGGTCTGGGAGTGGAGGAAGAGGAGGTGGTTGTAGGAGGTGTAACTTTTGATGATTTGGGTGCAGGTGCATGTTCTGGAGGTTGTTGTGAGGTGGATGGATGTTGGGTGTGTGTGTGCCCGCGTTTGTGTACTTTGGGAGGGGGCGTCACAGACACACTGGGAGAGGACACAGGGGATGTGTAAATGGTAGTGGGGGGTGGTGAGTGCAGGTGAGCGGGGTGTGGTGGTGTGTGTTCTGGTCTGAGTCCCAGTGGCTGTAGTGTTAGTGCATCCAGGTGAGAGTGTAGACGACACTGGGAGGGAGGAGGGAGACGACGAGGAGGGGGACACAGTGGAGGCAGTGGATGTTGCTGTGTCTGTATGTGGGTGATACTTGTGTGAGTGCCTGTGGGATGTGTGGTTCCTATGTTTGCCTGGGCTTCCCTTGTGTGTTGACGTGTGTGCAGGCTGGTCTGATGGTGTGCTTGGGATAGGCAGAGGTACAGGGGATTGGCTCTGGGTGGAGGAAGTTGGAGGGGGAGGCTAGACACAGGGACAATGGCTGCCATCAGTGCTGAGGCCAGAGATTGCAGGGTTCGATGATGGGCAGCCTGACCAGAATGAATGCCCTCCAGGAATGCATTAGTGTGTTGCAACTCCCTTTCTACACCCTGGATGGCATTCACAATAGTAGACTGCCCAACAGTGAGTGACCTGAGGAGGTCAATGGCCTCCTCACTGAGGGCAGCAGAGGTGACAGGGGCAGGGGCTGAGGTGCCTGGGGCGAAGGTGATGCCCACCCTCCTGGGTGAGCGGTCCCGGGGCGAAGGCTGAGGGGCTGCTGGGAGGGCGGTGCTGTTAGGGGGGTGGCGGCTGTACCTGTAGAAGTGGGGGGCACAGATGTTGCCACCACCACAAGGGAGCTCCCATCGGAGGACGAGTCCGTGCCACTGGTTGCTGATCCGGTGACCGCCGTGAAGCTCCCCTCACCCTCCGTCCCACTGGTGTATTCAGAGTCCGTGGGTTGGCTCTCCATGGCCATGTGGGATGCAGCCCCCTCGTGCTCCGGTGCCACTGTGCCTCCGCCTGATGATGCTGATGCACAAAAGAGCAGGGAGAGCACAAAAAGGGGGAGGGACGACAGAAGAAAGACAGGTTGAGTGCATGGCTTACCGCTACCGTTGGCGGACAATACAGACACAGCAGCCCCCTGCACTACGCCGCGCTGTTGGGCTCTACAGATGCAGTTCCTGGGATATGGCCTACATGGTTATGGTGGACATTTGCACACATAGATGACACAGGGGCATGTATACCTGTACTTGGCACTCTACAGAGGTGGGGTGGAGTGACACATGGCCTGCATTACGGAGGGGCCTAGCCTATGGAACTCGCCCTGGCCTAGGGAAACCCACAGCCCTCCTCCACCACCCAGACCCCTCCACTGCACGCAAAGTCAGCAGAATGATGTTTGACTCACCCCCTTGTGTCTGCTGTGATGCCCTCAAGCGCCCATCCAACTCCGGGTAGGCCACCGCCAGGATCCGGAACATCAGGGGGGTCATGGTGCGACGGGCACCCCTCCCAAGTAGGAAGGCCATCCCCAGCTGAGCCTCCGCCGTCTTCTTACTCCAGCAGTGAATGTCCTCCCATCTTTTATGGCAGTGGGTGCTCCGTCTCTGGTGGACCCCCAGGATTCGGACGTCCTTGGCGATGGCATGCCAAATATCCTTCTTCTGGTGGGCGCTGACCTACATGACCTGTACAGGGGAAGAAAAGAAGTCATTACCAACTGCACCTTCGAAGTGAGTGGCCACATCCCTGCCCTTGCCATGTGGCACATGCATTAACAGCAGAACTGTGCCCCCTTCCTTCTTACAACCAGCCCTCTCCACCCAGGCATAGCCCATACAACTTGCACCCTATGTACTCACTTACCTGTTGGTCTGGAGGACCGTAGAGTAGCGTCTACTGGGGGAGGACCCCATCCACTAGCTTCTCCAACTCCTGTGCAGTGAAGGCAGGGGCTCTTTCCCCAGACGCACGTGCCATTGTCTCTTCCAGACCGAGGTCACAGCAGCACTTGCAGTATAGGTCCTCTCCTGTCGAAGATCAGGTATTGAGTGATTCAACAGATAGAAAATGGCGGTCACGTCGGCGGCGGTGACGTCCGCGGCGGTGCGTATCATCACGCCGGCGCACTTCGTCATTCGCTCCTGGGACCCATAGGGTCCAATGTTAACCAATGCAGCATTTCGCCACTGTCTTCGACCGCCTACCGCGACGGTGTAAACCCCAGCGCAGTTACCTCACATCCAATTGTCCCAGTTTAGAGGTCAGGCAGCCGCCATTTCAGGGGCCCACATGGCTTCATTTTCAACTGCGTCACACATACCTAGGCCTGGACTCAACACACTTACAGACAACTTTTTGGATTATGTTTCGTGTTCTGTGTAGCTGTGGGTACATACCTCTAAGTAGCTTGACTCTGTGGTCGCTTTTGTCCTTCCTAGGCACCGTCAGCTGGGACATGTGAGGAGATGGTGGAATCCTCCGGTGTACCGACCGCTGGTGGACCTGTTGACAATGGAGGAGCGACATTTAATCATCACCTACCGATTTGACTGTGCCACAATCCAGGAACTGTGTACCCAGTTGGAGCCAGACCTGATGTCAGCAATCCGCCATCCCACAGGAATCCCCCCTCAAGTGCAGGTGCTGTCAGTGCTCCATTTCCTTGCAAGTGGGTCATTTCAAACAACAGTGGCCATGGCATCAGGGATGTCCCAGCCTATGATTTCCAACGTGTTGTCCAGAGTGTTGTCTGCCCTGCTGAAACATATGAGGAGCTACATCGTTTTCCCTCAGGTGGAGGATTTGGCTACAGTTAAAGGTGACTTCTATGCCCTTGGACATATCCCCAACATCATAGGTGCCATTGATGGGACCAATGTAGCTCTGGTCCCCCCCACAGAAGTGAACAGGTGTACAGGAACCGGAAGAGTTATCATTCGATGAATGTACAGATGGTATGTTTGGCAGAACAGTACATCTCCCAGGTAAATGCTATGTTACTTGGCTCTGTGCATGACGCTTACATCCTGCGGAAAAGCAGCATCCCTTATGTGATGGGTCAGCTCCAGAGGCACCGTGTGTGGCTATTAGGGGACTCTGGTTACCCCAACCTGTCATGGCTATTGACCCCAGTGAGGAATCCCAGGACAAGGGCAGAGGAACGCTACAATGAGGCCCATGGGCGGACTAGGAGGGTGATCGAACACACCTTCGGCCTCCTGAAGGCCAGGTTCAGGTGCCTCCATATGACAGGTGGTTCCCTATTCTACTCACCAAGGAAGGTGTGCCAGATCATCATCGCCTGCTGTATGCTTCACAATCTTGCTTTGCGACGCCATGTGCCTTTTCTGCAGGAGGATGGTCCAGATGACGGTGTTGTGGCAGCTGTGGAGCCTGTGGACAGTGATGAGGAGGAAGCAGAGGAAGAAGACATTGACAACAGGGACTCAGTCATCCAGCAATATTTCCAGTGACACACATGTGAGAACACTTTCTTGACTACTACAAGTACTTTCACACTTCTACCTCTATCCTGTCTGTCAATTTCAACCAGTGTTTGGTAACTGAGTTGTACATTTCCATTACGGTTTCACAGGTGTGGTTACCAACGTGTGTCATCTGCTTGCATCCTTCATGGACTTTTGATGTGTGACATAGGTATGTTGATATTACTATTGAGAACAGATTTTGTCACTGTCATGGCTAATACACATTTTCAAAATCACAGACTGACTCCAGATTGTTTTGTGCTTCAAGGGTGTTTATTGAAGTGCTAATTATTGGAGGGGGTGGTAAAATGGTGAGGGGGTGATGGTGGAGGAATGTCCATGGCAGAATCCAGTCTATTAGTCTCACAGGTGCATTGCCCATATGGGCATAGTAAGTGGAGCTGGGGCAGTTCCAATATGGACAGGGTAACAAAGTGGGACAGTGGGATGACAATCAGTGTGGTCTCATTTCTTGGCGGGGGTCTTGCCATCGTGCTCTGCCCTGTTCCAGAATCTCAGGGACCGCTTGCAGGGTGGTTCTCTGTCTGCAGGGGGTGGGGTGCTGGTGTGGTGGTCCTGTGGCGGGGCGTCCTGTCCACTAGCGCCGGCGGAGGTGGTGGGAAGTTCATCGTCCATGCTAGTGTCAGGGACCCCTTGGAGTGCCACGGTGTCCCTCATGGTGTTCTGTATGTCCTTCAGCACCCCTACGATGGTGCCCAGGGCGGAGCTGATGGTTCTGAGTTCCTCCGTGAACCCCAAATACTGGTCCTCCTGCAGGCGCTGGGTCTCCTGAAACTTGGCCAGGACCGTAGCCATCGTCTCCTGGGAGTTGTGGTATGCTCCCATGAAGGAGGAGAGGGCCTCGTGGAGAGTGGGTTCCCTTGGCCTGTCCGCCCCCTGTCACACAGCAGCCCTCCCAGTTCCCCTGTGTTCCTGGGCCTCTGTCCCCTGGACCGTGTGTCCACTACCATTGTCCCCAGGTCCCTGTTGTTGTTGGGGTGGTGGGTTATCCTGGGTTCCCTGTAGTGGTGGACACACAGCTGATTGACGTGTCCTGGGGCGGAGGTATGGGACCGCTGGGTGGGTGCTGTGCTGGTGTTACCAAAGGGTGGAAGGTCTGTGTTGGGCTGTGCCTGTGCGAGGGGAACCGACTGTCCCGAGGCCCACGATGGTCCGGGCTGGTCATCCGGATCCAGTTGGCCAGAGCTGCTGTCATCACTGTGGGCCTCTTCTGTGGGTGGGGTAGAGATGTCAGGACCCTCCTGTCTGGTGACGTTAGGTAGTGGTCCTGCAGGGGTGTAAAAGCATTATTATTGCATGTGTGTGTATCATGGTGTGCAATGAGTGGGTGAGCGTGTACCCCAGTGCTAGCATTCCTGTGTGGGGGCTTGTGTGATGATGGTTGGGGGGGTGTTATGGGTATGTGCAGTGGGCATGCTTTAGTGAGGGGTGTCCATGCTTTGTTGTGTCATGCAGGGCTTGGTGTTGGGATGGGTGGTTTGTGTTATTAGTACATTAGTGAGGAGTTGGAGTGATAGGGGAGGGGGTGAGGGTGGGGGGTGTGATAGCATGCAGGTAGGGTGGGGGATATGATAGTTAAGATTTGACTTACCAGTGTCCATTCCTCCACCGACTCCTCCGAGGCCCTCAGGATGCATAATGGTCAAGATCTGCTCCTCCCATGTTGTTAGTTGTGGGGGAGGAGGTGGGGGTCCGCCGCCAGTCTGTTGTACCGCGATGTTGTGCCTAGAGACTACGGAACGCACCTTCCCCCGTAGGTCGTTCCACCTCTTCCTGATGTCGTCCCGATTTCTTGGGTGCTGTCCCACTGCGTTGACCCTGTCGACTATCCTTCACCATAGCTCCATCTTCCTAGCTATGGAGGTGTGCTGCACCTGTGATCCAAATAGCTGTGGCTCTACCTGTACGATTTCCTCCACCATGACCCTGAGCTCCTCCTCTGAGAACCTGGGGTGTCTTTGCCGTGCCATGGGGTGGTGTAGGTGATGTGTGGGGTGGTGTGCGTGGTGAGAAGTGTGGTGATATTTAGTGGTGTGTTGTGTGAGGTGCGTGGAAGTTGTGTGGGTGATGGTGTTATGTGCCTGTGGATGCTGTTGTACTTGCTGGTGGTGTCTCTCTCTGTGCTTCGTTCTCGATTTTTGGTAGTAGGGGTTTTTGTGGGTGATGTGGGTGTGTGTTTTATATTGTATTGGGTGTGTGGGTGTGGTGTTTGTATGTGTATCAGGTGTGTGTAATTCAAATTGTCCAATGTGGTGGTGTTTTGGAGATGTGTGTGTATTTTGAGCCCGGCGGTGTGTACCGCCAATGGAATACCGCGGTTGAAAGACCGCCGCGTGGATTCGTGGGTCGTGATAGCATGGGCGTGTTTCTGTTAGCGTGGCGGTGGAGGTTTTGTTTTCGCCAGTTTATCACTGACCTTTGGTGTGACGGACTTGTGTGGGTGTCTGGATTTTAGCGGAATCCGAGATGTGGGTCATAATAGCTGTGGCGGATTTCCGCGGCCACGGCGGTGTATTGGTGGTCTTCTGCACGGTGGTAAGCGGCTTTTACCGCCAATGTTGTAATGACCCCCATAGTTTCTTGGACACTAAACATGGCATTCCTACCTACTCCCACACAAAATGTATCATATATTAAATCTAATAAGGTAATCCTTTGTTATCCTCTGAGAGAGGTAGGCCTCTCTGAAAAAGGAATTTGATAGTATTTCACTAGGAGGACATGTAAAACTTGAAAGTACATGTCCAACTTCATAAATACAATGCACCCTGCCACTTGGGCTCTTTAAGGCTTACCCTAGTGATGCCATATGTATTCAAAAGGTAGATTTAGGTCCGGCAAAAGGTTTATTTTCATAAGTCGAATTTGCAGTTTAAAACTGAATACAGGCTGTAATGGCAAACCTGTGACATATTTAGACAATTTACTTAAGGGAGTGGCACAATAAGTGAGGCAGGACCACTAGTAGCATATAATTTATAGGCCCTGAGGACATATAGTTAAACTTAACTAGGAAGTTATACATAATTAAAAGTAACAATTGGGTGTGAGCCATTGTTACCATATTGAAAGGAGAGAGCACAAGCACTTTAGCACTGGTTAGCAGTGGTGAAGTGCCCAGAGAAAACAGGAAGGGTGAAGGCCAAATTTTGATGGGTAACTCTGCAGAGAGTGCCAGGCCCAACAGGTGCCATATTTAAATCAGAAAAATCCGGTAAAAATAAACCAAGGGCTATTGCCTTCCTTTGAGAGGACATATAAACATACTTCTCCACTCAGTAGCAGTGTTTAGTTCGTTAGGCAGTCTTTGCATAAAAGAAAGGGAACATTTGGCATAAGTGATAATAGACAAAAAAGCATATCATATTCATGTAACTCAAATGAATATCCATTACATGAATAATAAACGCAAGCTTTATGGTTACTCCAAATACAAATAAGTCCTGTTGTTTTTCATTCTCAATAATACTCAAACCTAGTTGTCACAAAGATACGCAAACATAAAGTTTTCAGTAATTTCCAGTATTGGTAAATCAAGAGTATGAAACTGAAAGTATGTTACTGTCAATAAAGGCTGTACATTTAGGTTGTGTGCCATGCAGTATAAGCTCATTGTAAGTAAGCATGATTGTAAACGTATGGCTTTTGTCATCCTCTTCACCTACAGCGCTCTGAAACGTACAGTTTGGACTACTGAAAAGAACAGTGCTTAATTTGTAAATAAAAACATTCCTGTGCCCAAAGCCCTCCTCTTAAACACGCGGCTGCTGCAGTCAAATATGCGAGGACAGAATACTGAGGCAGCGTAATCCTGAAGCCATCTCAGACCTCTTCAATCTATTTACAGCCACTCCCTGCCCCTTCAGCTCACTCTTGCAGCTTTCTGCTTTCTCCCGTTGTGACACTTTTTCATTTTTCCCTTCCTCCATCTTTCCCATATGTGTCTTTTGCTCGCAGCAAATGCTTGAGGCAGAAGAATAAGCGCCGGCCCTCAAAAATAAGTGCGGATGCTCAGCACCGGAAACAACAAGCACAAATTAAGCACTGGAAAAGAATTACAAATCTATAGATCTGATAAATGACAGTCTAACGGTAGCATGCGGACAGTCCTACAATGGTAGCTAGGCATATTTTAGATTTCATTGGTAGCCATCAAAAAATGTTCTGGTAAGCCCGGTAGTACAGTTGTTGTGCTAGAATTATTGCATGAAAAATGGAAATAAATACTGCACCCGGAGGGATAATAGTGTGTTCAGAGTTCTTAAGCCTGCACGTAAATAGATATAATAATTGGTCTTCGATTTGCTGGCCTTGTGGGAGGGTTTTCGACACATTGAAACATTTATATTTAACTACAAAATACACTAGACAAGAGCAGAAGACCAGTTCTAGCAAAACTCTGCAAATACAAGTGGAAAAGTCACCTTTTCTTAGCACAGATTTTAAACATATTTGGTAACGTTAACAGAAGTGTCCCAAGTTATATGAATAGGCAGCTACTTGGTTCTTAAAGTCCGTACTTGAAGTGATTAGAAAAGTCATTATTTTCGAAGGATACTGAAGATCACTGTAGGATAAAACTACACATTTGATACTTATTTTATTCAGAAACACTGAGAGAAAAGCTATCTTAGCTGTGCAGCTTCCACATTATCGACCTTGACAGATTCCAAGAGGGTTTAAGGCCAGAACACATATTTGTCACAGGGATAAGCTGATTATGCTCTATAAACTGGACATTAAAGATCATTTATATCACAGCTGGAGGTGAGCCTTAGACTACTGTTTGTAAAGTTTTTTTTTTGCCTCAATATATTTATTCTGAAACTTGCTTGGAACACAACAAGCAGAATCTCCACTGACTACAAGCTGGATAATTAAGACAGCAGTAATGATCCTATTAATGCCCCAGAGGATAACAGAAGGAATGAAGATAAAACATTGATCTTATTAGGAATTTGTTGAAAATGTGCATTATAAGTAAAATTGCATTTAACATTCAAAGAACTGGACGTAGCCACATCATAAAACATGCCAGATATTCATGGGAGTACCAAACGTATGGCCAGTTACTGAGCAACAGTGTAATTGGGTGCTGCCATTTATTTTCTTGTTTTTAGCTATGCATGGATTCGAGGTTAAGCTCAAAGAGTGTTTGCTCACATTTTTTCTCCGCCTCTAAGACAGTTATTCAGTTGCTGGCAAGCACAAAGTGGCAAAGATGAGATAATAATGAATTTAAAAAAGATGGCTTGTTATTGAATATTTTCTGCAAATCAGTAAGCCGGGCACAAAAAAAACTGATGTTATCTAGCACAAACGTGTTACTGAGGAATTTGTCTAAAAATAATGACTGCATTGGAATGAGAACCTTTGCGTTTTATTTGCTCGATTCTATTTGATGGTGGTAAAAGTCCCTCGTTAATAATGCTAAATGTAATGTATTTTGATCATTCGACCAAATAGGCCAAAAACGATTGCAGCAATAACACAGTGCCATAAATCCCATCACATTTCACACACCAATGTGCCAATTTCACTCAATTGCAAGGTTTCCATATCTTCAAATGGAAGGTGTAGTTTGGTGATACTGTACTCCCTCGCCTATTGTTTGGTGAAAATAAGGCAACATTGCTGTAGTTGAAAAGCAGTTTGGGTGTTGAAAATTAGAATAACTTTTTGTTGTGTGAGTGGTGGGAGCTGAATGCCTGAAAAGAGGTAGTGGGAGATGTTGATGGAGAGGAAAGGGTGTTGATTTGGATCAGAGTTGACTGGGGTTACAGGAGTAGAGTGGGAGGCGGGGTTGATTGAGGTATGGTGGAGGAGTTAGTGGATAAAGAAGTGTGTGATTTTGAGTGGTAATTTGGTGTTGAGTTTGGTTGGGGTTGATAAGGTTGGACTCTCTTCTTCAATAGTAGTCTACCTCCACCTACAGACAGCAGGCAGGCAGGCAGGCAGGCAAGCTTTATGGAGGTATAATAAGTTAGTTTAAGTTCTCATCCATGGTTTTAAGATAAATCATAAATTGCCCTCTCCTTACTTAGATGACACTCTCTCCAATTATCGTTTATGCTATGTCATCCTTTACCACTTAATGTTCTTCAAACTCAGTTGTATCAAGTCATCCTGTCACTCATTCTGCCTTTTTGCCCTACTCAACTGGAAAACCCTCCTGTTGTAGTTGTATCTGTATAGTGAAATTGCATGTGAATAGTTCTGGTATTACTGTTTCTTTAATTGCTGTGCATTGGCCCATTATAGGAATGCTCATTGTCTCAATGGATGCCAGTTCCAATGTTGGTGGTTGAAGACTGTGAGCTGACTTAGCTGGCAGACACTGTTGGTGGTGAATATATTGGTTGAATAAATCTACTTGAAACATATTGAAGTCTGCTTCTAAATATTGGTGATGAGTGATGCTTGATTCGGGACAA